>NC_084505.1:17477842-17843467 GCF_024500385.1 Phyllopteryx taeniolatus
AGCCAGTCTTTCCACACCCAGTAGGTGTCAATGTCAAATCAAGCTTACAAAATGTTTGTGTGCGCATGTGTGAGTGTGTGCATGTATGTGTGTTGATGTGTGTGTGTGTGTGGGAAAACCTGTAACACAAGACACAAGTGTTGAGGCACAACACTGTAAGGGGCGGATAACATACAGTAAAGTGTGTATTCCCAAAATGACATAATCCCACTCACCCATAAAGCAGACCAGGTTTTCATTATTCAAACATTGTGATCAACTTCCTTGTCCTAACCACTACTAGTCCCAATTAATAATAACTGCAATACAGAGAGCTTGTGTTTTGTCCACATCATACCAGTCATGACACGGTTACAGTATACACACATAACAATGATACTTGTTCAACAAAAACACCTATTATTCCAGCGAGCACATATGTAGGCTACTGCATGTCCTACCCATTCACACTTTGAGTGACCTGTTTAAGTATTAACTCATAAAACGTAACAAAAAATGCATTGGCATCATTTATGTTTGTGAATGGAGTGAAGCCACAAAAAAATGTAACGCTGTGCACATATAAAGATTCTCTATCTCTGTAAAATTAGATGTCACGCAAGTGTGCCTTGGTAATTCCTCATTAAAGAAGCCAATCAAACACACATACCACACAGCTGACAGGAGCAAACAGTGCAGTCAAGGGCAAAGTCCTTGTTGAAACGAGGAAATGTGACTGGAGACATAACAGCTGTAAAATGACAGTGTAGGGTTAATGGCTTTCTCATTTTGTTCGCTCACTTACGATGCTTTTGTGTGAGCAAGCTATTTACTGTGCTGTGAATGATTTATGCAAACAAATAGAGGCTATCAAATCACCATACTGTAAAGGAAACAGGTGTACAATCTTTGCCGAATAATGGGAAAGATCATCAACACCGGAGGAGGAGGTTTTTTCAAGGGTTATTTTAAGACTATAAAAATCCAGATAATATTCCCTAGGCTGTCATACAGTGAAGTTTGCAGACGACACAGCAGTGGTGGCACACATCACAAACAATGATGAGTCAGAGTACAGGGAGGAGGTTGAACATCTGGTGGACTGGTGCAAAGATAATAGTGTTTGCATCAATGCGAACAAGACCTAAATGATGGTGGTGGACTTCAGAAGGGAAAAACGCCCCCTGCCCCCCGCACATCGGCGGACCAGCAGGGCAAGTGGTCTCCAGCTACAAGTACAGTACCTTGGAGTCCACCTTTCCGAGGACCTTACGTGGAGCCTAAACACTTCCTGTTTGCTCAAGAAGGCACACCAACATTTGTACTCCCTTCGGAAGCTGCGCTGTGCCGGACGGACTGGGGATCGGTGTCTTTTGCAGCTTCTCCAGATGTGTCGTGGAGCACATCCTCAGCAGCGACATGATGGTGTGGTACAGCCAAGCTGTTTTCCCATATTTAACTTGGGGAAGATGGGTGATACAATCAGAGCAAAGCTCATTTACATGTCACATAATGATGAGAAATCTGACTGTCCCAAATGCCGGGCAGAAAAGATCAACTTGAATAGCTTGAAAAAGGACATTTTTAGGCATTTCAAACAAAAATTATCATGTAAACCTGATTACAAGACAGCAAAGATGATCAAAATTAAATAGAAAAATAGTGACAGAAGGGGACGTTTAAGACAACTAGAAACTGTTTTCTATTGTGAAGGAAATGGCATAATATGTTCCCTTTAAAGTACAAACTATGTATTTCTGTGTAACATTCAAAATGAAACTATGCCCGACACTTACTCATTAGAAATTAATAGCCTCCTTCCCTTTCGATTATTTTAATTCACATAAAACAATTTCGACCGCGGACCTCTGTCATACCCACTTCTTCAGGAAAAGTCCTTGATCAATTTAGACTAGCATAGACTCTGCAATGATGAATGAAACTTCACAAAGCAGGGTTTTGTAACAAATGTATCAAGAACTTCCACAATAATTGAATATTTCAAATTGCACCCAGATTGGTTTCTATTGACCTGATGCTGTTAAGAAACCCCCCTAAATGTATTTTACATTTTAAATTATGTTTGGTGGTTTGAATTGAATCCCAGTCACAAACACTTAAAAAAAAATCAGAATGTAATTTTTAATAGTAGACTAGGGCAGTACAAAGCAAGGGCAAGAAGTCATCATTCAGCCATTCAGACACAATCCCTGATACAACAATGCATTGTATGGCTTAACTGCATGCTTCTTGAGCACATACTGTATGATAGTGATAAAACATTTATTGTTATATGAAAGTAACAGTTCCAGTCAGTAGGTATTATATTCCATTGAAATTAAAGAAATACGGTCTTCAGGTACAATACCCATCGTATAGCATACAATTGAATATTGTATCCCAGTATTTCTGTGGTGAAACATAATCTTCAGGCATGCTCCAGTTGCAAGTGCATACAACTTAGTAACAAATAAATAAGCACACAAATGCCCACAAAGGATATTCACCCAATGACTGATCAGTGTGACTGGTGTTGTCTGAACCCCTGAAGTGCTTTGGCAATTAAATGGTAAAAAAGCACAAAGCCAACAAAGCTACCCACAGTGTTTCTGCTCTGGCGGGGCTGAGAATTTGATCATTAACAGTTTACTAGGTTTCCTAGATTTGTTGCCGTACTGGGAAATTGCTCCTAAAAATGCACTTAGTGTTAATGACAATGTTGTCAAAATGAGAATAAAGTCCTTCGGCCCCCAACAAAGTGCTATCAAATCAAATAAAAAACTGGTTGACTAACATGACTATGCTGTCAAGATATTTTTTTTCAACTGGAGGTAGCAATAGTAAGAACTACTGAACTGATGACATCAGTTTTTCCAAATTCATTCCAAATAAATTAGAGAAGAATATATTAAGGAATAGATAATGAAAACCCTAACCTTTACTGTAGCTTAGTCACTAATGCAATCATTCTGCATAACGGATTATAAAATCCCAAACACAGCTATAGGCTTGATTCATGTAATTTCACTGAATCATACTTCAGTTTTTTTTGTTTTGTTTTTGTAAACAAAAAGATTCAAGGAATTTCTCACTGAAAGCCTCAAATGGAAAAAAATACTGTATATATGTTGCAGTACACAACTGTTAATAAATATTTTGGCCCTAACATATAAAATGAGAACATTAAACAAAAAACTATGGCAAACCTAAAAGCATTCCATAATATGTAACATTAACAGTTTGTGAAGCATTAGGTATTTGTGTGATTGCATTGTCTAATTGTCTATTTTGGACCTCAGGGCTACAGAAGCAAAAGGCCCACCACTGTCACAAGCCAAAACTCCTGAGAGTAAAGCTAAGTACCGTAATTTCTCGTGTGTAATGCGCAGTTCTCCCCCCCCCCCCCCCCCCCCCAAGTCAATAGTGCGCATTATACATAGGTATAGGGGCAAATGAAAAAAAAAAAAAAAACTTTCACAATTTATAAATGTATGCCGCCGTCTAGTGGTTATGAAAAAGCTGTACACTTTCAATCCAAAATGCCACCGCCACCTCATTATAAAAAAGGTGTAGCCTACACTTTCATTCCAATATGACAGGAGGTACGTATGACTGCATATATGTACAGTTATTCTCAGAAATGTACATACCCTGGCAGAATTTGTAAAATATTGTTGGTATTTTTTGTTTTTAATATGACTGATGAATAAACAACAACCATCATTAATTTCTTTATGGTTATGTTTTGTTTAATGATAAAGCTTTTCTGAAATGCTTGACCGTTTAATTTGAATCCCATTAAAATAAAATTTTATGTGTTTCACCTGGTCCTTCATGTTTTCTTTAAAGAATTGTACCCATCTTACAAATTCTGCCTGGGTAATCAAACATATGAGCACAACTGTGTGTGTTCTAATTTACTAAATAAAAGTAGGGCTGTGAATTTCAAAATTCACTAGGGGTCGCGGGCGTGCTGCAGCCTATCCCAGCTGTCATCGGGCAGGAGGCGGGGTACACCCTGAACTGGTTGCCAGCCAATCGCAGGGTGCGCATTATACAAGAGAAATTACGGTATGTAAACAATTACAAATATGTTCTTATACATTCCTTGCTTACTCAATAAAACACTGTAGTAACGTTCATCAGCTGAATTATTTGATAAATATAATACAGCATACATTCAAGTACAAATCTACACTGGAATGGAAGCAGATTTGCTTAGGCAGATTGCAGGTGGGTTACTGGCAGACTGTGTTTGTGCACATCATGTAGTCAGTAAATATGCACATCACCATTCCCACCCATTAACATGCCAGCTGAGGTTTTTCACTAAAGGTTGTTGCCACATCACAGTGCAGTGAGAGTACGGAAGATCTGAGTGAGGCAGAAGACAGATGCAGTGAGTGCAGTGCACTGTTTGGCTAGCAGCTTGGTGCTCAGGTCACGGCAGCTATGCTTTCTGCCGGCTCGCTCTGCTGCCAGACAGAAGTCCCTGAATGAGCGTGCCACATCTTGCAGACCGGCAACTGCTTCTGCATTCCTCCCCTTGCACCTGTCACAACTGGAAAACCATATGCATGCACCAGCCAAGTCCACCAAGGTCCGGAAACTATCAGCCAAAGAGTTGAGCATTTCCTCTGGACTCTGGTCAGTGGCTACTATTTTTTGGCAGCATGCCGTCAACCGCCTTGTCTCAGTTTGGAGCACTTGCTTGTTCTCTGTAAAGTGGGAAGCACATGTTTCCCTTGGGTGGCAACCTCCTTGACCAGCTACAGAACGGTCAGTGCTGATATTTTCCAGGACAAAAAGGAGCTGGTCTACATCCGCTCGTAGAACTTGGAACCCAGTGGGTGGTTCTGGGTAGCGTTGCGTTCCAAGGCGATTAATGGTGTCCTTTTGTGTTTGATTGTGGAGATATTGTGCATCAGATACTGGTGAGAGCAGGGGACTGAGCTCAGATGTTGGGGAGGAGAGTAGAATGTGTGGATAGGTGGGAGAGTGTGTGGAAGAGGGTGAAATAAGGGATGATGATGGAGGATCAGTCATGAGCGGAAGAGATAATCTGGAACTTTGTGTTTCACCACTGCCTTGGCAGGAGAACTCATAGACGGTTAAGTCCTCATCAAAGCTGCCCTCTTTGCTGAAGCAGTTGGTGTAGACCACTGGGCAACCACAAGTATCCATATTTAATCCCTCTACTACTGACTCACACCTGGATGTCAGCACAGAAGTGCATCCAATTTCAGATTTCAAGTTTAGGGTAGTCCCTACCTCTGACGATACTTGGGATGGTTCCTCCCAGAAGGTAAACACCCTGCAGCCTGAATAAGGTGCGTGTTTTGAATCCATTGTCTGTTCTGCTGGCCTACAAAGACCCATCAAGGGCCTGTCACTGCTGGTCCTTGGCGCAATTTGTGACTGACTATGATAATGTAGACCTGGTCCATTTAGATTTTGTGTAGTCACCACAATCGGAGGAAGGCTAGGGGATGACTGAGTGCTTAATTTATAACCTGGAATGCTTTCAACGAGCATTGTATCTCTTATCTTTGATTCTGGAGGTACTATTATAGGACCAGGAGTGTCCATTGTAAGGCCTGTAGAATTTCTTCGGAGGCTACTCAGCATGGAAACTGGGGGCTCTGTTATTGGTCCCAGTGTATTCTTGTTAGGATCGGGGAGAAGCCTATTTGTATGTTGGGGTTGGGGTTCAGCCTGGAGAGGTAAGGAGGTAGTTTCATGGTCTACTAAGATCTTCTCTGGTGTTTCCTTTACTTCTGATACTAAACTAGAGTTTTTGGCTGAGGTTGTTTCGACAAAGAATTCACACTCCACCTCTGATCCAGTAAGAGTTGTATCTGAATCATCTGACTCCACCAGCTCAGTCATTGTCTCTGTGATTTCTGTGACATCATGAATGTTTTTTACAATGTGCGAGATATCAATGTTGGCCTCGCTCTCCCTAATAGGACTTTGGGCGTCATTCGCCCGTGTGGCTTGGTTAAGGGTCTCTTGGGAACGTGACAAATAAAGAGGCAACTTTTGAATCTTCCCTCTAAGTGTGGAGGCAGACAAACGGCCCATGATGCTGGGGGAACAGGACTGGAAGAGGAAGTGAGTTGGGAGAGGAGGCTCTTTGGCAAGATCATGGGCCATGGCAGTGTTTGCTTGAAGTGAGCGAGAATCACCACCTGGAGAAGAGTATTCTTCTCTCGGTGTATGTGTAGTTTGAGTCATACATAAAGCATTTGAAACTTCAGTTTTCATTCCAGCTCCTGAATTAAATGTATGATTTATGACACTTGTTGCAACGCCAAGCTTAGCTGTGATGGAATTTATAGTGTGAGTGTATTCAGGATGACCATTACTTTTTATATGGGGTTCAGTAGTTGAATTGTTGGGACAGTTGATTCTCATCTCAGATTGAGCCTTTCCTGCGGGTGAATTAGCACCCACGCTCCGAGTTATAGCTGTTGTCCATTCATGTCCGTCGGCATCTTTTCCAATATCATCATTTATTAATTCATCATCATCAAAAACATCAGAATTCATACTATCAGTAACCTCATCACTAGCGGTCCTAGCCAATGTAATCATATCAGTAGCTTCATCTTCATTTTTCGTAATTTCTAAATTTAATTGTGGATTGTGGACTTCATTTTGTTTCTCCTCAGAGTTGGGTGGGGATAGTTTGGTTGAGGTTCCTGTGCAATGTAAACAGTCACTTTGGGATTTGTGACAAACTGGCATTGGGGGCAGAGGGGAAGAGGGTGGTGGGGGTGGTGGGGAATATGATGAAAGTGCTGAGTCATCCTCAGGCATATCATCCTCTGCATGTGAGTTTTCAACAGGAGCAATCTGGTGGACACCCTTGTTATTCAACTCTGTCAGCCATGAAGTCAACGTGATAGCATTGATTTCATCTTCACTGCAAGGAATTGGTACTTTTTTCTCAGTAACCCTCGGCAAGAACATATGTGAAGTGAATGGTCCATTCCCTGCCATACTTTGCTCCTTGTCTTCCTCTAGTTTTCTATCTCCCAACCCCTCCTGGTCCCTTCCTGTCTCCGGTCTGTCACCTCTGCAATCGGCACTCTCCTTCCCATCCGGATCCACCCGACATCGCACAACAGTGATGGAGGGAGCTACTCTCTTAATGTGATCTGTGACAGATTTTGATTCCATTGTATCAGGTTCCATCTCCATTTCTTGTTTCCTGTTCCTGGTACCTGATGCCAGAGAGTCTCCAGTTTCCTCAATGGAGCCAATATTAAATGGAATGGGTTTTGACTCAAGCTGTGCTGGTTCCCCTTCAGAGTAAGTCAAAGAGGATACAGTAAGACTTGGATTATCTGTTTGTTCTAAAGGTTCAGGCTCAGAACTCAGTGTGTGGGCATCACCACCTTCTGCCAAAAAGTTGCTATTAAAAATGGAAGGGACCCGGTCCTGCATCGATGTTGTTTTGGGTTTTGGATATGATACCCTGGAGGTATAATCTGTTTCCATGAAGGAACGACGCTTACGGGATCTTTTTCTCAGCTCATACAGTCGTTTTTTGCCACCTCCTTCCTTTTCTTGTTGTTGTCTCTCCTCTTCTGATTTTCCATCTTTCTTTGCATCCCCCACAGAGACTCTGATTTCACCAAGTTGGAGTGATCTTCCAAAATCCACTTTCATCCCAGTGCAATTATCTGAAAGAAAAACCAAAACAAAACAGAAACAACTTAAAACTTTTTCCCTTAAAAAAACAACACATTTCTCTCCTCAAAGCTTGTATGTGACACCCAACAAGTGTGTGAGTGTGTTTGTGTGTGTGTGGGCTGTCATGTTGTTAACAACTATGTAAAGATTATGCAGCGTATAAACTTCAACCACTAGATGGCAGAAAGACAACAGTCTACTCGTTTAGTTACAGTGGATTACTCTAATGCAGTGGTCCCCAACCACCGGTCCGCAGACCGGTACCGGGCCGTGAGGCATTTGTTACCGGGTCGCAAAGAAAAAATGACCAATTTATATAATTTCTGTTGTATTGCAATTCACGTGTCAATGTGTTTTATTTTGAAAATATATATATGTACATGTACATGTACTTTTCCCACGTTCCAAAAACAGGCATGTTAGGTTAACGACGGACTCTAAATTGTCCATAGTTGTGAATGTGAATGATTGTTTGTCTTGATATGCCCTGCGACTGACAGGCGACCGGTACAGGGTGTCTCCACCCCCCAAAGAAATTTAACGCCTGGTGTGGCAGTTATGTTTGCCATGCAAGCTTGAAAAGATTACGGTAATATATGTGTATGAGATCTCAATTGCTGAATTGTATACACAATTAAGTGATTCTGAACACACAATTATATAATAGTGATATAAGGAAGGCACTCACAGAAACCTCACTACGGAAATGGTATCACCTTTTATCTCCATGCCTGAGGTTTGGTCATCAGGTGATGTGAAGCCATCTCTGGCGTCAAAGAACTCCTCATCAGAGCTGCTGTCTCCAAAGCCAGGTGGTGGCTGGAGGATGGGCGGTGACGCCAGTTCATTAGCTTGACGCTGTTCTTCCTCCATCTTCTTTCTATCTCCTCTCTGAGTGTCATTTGCAGGCTTGGAAAGGCTGCGAGCACTGTCAGGGGTGATGTTGGAGCAGATTTTGTAGTAGCAGCTGGCATCTCTCTGGTCAAAGTTGAACACAAAGTCAGAGTGGGAAGAGGCTGAGGACAACGACGGGGACTGGGGGTGTCCCCGAATACTGCTCTTCCTGCTTGTTTTGGTTACTTCACATATTCTCCTTAAAATGTCCTCCTTGTTGTCATTCAGCTTACTTCTCATTTTCCTCAAGTCCTTTTCTACATCCTCTTCATCCTCACTGGCCTCCGGAGGGCTCGGGAGGAGGTCCACAAGGCGAGAGAGCTCAGCAAAACATGTGGTGTCGTCTTCAGTGTAAGAGCTGGTGGTGTCAAGTGAGGTGGGGACAGCTTCGAAGTGCTGGGGATCGACTATGTCATCAGACCTTGTGTTGCCCCTGTCATCACCATTATAGGATGTGAGGTGAAGAAGAGGATGGGAATGAGCAGGTGGAGGAACAAGTAAGTTGGCCTCAGCGTGTGTCTGAGTATAAGGGTAAAGCTCAAGTGTTGAATAAATTTGAGCATGACTTTGTGTTGAAACTATTGGATTCAGTGAGGAAGAGGAGCATGAAATCAAGTCGTCTTCCTCCAGGAGGTCGAGAGAGTCACTGGAAGGGCTGGTAACAACACGAGAGTCGGTATGACATGAATCTGATTGTGATGGATGGGCCTCTGCTACTCCACATCCCAATTTAGATTCCTGTGTCTCATTTTCAAGTTTCGCATGATCCTTGTCTGTTTGTCCAACGTTATGGGCTTCTTTCTTCTCAAGTACTTTGTCCTCATTCTCACACTCAAGTAAATGATCCCCTTTTTCTCTCTCAGCATCCTTCTCTTCTTTTTGCCTCTTGTTTGATGTCTTGTTGTTCCTATTTTCACTGTCATGCTTGTTTCTCCTGGCGTGCCCTTCTCGTCTTTTCCTTGCATCTGGGTCTGAAGAGGGTCTGACGCGTGGGCGGCGTTTGGCATTGCAAGACACATGGGTGACAAGCGGCTCCATGTCGAAGTCCGACGAGTGGTCAGAGTCGCTACCACAACGTGACACATAACCTGTGGACCGTAATGCAAAATAATATTCAACAGCTGCACTCATCCGATACTCTGTTTAATAATAACTAAAATAATCCTAATGGGACTTCTTGGAAATATACATTATGTGATTTGTGTATATGAGCTGTCCGTGTACCTTCTTCAGCAGACACTCTGTGCTTTTTTGGGACCTCCATCCAGGGAAAGATGTTAATATTGGGGTCAATAAAAACTCGACAGTATCCTGCTATCAGGCATGACATATCCTTAGACGCAACTGTCTCCAGTAGTAGTGTAATCGGCTGAGGATGAGAGAAAACAGCAATAATGGGAAAAAGAATAGGTGCATTCAAATATAAGTAAATATAATGTCAGGAAAGTCTGAATGATAAATCAAAATGAAAAAAAATATACACATCACTTCTTTCAGTTGCTGCAGCTAAAATGCCATGAATATTAAACAAATGATAATGATAATTAATACAAAAAGAGAGAAATAACTGTCTTTTTTTTTTACTTAAATAATACATTAAAACATGATAGATATGCATTAAAAGCAAAAACAAATCTTTGGCAACCATTAGATTTATCATTTAGTAGAGAATTATGTTAGTGTAGCGTAGCCCTGACTTTGAAATTTGGTTTGCATTTCTACTGACGGATCGGAACTCCATTGTAAACTGTGGAGTAAACTGCATTTACCGTTCTACTATCTGTTCTCAATCTGTGAAACACTGTAAGTCCTTAGTACGTCAAAGCTTGGGGTGGCCTAAGACTTTTGCACAGTACTATATATCATTCATTGAAAAATTAGTGTAAAAATAGTGCCGGAAACCTCTAAATATTTTTTAATATATAAATGTATGCAGACACACATTTACACACAGTACACACAATAAATGCGAGTCTTACCATAATGTCCTGCAGGTATATTTTAACCAAGCCGACCTTGTCAGACTCGGGAACGAGCTCGAGGCGTGTGATGCTGTTAAACTCTGTGAGGGTGGACAGGATGCTAAGTTTGTGATTGATCACCTGACTCACTCCATAACGTGCACCCACCAACAGTGTAACTGTGGACTCTCGGTCCTGGAGCTGAAGAGAAGGGAGAGGCTTTGTCAAACAAATAGATACATATATCCATTTTCTACACCACTGCTTCCCATTAGGGTCAGTTAAGGCCAGGGCGAGCTGGAGGATAGCCCATAATTTGACTTTGTGCCTGAGGAGGGTATAATCCTTATAATAATAATCATTCCGAGGCAAACAACCATTCACATTTACACTAAGGACATATGAAATCCTTACCATCATTGTTGCGCTAAAGGATTTCCCGCCATAAGACTTGAGCTCACTCAGCTCTTCCAGGTAATTTATGCGCGCTTGGTTGACTGTCAGGCCCCTCTGTTTGGGATCCCATTGTGATTGGCTCTTCTTCAGCTGGAAGCTAATGGCCTTCATCAAATCTTTCTCTCGCATGTTTCTCAGCAGTGTGGATGAAACGAAGTTCTCAATGCCCCACGTCTTACTAGAGCAAACACACAACTTGACTAGTTAAAGAGAATGAAAGTTCCATAAATATGCCACAGATATTTAAAAATCAAACTTAAAACGCCACTGGTGTTAGTTTACAACGTACCATATAAATTGCATGCAGTGCAGTGTGTACTGTATAAAATGAAGACGTAATGCGTGTATCTTTACGTGACTATCTTCAGGTTGGTCTTTGGGGACAGTCCACAGCTCGCCAACCTCTCCTGGATGTGCAGTGCGGCAAGTCGCAGAGCGGTGTTACACCTCATTTCCACTGCAAAGCGCTCTTGCAGGACATCATTCACTCCCTAGCACAAACACAAGCACACAAGTCATCCTCATATTTCTTGATTGACTCCCATTTGCTTTTATCCTAACGAGGCTGGACTCTTGCCAGGCTCTTCTGTCTAGTTTAAGAAAGCTACCACAGTTCCAACTTGTACAGTGCAGCAACAGCCTGCTCACGTTGGTCTCCCACAAACTACATTTTATAATTAATTCTATTGATTTTTAAATGAGTGAATTGTTGTGCCCTATTATGTTTCTCGGCTTGGCTCCTTGCAAGTCTATGGCTCAGTCCTTATGAATGCTGGAACCCCGCATGCAGGGTTTATTTAATTGTCTTTTCTCATCCTTTTTATTAGGCATTAACCTGTTGCCTACCTGTTTTAGTATCTAGACATCCAGGAAAACCACTATTGTATTGTATCACCTTAAAATACAACACCCTTGTAAAGATATTTAGCATAGTACAACTCATTTGATGGAAAAGATTGACAAGTAAAATCCAAGTATATCAGTTTTGGCATAAGGATGGAAAAATGCTAGATTACTGGATGACTGGTTCTACATTATACCTGCAGGTAAAAGTATTCAAAGGCAGTTGGATCATCTTGTAGCAAAGTCTCGGGTTGCTTTGGGATGAAACAAACACGGAATAAACATCTGTAGTCACGGGACTCCTTCTTCTGGACCACCTGAACTCAAACAAAATGTAATATTTATATATTCACTGCATTTAGGTTAAAGATATATTGCTTTTACATAGACTAATTTCAATATATTCAACTGAGGAAATAGGTAAAAAGTGTCATGTTTTATCAATACCTGTTGTATCTTCTCCTCGTCATGTAGCAACAGTAGTTTAGTGACACTGTATTGCTGCTCCAGAACCAGGGAGAAATGTTCGATATTTCTCAGAGAAAGTTTTTCTTTCAGTGTCATTACAATGTCCTAATGGAAAAAAACAAACACAAAAAACAATATATATTTTTAAAAGACAAGAAAACAGAGTTTAGAGAACAAATATTTTATAATTAACTTGGATGAAAAGTTTAGTAAAGAGTGGGGGAATCAGCATGGTTTGTGTGGTTACCTTATGGTCCTGACAACAAAGTGTGTTGATTGATCTTAATGGTCTAAAAGCCATTTGCCATTCATTAATATATGATTGGCTTGCCACGAGTGCAACACTAATGTCATGCTTTGTCTTTGTCACAATAGATGTTACAATTTCGATAATGTGGATGATTTTGAACACAGTCAGGTCAAGAAGCAAAGTGGAGCTTGTGCTATTGCCAGAAAAAAAAAACATGGAGGACCAACTGGTTGAGTTGAAGGTTTGTATAATGTGTCCCCCATTCTAAACAAAAGAAACGACAAGGAAAATAATTGAAAAAGACTTGTTTTGGCAAAGTGTTGCTTTACACAGACCCAAGAAGGGGGAAGCTAAATTAATATGCTATTTTATATAAATAGAAATATAAGTTAAATGTATTTACACATGGTAGTGAACTTTGGATGTTGACATACTTTCGGTTTGTGTGGACTGTATGTATGTTATGAGAATAATAATAAGGTGAATGTATATCGATCCTGTACCTTGACTGTCGTGCTGGGTTCAAATTTAAAGGCCTTGGTCTGCCCGTTCTCCAGATATACTTTCAGAACATTAGGCAGGAATAGCAGCGAGTTGCCCTGCAAGTCAGACAAGGATCAGGGTCAAAGTAGGAGTTTAACCAAAACATTGCCAAATAATAGTTTGACAGAATAGGAAAAAAATAAAGTAACATTTATTTGAGAACATTAGACATTAAAGGGGACATATGGAAAAATGTGCTTCATCTTCTTTTCCTTTCGGCTTGTCCCATTAGGGGTCGCCACACCGTGTCATCCTTTTTACATGTATGCATCCTCCTCTTGAACACCAACTGCCCTCATATCTTCCCTCACGACATCCATCAACCTTCTCTTTGGTCTTCCTCTAGCTCTCTTGCCTGGCAGCTCCATCCTCATCATCCTTCTACCAATATACTCACTATCTCACCTCTGGACGTCTCCGAACCATCGTAGTCTGCTCTCTCTAACGTCTTCTCTCTAATCTTCTTTGAATGAGTCTGGGCTTTTTACCTTTGCACATACAGTATCTTCATATGTCTATGATATAAACAGAGTTTAGACAGACAGACAGACAGACAGACTGACAGACAGACAGACAGACAGACAGACAGATAGATAGATAGATAGATAGATAGATAGATAGATAGATAGATAGATAGATAGATAGATAGATAGATAGATAGATAGATAGATAGATAGATAGATAGATAGATAGATAGATAGATAGATAGATAGGTTAGCTTTGCTAGCTTCATAACAAAGTTAGCAAAACCATTGCACATGACTGTGTTTGTAATGTGTAAAATGAAAACGACAGACAAATTAAGCAGGAAATCTTTGCAGTTAGCGGTAAAACCCAAGCTGAAAATAAGGTCGCAAATACGAGCAATTTGGTCACGGTCTCGAGCCCTGTTACTTCACACGTCACACGGGAGGATTTTTTTTTGGGGGGTAAAAAAATTACTGAATCGATTTCAAGCCAACCGATTTCGTTTCGGATCAGATCGTTCTATATGAAGAATATCGTCTTTGAATAAAATTGGCAATCACAAATATATATTTTTGTTTGTTTGTTTGTTTTTATTTTTTGCTTCAGAGAGGGCAGGGATGGGTCACCACACATGCACAGAAATAAAACTTGTCTGCTGTCATTAAAATATGCTTTTTACCAGTCTTGATCTTCTCCCCTGCTGTTATGTAACAGAGAGGCTAAATTACATAATGACCACGCCCACACGGAACTTCTTTGTCATGCTCGACATTGATCTAGAGCCACTTTCAAGATGAACTTCTGTCTGAAATACTGTCATCGTAGACGATAGACGGTCCAGTGTGTGAATTGCTTCCTCCATGAATAAAAATGCTATTAATGTCGTTATGGGCTACACTCTGAGCTTCGCTCCCGCAAGTTAAAGGCCACTCTCTTCATGATATCAGCGGAGCCACCTCGGTTGTCACGGTAACAAAAGCCACCCTCGCCATTAGCCCAACAGCAGATGTGGCGGGATATTCAGTCGCTTGCTTGCATGACACAGAGCCAGCCCCCCAAAAAGGGGAACTTCAGCAAGACAAGAAATAGGGTGTGTTAAGTATTATACAACTCTTGATTGATCCTTGGGGTATTTTTACAGCAGCATGTCATGGACATGTTATTAAAACACCTGGGAACTTTATCGAAAAAATAGCAGCTCCCAAATTATTTACTTGGTTGTGTAAAATGCTCTTGATGGGTTAGTAATTAAAAAGTCAATTTCCATAATACGGTGGATACAAAAAGTCAACAAATCAAATCAACTGCCATTTTTTTTGTGCTAAAAAAAATGTCTAAAGTTTTTCCACCATAAACTTGCCCTCTAACTTGTACAACTCAACTGAAAACCTACTCTGATTTCTCCAAATCTCCCCCCCTAACATTGATCTTCTAGTCCTGCATGTTAATATCGGGAGATGAGGCAAATATCGACCTGCATTTACTCCGGGATTAGTAATGGGCACTCCAGCCTCAGTGTTTTTTTCCCCCATCTGGCTAATTTCACATCCGGTAACAGAATGGAAGCACCCAGAGCCAGGCTTGTGTGAAAAGATGGCATCACTTATCTTAAGTGCGTACAGATACAGCATACAACCAAGTATAATCTATAGTATTTTAATTATTCACACATAAGAACATTTACAGGACTTTTTGAAACATCTACTACACTTTGCACTACGACATAATCCCTATGTCAATCTGAACTGCAATACTCATGCTAAGAATACAGTATACTGTATGGTAATACAACTGCTGACAGAGCCAATGGATGTCTGTCCTTATGACCACAAACTGTGACATTTGTCAGCCAGGTGTTTCAGTACTGTACGCTCTGAAGAAATTGCCCATATATATCGTTGCTCCTAAGAGAAACATTTCACACTACCAGACGTCAGCAGTATGTCAAGCGGATCTGTGAAAACGCTACACTATTGAAACAAAAAAAACATGCCCACAGAGAAGAGGGTGAGGGCAGGAGTGCTGTAACAGGATATTTTAACACAAACCTGAGAGTGTCCATTGACCTCCACCTCCTCAGCAAAGCGAACTTTTACAGGGTTAGACTTGAGCTTGGCCCTCTTCTCAGGTGTGATAAATGATGACTTCGGGCCCTGAAACATATTCAAGGTACTAAAACGTTTGTGAACTCTTTCTATTATTTAATCAGCAGTCTGTATAATGCAAGTCGACAGTATGCCGGCTGTGTACTTTGAGTAACAATATAACATTTAGAGGCAAGCAATTTTCTTCACTGTTGGCATTCAGCAGTTGAGTACATTATGTAAACTACGTGAACCACATCTGAGGCAATAGGCAATATGATCATACTACACACACATACTGCCATGGTGAAGCCACACAATTGATATCCACGCATTTTTCCATTTTCTATAGCGTTTGTCCTCATAGGGTGACGAGTGTGCTGGAGCCTCCACCAGCTGGCAAGAGGTGGGGTACACCCAGGACGGGTCGCCAGTCAATCGCAGGCCTTACTGTATATAGATAAGACACCATTCACACTCACATTCACAGCTGTGGACAATGCTCCTCATTAACCTAACATGTATGAAGCCTGGGAAAACAAGAGCAAGCATGGGAAAGGCCAGAGCCATGATTCCAACCGTCAACCTCAGAACTGCGAGTTAGACGTGCTAATGAGCCACATGATTGACAGTTTGAATATAATATGAACAATAATTCTGAGCCAATTATTTTGGTGGTCCTTAATTAATTCATATTCAATGTATTACATTCGATTTAATTAATATGTTTGCCCTGCGACTGACTGGTGACCAGTTCAGTGTGTAGTCCGCCTTTCGCCCGAAGTCAGCTGGGATAGGCTCCAGCATCCCGCAATCCTGAACAGGATGAACGGTATTGAGAATGGATGGATGAATTCATATTTTCAGTAACATGTGCATGAATGCCTGAGAGCCATGAATCCAAACAGATTAAAGTTGCTTCCATCAGCAGAGGCAAAGAGAAGAATTACTGATGTTCAGCCACATTTATTTAGTGATCTCCTTCACATGAGTGAGACCAGAAATGTGCTTTTGGCTTACTGATTGAAGTGCACAGGGTGGTCACTCGCGCACCAACACACACACACACACACACACACACCCCACATACACACAGACGAAGTGGCCATGTCACCACAATTATCAGGGATATTGTGGTAGGACCTTGGTGACAGCAGAGTTGCGTAGTATGATGCTCAACTCCAAGCCTTGATGACACATTGATTTGTAGGTTTGTTGCTTGTCAGAACATACATCTGAACATTTTACATTGCATCCACAGTATGATGGGATGCACACACACAGTATACAAGGTATGTCAGAAAAGTTCAAGGACTGGTGTCACGAAAGATGTATTTCAAGCAGATCCTGCGCCGTTTGCATCGTTCAGTGTGCGAGAAGTGGCGAAAGTTGTTGTAGAAGTGTCGTTGGCTGCTTCACCAAGACAACGCGCCTGAGCATCCGACAGTTCCTGGGGGAACCTCCCTACTCACGTACTATATTTTTTTGTGACAACAGTACTTGAACCTTTCTGACACACCTCGCATACATATATGTTGACCAACTACGTATTTGTCAATCAATGTTTTTAAATAAAAGAATAGTCATAAAATAAGTCTATTGACAACATTGCATTTCAACAATTTTTGTGGTATTTGAAGGAAGTTGGACCTCACACACAATCATGATGGAGTCATATAAAGAAAAAATATCTGATCATAAAAAGTAGAATAAACTTAATGTTTCATTATTGCGACTTCTACATCACACTGACACTAAATCAGTTTTGTGCTATTGGCTATCCTCAATCAATATGTTTGACAATCTTGTTCGAAACACTCTCTTTAAAACCAGAACCAGTTTCAGATGACATTTGTACATAGGTTGTTAAATAGCAGTTAAATAGCAGTCATTCACTGCCAGCCTTCCCAGTTAACATGGATATTTGACTTCTAAAGCCATCAATGGCACTGAATGTGAGATTAAAGTTCAACAAAACTCTGCCTGTTGTTCACAAAGATGTGTGGATGACATTGGCAAGATACTGTGACTTACCAGCATTGTTCTGAGTATAGTCACAGACAACGAATCTTGACACTCTCTATGAAGAAAATGGAGAGGAGCTGGTAAAATCCATTTAATAAAGACATAACTTAGTTTGAATTTGGTGTTTACATTGCTACTTGTGCATGCATTGTGTTTAGAGGTTCAATGAAGTTGCCAGTGTTAGTGGAGACCTGATTATTTCAGTAGCTTGCTCAGGGGTCAGGTCATCGACAGCGACGTTATTGATCTTCACAAGCTGGTCGCCAGGGACGAGCCGGCCATCTGCGGGACCACCTGGATTCATGAAATGTCCTTGTTCAGTCATGTTTGGGGCTTGATTGTACCTTAATAGTGCAACTATCAAAATATGACGTATTATCCAAACAAACCGATGCTCTTTCATCTCAATGATGAACATTTTAAACTACGAAATATTAGGAAGTACGACCTGTTTTAAATTGTGATTTTCACAAAAACTTATACCATTCTAAATACATTAAAATGTGTGCACTAAATTCTTGTATTTTAAGAAAACATGGGTGATGTATGTTGTCTAGTCATTCCACCATGGAAAATAATGGTTCAAATGAATGAAAGTCCAACAGTACTATGACATGAGCAATATGGGCAAATGTACACTTCTGAACGCAAATGTATCTGTGAACAAAGAGCAAAAGAGACACACATTTCACATTTCTTGTCATACCTTGTGTGACCTCTTGTACCAAGATAGGTGTCTGGGAGGAAAGCGTGAGGCCATGAGATTTGAGCTTTGGGTCCTGCTGGATCAAAACATTCAAGCGGAAGGGAAAATTCCTCTGATCTGTACTAATGGACTCTGCTGGTCTCCCATCTATTGCAACTCTGTCTCTGAAAGTGGTCAGAAGAGAGCACAGCTAGTTTTCAAGCTGTTAAATAGCACATGAGGTCAAAATCAGGTGCCTCACATCAATCGTACACATTTTCTGTATCTTTCTTTATGTGCCATCAACAAATATACACCTGGTGTACAGTCAGTGCTGGAGTGTTGTAAGAGTACAAAACCCCCCCTGCTATTTAAGAAGCACATTATTCCCTAATGTTGATGCAAACGTTTTGCGTTCAACAAACTGTGACATAAAGGATCTCACACATACAGGTACTGTGCCTATGAGAATGCATCTACAAACATGAACTGAACGATCTTTCCAATTTCGAATTTGAAAATCAGCATTTCGATATTTTAGTCTTCAGTCACTGCCGGCTTCACACCACCTCCTGACTTTTTACACTCCTCACTCCGTAAACCCTCCCCTGCTTGTTTAAAAGTCACTTGCACTGGAGGCTAGATGCATCAGGTCTACACGATCTGAAAAAAAAATAAAATGTCTCCTCTTAGAATGATGTTTTCATTAAGCACTTATCGAAATAGATAAAGTGATGTTGCTTGTTTTTTCTGTAAATAAATAGCAAACTGCTAGTAGTAAATTCTACAATAGATGAAAGCAGTAAATGCTGCAATGAATGAAATGAAAAACATAATGTATCTATCCATCCGTTTTCTATCCTGCTTGTCATATTTACTTTGCAGTCTCTGCAGTTACTATTACTACATATACTAATCCTCGCAATTCAGAACAGCTTATTCACAGACACATTTTTTGGCAATAGGCAGCTCATAAAATACTTGTTTGTTTCATTTTTACACTTGAAGGCTGGGTAAAGACGCAACTCAACTTTATTTCTGGAGCTCTTTAACAACAAGCGCAGCTGTAACAATGTGGTTTACATAAAAAAAACAAAAGACAAACATTTTGATTATAATGATACAATACTATATAACTCAATAAAATATTATTTTCTAGTCAAAATATACAAGCTCTGCCTTTACAAGGGTATTTAGCATGCAAGAGGTCCAGAGTTGTATTCCCTCTTGTTGCACATGTTGTGTGAAGCTGTTAGTAGATGAGGAAGAGAAGCAAGACTGAAGTCGCCATCGACCAGTATGACGGTGCCGGCATCAGAGATGTCTATGGCTGCTATACTGATATTATAATCTTGTGATCACAGATGAATGTGAATGTTTGAATGTAAACAAAGTTTTCTAACAGCTGATAGTTAGTCTGTTGGCGAGTAACACACATACAGACAAATTGATTCAATTATCTTATCCCTTTTAGTCCTTTCTCTTGCTTCAATTTACATCATTTTAGCACCGGTTCTCATATCATATCTCCTTCAGGATGCATTCTTCGCAGAATGGACGTTGGTCAGCTCCACGTTGGAGCATTATAGTCAAGCGGCAAAAGACCACTAGCGCCGATATTATCCGCTCAATGAAATACCACGGCCAAAAGCCTGCAATAGTTCTAACGGCCCAGCATGAAAACAGTCCATAACGGGTTAACTCGACACACAACGAAAAATACATTTAAAAAAAAGGGTGGAAAAGTACAAATTAATGAAAAGAAATAGTGGCGCTGTTGTAAAAGGCTGCCAACTCACAGGCACGTCTTTCATCTCAATGCCTATAAAAGCATAGAATAAACCATAAAACCCATAACTGGGGCCGGCTATACGCTGAGGCAAAATTGGGCACGGCCCTCTCAAACATGCAAGACGCCTCATCAACTCTGTCTCCTCCGTGACTCCAGTGGACTTTTCAGTGGGGTCTGCTCGAGCCATCTCAATTTTAGGGGCAAACTGAGAGCAACAAACTGAGAGCAATTGCATCGCCGGAATTACTTCAAACTTCACAGAAAACAAGAATAGTAATAGTGAATCGAGGACTTGTAGGTTTCTGTCGTGGATGAATCCTATGACTGTGTGATGCTCGACGCCAACATCGAGGAACATTCTCATCTTTGTCAGAAGAACCATAGAAAATCTCAACACAATTGAAAAATTCAAAAACAAGGTTATAAATGGATTTCCCAACAATGTAATCTGAAACAGAACACGTGTTACTTTGCGCTAAACAATGTGAAAACCCGATTTTGGTGAACTGCCGCTAATAAATGTAACCTATAGGGCGGCACAATTAATGAAATTTAATCATGATCACGATTTTGGCTATCACAATTAAATGAGTCTGATCGTCGTCGATATTTTTACATTTAAAATGAGGCCACTGCTGCATGTGAAAAGTGCTTCATTTGCAGCCGGGCCCGCAACCTAGTCAGTCATCCACCAGGGGACGAACGTATGGTTAAGACTTCATTAAGCGCCGTCACCACGCTCCAGGGCCAACTTAAAAATAAAAGCCTACATTGGCATTGATGTCGCATATAGTAATATACTAAGCTTTTATTTTGAAGTTAGCCCTCTTAGCACATTGGCAGAGAGCCGGCGTGTCACGGTAAGACACTATTAACAATCGTGATAGTGGCTGCCTTGACTTCGGCTGGCCACAACGAAAAAATGCTGGAAGTAAATAGAGAGGGAAATCATAACTGTCAAATTCTTTACAGTTTGTGACCGTGCACGACTGACCGATGGTCAAATAGAACAACGGACACGTACCCGTCCTTGACACTTCAATATATTGACAAAGGGAATATTCAAATGAAAAGTCGGTGCTTGCAGACCAATGTTATTGCGTTCTATGCATTAACTGTATTTGCTTCCATTAAGTTGCAATTCATGATTGCACGTTGTAATAGCATATTTATTCAGTTACATTTATTCTTATTTAAAGATTCGTTTTGCACTGAAAACTGTTACATATTGTTTGTTGAAAAGTAGTGCAATAAAAATAAGGGTTTTTCCCTAACATGAGGAATAATCGTGATTCATAATCATGATTGCAATATTGATCAAAATAATCGTAATTATTACTTTTGGCCATAATTGTGCAGCCCTAGTACCCTAATTCCGGCACAGCGAAATGGAAATAAAATGGCGGCCGTTTTTCCTGGATTTAGTAACATACCTACAGTAAGCATGGCTTCTCTGTCCATTCCCACGTTCCCTTGCTTGATGTGTTGAATGTTTAGTTACTCCTTGACCTCCTTTCTCAGTAATCTGTAATAAATGTAGTTTACTTGCCATTATGGAGGATAGGATTAGTAGCTTAGAAGAGTGACATCACTCCATTGAATGAAAGACTTTTGCCAAGGTAGCTAGCCAGCCCCTGTAGACGGTGCCGATCAAGTTAGCTTAGCACATAGCATTCCCTCGGCTGATTCCCAGCAGCTGGAGAACCAGCGAGGCTGGGTGACTGTTTGATCGGGCGCAATTGAATTATATTTACATACACATAAAAAAAACCAACACTGGCATTTCTTACTGCTTTGGCTCAAACTGTCATGTAGCCCTCTAATATTTGTAATAGTGAAACCACTGGTTGGGAACATGCTTAAGACATCAAATAAGACGTACAAAGGTTTACCTGCTCAAAGAGTGAGACCTGCTGCCCAACTCTCGGGACCGTCTCAGCCATCTTCCCACCACCTGCTCGACCCTGCTGGTCCTGCGGGATGGGGAGCGACTCCTGCCCTGCAGGTCCATTTACCTGAGAAGAGGTCAAGTTTGGTAGACTCACCAATACAATACAGTATCCCGTTATAATCACACTTAAATTGCAAATGCACGTACGCAGTAAGTTTATGCTCGATTGCTTCATTACATGCTATCGTCATGAATAGCACGTTATAATAATTACTTTTTGAAATGACTGAAATGATGAATGACGAGAGGGACACTCTAGGCTGTGGTGTATCCCACAGCTGCAGGAAGCAATCTCTAGCAGATGTGCTCTGCTGATGATGGGCATTTGCACCATCCATTAGAGGGAACAAGCGGATAAGGAGGGAAAGGATAGGATGAGTTGCCAATTTACAGAGACCAAAGGAGAGAAAAAAGGGGGACAGAGAATGAAAATATTATGATAACAGCTTGGGGAGGCAAAAGCTTTGGGATGGAAGTGCTAAGTGACACAGCCGATAATGTCTCCAGTGGGACCTTATGTGTCATAAGCACATTATACATCCATCTGTCTTAAATATCCTCTTTTGCCTTGAATGCTCTTGTTTTTTCCTGTTTTTTTTCTTAGCCATGACGTTTCCCTTCTGAGGTTAGAGAACCACGACTTGTGTATTAAGGTTACTTGAGATCACCCTATTTAGCCACTAGTACAATCCCATGATGACCTTCCAAGCATAATACATATAGATTACCACCAATTGATGCAACAGAAATGAAAACAGAGAAGGAAAATAGCCTCACATTTTCTTGGCTAGTATATTAACGCCGCAATTCCTATTCCTAAACTTCACAGATTTTATTAATATTTCTAGAATAATGATGAAAATCTTGTAGAAAACCTTTGATATGACTTGCCGATGCATCCATTTTCTACACCACTTATTCTCATTAGGTTTGTGGGTAACTGGAGCCTAGACCAGTTGACTTTGGGTGAGAGGCTGGGAACAGCCCTGAAATGGTCGCCAGTCAAGCGCAGGACACAAGAGACAAACAACCATTCACACTCACATTTACACCCGAGGACAATTGAGTCTTCTTTTGAACCCAAGAAGCATGTTTTTGGAATGTTGAGGGAAGCCAAAGTACAAATGCACACAAGTAAAGGAGAACATGCAAACTCCGAACAGAGATGTTCCAACAGAGATTCAGACATGCTACAGCTAGTACTATTCCACCATGCTGCCAATATGGATCGTTCTCAGACAAATAGAACTTTAAGAACGATGTCTTTGTTGTTAAAGAAACAATGGCTTTTCTTGCATATAAACTTGCAAGATGCCTGATTATTATGATTACAAGCAAGCATGTCGAAGTAACTGGAGGAACATGATTACTCTATGACTGTGAACAGGTTATCACTTGTGTGCATTTCTCCTCTCTGGTGATTGAAAAGATGTCATAAAATCAAGGTTTTATACATACATTTTTATTTTGTACTCAGGTGCAATTCTTTCTGTGTGGTCACAGAATGAAGTAATAGCTCAAATAAATATGGCACAAATGTGACACCCTCTACCTTTCACCTTTTTTGTTTTAGGTAATGTGGAAAAAGCAGAGGTACCCATCAGTCTATTCTTTTACTGGAGCTTATCTGTGTGTGTCACCAATCATCTGAATTAAACCATTGAAAATAACATGTTCACGCACACAAAATTAAGATACAACTTGAGTTGCATCTCATGTTAATAGAATACAATATTGATTTCTGACAGCAGTGGATAATGTTATCAATATTGTATTATTAACAAATACTTTTGGTACTATTTGTTAAAACAAGTATAAGTAACATTTTCTTATGCATTCTGAATGCATAAAAGTCACACTGTTTACAAAGTACTGTATGTCTGCAGGTCCATGGCAAGGGCTTTGTGCGTCACCTGCGCTTAGCCAGATTAGAATGAGCTTCTCCTTAACCTTAGAGGTCTGGTTAGGGCAAAATGGACTTAGCTAAACATGATCACAGACACTGTCTGTGGTTCACTACACACTGCCCTCTCACTGTCTGCCCCACTCACTATTTATTGCACATTCTGCTAATAGTCTGATCTTGTCATTTGTCTTTGAAAAAACGCCTACAAATGGTTTGAGATTCATAGACCAGCACACACCTGCTTGCAGCCCTTTCCGTCAGGGCTCCATGTGGGCGCCACTTAAAGTCCCATCCTGCTTTTTCTCCATCCATCATTCTGCTGTGGGGGGCCAGCCTTCATTACCTAATAACAAAACGCAAAGTCATGAATCCCAGTTTTGGCGCATACAAAAAGAAACAGGAATTAAAAGGTGACAAAACAATCCTGTACTCAGTCTTACATTCTTTATGTGTACCACCTATCATAACCATTATTAACCCGACTTGGGCAACACTCCAAATACAGTAAATCAGTATTTTAGGATTACCTTTTTTTTATTTCTCATTTAGCAGTCATCCAAATCAGACTTTGGGCGTTTCAGTCTCATTCATATTGTGTCTGTAAAACTGATTAGGAATTCAATACTTTGTGAATTTTGTGAACACCTAATTCGAAATGTGGTCTAATTTAGAATAGGCTATCTTAACGTAGTCAATCACAATCATACAAACTCCACTTTGAAAGCTCTCTCCCTTTGTAATTACAGCACTTACCACTGCATGCTGCTGCAAAATAGGACCACTTCCCTGCAAACCTCTCAAATGTTTTATGCTTACAAGGAGGGAGAGAAAAAAAGTGGTCAAGTGGAAGAGGGAGCGAGACAGAGAGAGAGAGAGAGAGAGAGAGAGAGAGAGAGAGAGATGAGTAGAGCAGGGGCACACAGTTGGAAGAAGCAGCAACAAACAAAAGAGAAAAGAGAAGGCAAATGAAATGACAAACAGCTCAGCAGACTGAAAAGTAAGAAGAGTGGGATAGTCTAGCAAATCAAAGAGGAAAGGAGACAGGGGGGGAAAAGGATCAGGAAGTTGGAGAAAGAACAGGAGACAGCGAGGGAGACAGAAAAAAAAAGTATGATGGTCCTGCCAGGCTGGGCTTTTTGTGCTGTTTGTTGAGTCCCACTTGCCCCAGCTCCAAACACCATCCATATTTAATGAGGACCTCGCAAAGCCCCGGGAAAAGTCCCATCAGCCCAACTGTCAGATACTGACCCGAGATGTTTCTTGCCCGTAACCCTCCCGAGTCAATATTTCTGTTGTCTTTTATTGCTTTGCTTAATAATACTTACAGTGCATTGAAAACGTGTTAATCTCAAGGCTTCTTTTGTACCTATTTTGTTACATTAGAACCACAAATTCAAATGATTTTTTAATTTGAATTTTATTTAATGGTTCTGCTCTGCACAAAATAATGAAGTGAAACAAAAATATTAATAATAATAAGGCAGCACGGTGGACCATTGGTTAGCACGTCTGCCTCACAGTTCTGAGAACCCGGGTTCAAATCCGGCCTCACCTGTGTGGAGTTTGCATGTTCTACCTGTGCCGGCGCGGGTTTTCTCGGGGTACTCCAGTTTCCTCCCACATCCCAAAATCATGCATGGTAGGTTAATTGAAAACTCTAAATTGCCCGTAGGTGTGAATGTGAGTGCGAATGGTTGTTTGTTTATGTGTGCCCTGCAATTGGCTGGCAACCAGTTCAGGGTGTACCCCACCTGCCGCCCAGAGTTAGCTGGGATAGGCCCGCGACCCTGTTGAGGATAAGCGGTGCGGAAGACGAATGAATGAATGAACGAAAAATACAAAATAAAAGACATCTTATAAAATAAAATACTGAGTCAATGTGCCCCTAAAAAGCTCTAAGGCAACAAATTACATTCAAAAGTCACATAATAAGTGAAATGAAGTACAACTGTGTGCAATCTAAGCATTACATGATATATTTCAGTATACACATCTTTTCTGAAAGGCCGTCGAGGCTGCAGCAACCAAGCAAGAGGCACCGCTAACCGAAACAAGTCAGGGACAACGTTTTTGAGAACTACAAGTCAGAGTTGGGTTAAAAAAAAAAAAAGGGAAATAATATAGTGCCACAACAAACCTTTCAAGAGAGGGCTGCCCACCGAAACTCAGACCAGGCAAGGAGGGCATTGATAAGTGAGGCAGCACAGCATTCAAACGTAACACTGGAGGAGCTGCAGAGTTCCAGGGTGGAGTATTTGTCCATAGGACCAAAACAAGACATTCACTCCATAGAGCTGACATTTATGGAAGAGGCTTTTTGAGTTTGCAACAAAGACTCCCAAAACATATGGAGGAAGGTGCTCTGATCAGATGAGACTAAAATGTATCTTTTCGGTCATCAAGGAAATCTCTGTCTGGTGTACACGCAAAACATCTCATCACCCCAAGAGCACCACTCCCACAGTGAAACACAGTGGTGGCAGCATCATGCTATGGGGATGTTTTCAACAGCAGCCACTGGGAAACTGGTCTGAGTCGCAGAAAACATGGTTGGTGCTAAATATAGTGATATTCTTGACCAAAAACCAACCAGTCTGTAAGTGTCTGTCAAACCTGAAGGAGCTGGAGCAGTTTTGCCTTGAAGGATGAGCAAAATGGATCGGAAATTATTGTTATTAATCTAACAAAATGGGGAAAAAGCCAAGGGGGTTAATACTTTTGCAAGCCACTGTATTTTTTTAACATAATTACCTCGCTACAGTTATTGCCCCTTTTGCAGTTTGCTGATGAGTTTCTAGCTTTGCTTAATATAACTATGAATTGATTTCAATGTTCCTCACAAAGTACCGGAAAATGTTCAACCGACAACATTTTAGTGTTGCTTGAGTCCAGTCGAGTAGGTCCAAAAAAGACAAAATGAAAGAAAGCGAGTAAGAAAGAAAGAAAGGAAGAAAGAAAGAAAGAAAGAAAGAACACAGAAACACAGTGCATATACTCCCATCCATGCAGTGAGCCCATGATGCGTCCCATTAATATTTGCGCACAAAGACCCAGGCTGTTTGTGACCAAATGTTTTTGGTGAATGTAGGTTTATTTGTGTTTGTGTTTTGAGTGTTTTTGTATGTGGGTGTGTCTTAGTCAAAGGACTGCACGCATCAATAATGTATTCGGATAATGCGGCCGCTTCCCTTCGCCAACAATTTACAAGCATGTCAGCACACAGACTAGGACAGAGATTGAGAGTGGAAGGAGTGAGACATAATATGTGATATTTCAAGCAACATACAAAAACAAAGAAAGAAAGAAAAGGATACGTTGTCCTTACTATGAAATAAAACTTCAATGTTATGAATACCATGAAATTTTACAAACTCATCAATAAAACTAGATATATCTAATTAACTTAGCCAACATCCTTCAATAAGATAAGAATTTCAACCCTAGGTTTCACTGTTAAGGTAGACTAACAAAAGGCATCTGTCAGCAATGCTATACTTGGGGAATTGTAATTTGTATTAGAGCGATTATGAATTGTGTTTCCAAACAGCTTTCCAAAGAGTCGCATAGCCCAACTAGTGATATTGTTTTGAGACTTATTTGGATGGATAGTGATCATGTACTGATTACTTACTCTTATTTCACCACACTCTTAATATTTGAATGCAGTCATCATAAATTGTACATCCATATGTTTATTTCCAGCTGCCAGTCGAGCCGTAGATTCAGGACCTACAACAGGCACAGGATGCAACTTCGTCTAGTATCTTTACTCTGCTGATACATAATCATATGTTTGAGCTGTGAAAATATTGGATGCTCGCTTAAACCATCCAGTGGTTTAAAGCATCGGTGTCAAACGTACAGCCTGAGGGCCAGAACCAACCCGTCCGGGGGTCCTATCTGCCCCTTGGGGATTGTTCTCTCTTTCAGGCAAGTCTGAGTTCATTTATATATATAGACTCTTATTTTGAAACTCATGCAATTATTTTGACACACGCACCAAAGAACCGGAAGTGTTGGGACAAGGAGTAGAAAAAAAGATTGCTTCCAATCCATGTATACCACAAGTATATGCTGCTGTCCAGTCACTAAAAGATGTTAATAAATATGTCCCTAGTAGCGTCACAAACACATTTTAATGAAATTACTTAACAAACAATATGTGATGTAATACATACATACATACGATTCCCGGACAGTGAGCGAATTCCTAGCCGCGGCTGGTCCCAAGCCCGGATAAAAATGGTTGAATTACTTGGCAATATACTGTATAGTTTATACATTCAGTATTTACAGTATAATCTATACAGTATCCAGTATATACTGTATACTTGTTGATTATAGTGTTACAATAGCGCTTTTCCTAATTGACTTAATTATATATTTCATCCCCTCCTTGAGCCGTCAACTTATCGTGGTGGAGGGTTTCGTGTGTCCCAATGATCCTAGGGGCTAAGTTGTCTGGGGCTTCACGACCCTGGCAGGGTCACCCATGACAAACAGGTCCTAGGATAGGGACCAGACAAAGCAGGGCTCAAAGACCCCTTATGATGATGACAAACGATGGACTCAGTTTTCCCTTGCCCGGAAGCGGGTCACCGGGGCCCCCCCTCTGGAGCCAGCCAGGCCTGGAGGTGGGGCTCGAAGGCGAGCGCCTGGTGGCCGGGCCTACACCCATGGGGCCCGCGGGGCCGGGCACAGGCCGAAAGGGTAACGTGGGTCCCCCTTCCCATGGGCTCACCACCTGTGGGAGGGGCCATGGGGGTCGGGTGCAGTGCGAGCTGGGCGGTGGCCGAAGGCAGGGACCTTGGTGATCCGATCCCCTGCTACAGAAGCTGGCTCTAGGGACGTGGAATGTCACCTCTCTGGCAGGGAAGGAGCCCGAGCTGGTGTGTGAGGTCGAGAAGTTCCGACTAGATATAGTCGGACTCGCCTCCACACACAGATTGGGCTCTGGTACCAGTCCTCTCGAGAGGAGCCAGATGAGGTGGCTGGGGCATCTGATTCGGATGCCTCCCAGGCGCCTCCCTGGTGAGGTGTTCCGGGCATGTCCCGCCGGGAAAAGACCCTGGGGACGACCCAGGACATGCTGGAGAGACTATGTCTTTCGGCTGGCATGGGAACGCCTCGGGATCCCCCCGGAAGAGCTGGATGAAGTGGCTGGGGAGAGGGAAGTCTGGGCGTCCCTGCTAGAGCTACTGCCCCCGCAACCCGACCTCGGATAAGCGGTAGAAAATGGATGGAGGGATGGATGGATGGATATACTTCATTTTAAAATCTTGTTTGCTTTTAAAGCACTGAATGGGCCGGCTCGAACCTACCTCTTTGACCTTTTACACTCATACACTCCAACACCTTCTTTGAGGACAGATCTCTCCTTGTTGTCCCAAGAGCAAGGCTGAGACGCAGGGGCAGCCTTTGCTGTCGCAGCCCCCAAACTCTGGAATGAGCTGCCCTTCCAGGTTAGACGAGCTCCCAATCTCCTCATATTTAAATCCTGTTGTTGGGAGTCTTTGGTTTTATTCTGTGATTTTATTGCATTTTGTAAACAGTGTTTTTTGTCCTGCATTTGTTTATATATATTCTATATCATCTGATGTACAGGACTTTGGTCAACTCTGTTGTTTTTAAATGTGCTTTCTAAGTACATTGGATTGGATTGGATAATATGTATATACTTTTAATTCGTGATCCACAGTTCTGAGGATTTGGGTTCAAACGTGTGGAGTTGGGATGTTCTCCCCGTGCCTGCGTGGGTTTTCTCCGGGCTCTCCGGTTTCCTCCCACATCCCAAAAACATGCACGGTAGGTTGGTTGAAGACTCTAAATTGCCCGTAGGTGTGAATGTGAGTGCGATTGGTTGTTTGTTTATACGTACCCTGCGATTGGCTGGGAACCAGTTCAGGGTGTACCCCGCCTCCCACCCGAAGATAGCTGGGTTAGGCTCCAGCACGCCCGTGACCCTAGTGAGGATAAGCAGTGCGGAAGATGAATGAAGACTACAGGGATGGAGGCTACGGCCCGAACGGGAATGCTTTATTTTTTTCTGTTCCAAGTTGCCGACTAAATATGCTTTTGGGACATCCAAATTGGAGTGTGTTTATTCCCATGAAGGATGTAAGACCGTTTGAACACCGCTGCTTAACAATGTTATATGTTGCAGACAGGCTGGACAGTCGCATATCATTTCCCCCAAGACACATTGGCAATTGCGCAGGTGTACCTAATTTAGCGACCAGTGAATTTATACGACAGCGCGGTGGTCAGTGGACGACTGGTTTGCACATCTGATAGAGGTTGTGGTTTCAAATCCTAGGTCCGGCTTTTCTGTGTGGAGTTTGCATGTTCTATCTGTGCCTGTGTAGATTTTCTCTGGGTTCCACATTTTTGTCCCACATTCCAACAACATGAATTGTAGGTTCATTGAAGAGGAAGTGTCACTAGGTGTGAATGTGAGTGTAAAAGGTTATTTCCCCTACGATTGGCTGGCGACCAGTTCAGGGTGTACTCCGCCTCTTGCTCCAACATACCCACAACACTAGTGACGATAAGCAGTAAAGAGAATGAATAGATGGATGAATTTATATGTGAATCTATACATACCATTACACACGTACGAAGAGATTGAAGCATATATTTGCCTGGTTACAATGTGTTCCGTGACATGTCTGAAGGGAAATGGCGCAGCGATGTCATTATTGCAGCCAGCATGTCCTTACAAGAGTGTGTGTCAAATTTGTGCATGAAAGTTTCAGTATCATTTCTCAGAGTGTTTCAGTAGTGTGAATGAGAGAATTTCAGTAGTTCACATGAGACAGTTTCAGTAGCGTGTATGAGAGCGTTTCAATAGTGTGTATGACAGCATTTCACTTGAGTGTATGACAGTGTTTCAGTCGTGTGCATGAGAGAGTTTCATCGGTGTGTATGAGAGCATTCCAGTATGGTGTATGACAGCCTTTCTGTAAGGTGTATGAGAGAGTATCAGTAGTGTGTATGAGAGCTTTGAAGTATTGTGAATGAGAGCGTTTCAGTGGTGTGTATGAGAGGGTTTAAGTAGAGCCTGAGAGCTTTTCAGTTGTGAGTATGAGTGCATTTCAGTTGTGTGTATGAGAGCATTTAAAAGTAGTGCAAATGAGAGATTTTCACGAGTGTGAATAAGAGTTTCAGTAATGTGTATGAGTGTTTGAGAAGTGTATGAGAGTTTCAGTAGTGTATAAGAGTGATTCAGTCGTGTGTATGAGAGCACTTCAGTCGTCCGTATGAGAGCAAGAAATTCAATCGCGTGTATGACAGCATTTCAGTGTTTTGCACGAGAGCTTTTCACTCGTGATCATGTGAGCGAGTGAGCGAGCGAAGGTATTTCAGTATTATGTATGAGAGCCTTTTAAGTCATGTGAATAAGAGCTTTTCAACAAGTGTGAGAGCTAATCTTGAATTATGTCCCAAACGGTCCCTCGTAGTATGCGCTTGACAGTCAATCATAGTCCAGACAAATAGTGCTAACCATTCCCACTTATATTCACTGCAATGGGCTTATGCCACTGTGCTCCCTCCAATATGAATGCTTCATATTTACACCAACACTGGCAGGCCAAAACATACCCATCTCCATCACATTTTGCACTTGCACAGCTAATATTGCCAATCGATTACAATGCTTCTGTTCTAACTGTGTGTGCCTGTGCATTAACGTTAGGAAAATGTAGATGCAATTTCATGCAAACAGTGACAACGCACAATCAGAGCTTTCATCGGGTATTAAACATAAAGATGAATGCAATTCCATCAAAAATGTATCCGAGCCTAAAAATAACATCATAAATTAATAAAGCTTGGGAAGGCCTTCAGAACTTGGCAGGTCTCCTTTCATCTCATGTGCAAGTCTCAGTGCTCATTTTGATTCCAAATCTGGCCGTGACACGTAGGCGCCACAGAAACACAAATACACTGCTTGCAGTATAAAAATGCACATAAAAATGTACACACGCCGTTGAGCACATGCAATAGCGATAATGAATCTCTGCTTCAGGGAGACATGATGCAGCAAAATATTCAGAGCAACATAGTCCTATAAAATGCATGTGAGTGTGTGTGCCACTCAGGATTCTGTTGGGCACTCAATAAAACTATTGATTTGTCACTGACTGTGATTTATTTGTGTACTCATCAATTGCTCTAGAGTTGCTTAATTTGAGAGAATGTGTTTTTTTTTCTATCATGCTCTCTCCTCGCAGCAATGAGACACCCTAAGCATTAGCTTCACCTTCCTTATAAACCTCCAGTTCTTTCAGCATCACCCATCTGTCAGACTGTCTCTAAGCTTAGAAATCCCCAAATAAACCTGCCAGACTCCCTATTTCTGTGCATCGCTTTCATCCTATCACCCAGAGGCTCTAAACATGTAAAGTTGAGCACTGGAGCAGTGGCAGCTCTTTCTTGCCTCCCTGAGTTGTATTTTACTTAATCACTGTAGAAAACGTGAATGGTACTGTATTTCTTGATTGTGGAAGGTCTGTGGTAGATTAGCACTAGACTTGAGTGTGACCAGTAATACACACAGTTATATACAATATCCACACAATGAATTGTCAGTGAGTTGTTGCTGGGGTACCCTCAAAGGAAACTGCTCCTCTTGCTCTGGCACCTTTCCAGTTTGGAAACAATCCTAAAATGTATTGCTGTTTTATGTTTACCAATTGTGAATGTAAAATCTCCAGCAATTAGCTCCGTGTGATGATTATGTGCACGAGAAGCGAGACTGAATTTCTGACAGATGCAGGCAGCACTTCAAAAGAAACACGCAATTATTATTATTGTTTTTTTTTTAAATTGCAAAATCTATTGCAGTTTCCTAATGTCTAGCTGTTATTCAAGTCTTGTTAATGAGAGTTAAAGACCTTACCGAGCGGGTTTGTGTTTCTAATCCCCTCCAGGGAGCGTCGGGGGTGGAGGTGGTGCGGGGTTCACACTGTCCCGGACGTGGAATTATAGCGTCCGCAAAATAAAGACAAGCACAATTACAAAAGAAAACCGCGGATTTTACGGTCTGTGACAGAAGCCCTCCATGTTCACCCGAGTGATGTGTGATATCCACAACGGGGGAGCGCGCACGATGCTGAAAGGTGAGGCGCGTGCACGTTATACAGTAATCCCCCACCCCCCTCTCTCTCTCTCTCTCTCTCTCTCTCTCTCTCGCGCTCTCTCTCGTGCTCTCTCTCTCTCTCTCTCTCTCTCTCCCCCTCCCTCTCTCTGTACACTGGGGCGCTGGGGCTTTTCTAAACCCAAGAAGGAACAGTTTGGACCTCTCACCAAATAATAATAATAAAAAAAAAAGACAGACGATGAAGAAGCAATATTTTATTAAATAACTGACATGAAATAACAAACAATTTAACTGCCGAAACTCAAAGCAAGCAAAGAAAACAGCATAATATAATTGGTCCACTTGCTTTAATATGTTCACGCATGCAGATAACAAGTGCTCCCAAATTTCCAGACTACAGACGAGGCATGTCGAGGATAGTTATTCATATTTCATTATGGCAATATATTCAGAGTTTGTTGATCCCACAGACGGTCAGACGGGCTACTACTGCTGCGTAGTACCACTCCACCAACAATGCAAGTAAAGAATTATGAGAGCCACAAACAGTCTTACATTGGATATCTGTATGGGATAATAAACTACCATTTGCAGTAACAACTGAAGAGTTCAAATGCAAATGCCATCAAGCGCCATTTTGACAAAAAAAACAAAAAACGACAAAAGCCACATCTACTATCGGAATGGCTATCACGGCATTGTTCATGGTGCATTTCCTAACATTGCCAAACAAAACAATTATCATGTAAACTCGTTGAACATAAACCACCAAGCTCCATACCCATTTTCGGGTGGAGAAAGGTGTCGGGTGTGTTTTGTGAACGAAGAGTCTCTGCTAGGATGCAGAGCAAACTTTAAAACAGTGGTGAGGCCAGCCATGATGTACGGATTAGAGACAGTGGCACTGAAGAGACAACAGGAAGCAGAGCTGGAGGTGGCGGAAATGAAGATGTTGAGGTTCTCTCTAGGAGTGACCAGGTTGGATAAGATTAGAAATGAGTTTATCAGAGAGAGAGCCAAGGTTAGATGTTTTGGAGACAAAGTCAGAGAGAGCAGACTTCAATGGTTTGGACACATCCAGAGGAGAGAGAGTGTTTATATTGGTAGAAGGATGATGAGGATGGAGCTGCCAGGCAAGAGAGCTAGAGGAAGACGAAAGAGAAGGTTGATGGATGTAGTGAGGGAAGACATGAGGGCAGTTGGTGTTAGAGAGGAGGATGCATACATGGAAAAGGATGACGCGCTGTGGTGACCCCTAACGGGACAAGGTGAAAGGAAAAGAACAAGAACAGACCGTCATCTCCATTTCAGCCAATCACGAGCCCATACGTATTTACATCATCATGAACTTGTCACTCGTCACGTACGTCCTCAAACATGGCTGTGCCCGTTGTTTCTCGTTGACTCCCTGCTAATATAGCTTGAATTGTGCTTGAACGTGAGCATAAAATATAATTCCATGAAAAGGTCTAAGAGAAGATGTCTTGTTTAAACTCATCGGTCGTGCTCGTCGATGCCAAGACTCTCCATGGTAGTAATCTCCTCACTGGCAATTGCAAACTTGGCAGAGTCAAGTCTGGTCCGCGTTCTATTTTTCTGACAGCTGCAAAAGCTGTCACTTGACTGTGTTGTACATTCTGGTATCTGGAGGAGCCTCCAGCAGCACCATCGCTCTGCCTGTCGTTAAGGCATCTAGCGCAGCCAATACGTGGAAATACTTTGTAATGTCCTGTGTAATTCCTCTCAGTTGGACCTGGGTGCTGAAACCAGGGGCGAGGGTTGTCCTGTCAAAAGTCAGGCAGTTGTCACAAAGATCACACCGACATTTGCCGCTTTGTTAGAATTCAGCAACACAGGCACTGCCGGGCAATTGTTATGTAACCTTTGTTGTTTGACATAACGCTCATGTCGGGGTCACTGCTGTGGAAATGTTGTAGTACAATTTTAAATGACATCAGGTATATTGCTGAATCAAAAAAACCCGCAGTTTTGGTTCTGCGGGATCTCAAATGCCGCCTTCAATACAGTAGCTCACAACATTTTATTAAAAAGACTGATACCTGGTTGGCCTCCCTGATACTGTTTTGAGATGAGAATACATTACACTAGTTTTAAGATCGCTACATTGGTTCCCTCTGTGCTTTAGGATCGATTTTAAGGTTCTTTTACTAGTTTTTAAATGTCTTAATGGTCTTGGGCCATCATATCTATGCGATATACTTTCATCATATCAACCCTCGCGAGCCCTTAAGTCCTCTGGCACCAGCCTTTTTATTATTTCAATGGCTAGAACAAAAACTTACGGAGAGGCTGTGTTCAGTCTGTTGAAGCTTTTAAAAGGAGGCTCAAGACTCACTTATTTGGTTTAGCTTTTAACTGATTTCGTAATTATTTATTTAGTTTATTTATTACTTATTTATTCATGTATCCATTCATTAGGTTTGTTATCTTTATACTATTTTATTGTATTAGTGTCTTTCAGTTTTTTGATCCTGTACATTTGTGTTTTAGTCTTCTTAACCTTTTAAGTATAAATCCAGTGTCTCCTCATGGGAGCTTCCATGCTGGGACGTGTGTTCAGTCTACCCACAGGGAGGCCATTCTGCAGTTTCCCCGTTGCCCAGGGGACAGGGGGGCTCTGAACAATGTGGTGAGTCCATCTCAGTCTTCCCAGGTCATGGTGGTCTTTGCAGTGACATCCTCTGTGGGCCACGGCACCTGTCGGTGTGGATGGCTCCCACAGGTTTTTCTTTCATCACCTGGATCCTCAGTGCCTTGCCATGGGCACTATTAACTTGTGTATGTGTGGGTTTGCATGTTCACGTGGGTGTGTTTTGCGTTTAAATGTGGGGGTGGATATACTTCTTGCATTATACACAGAAGCTTTCCAAAAAATTAGATTATCATGGCAAGGTTTATTTATTTCCATAATTCCATTCAAAAAGTTAAGATTCAGGGCTCAAAATGTTTCAATAATTAATTTGTTTATTTTTACATAATTTGGGCTCGAAGCTCATAAAAACCATGAAATCACGAATTCAAAACATTTAAATACTGTGAAGAAATCAGCACAAATTTTGCAGGCCATCGATGTTTTAAACTGAAAGTCACACACTAATCATCTACTAAACTCAAAGCACCTGCACATGTTTCCCCAGGTGTCATTAAATTGCTTCAGTTTGGTTCAATACGGGGAAGACCGCAGACTTGACAACTGGCCAGAAGACCATCATTGATACCCTCCATAAGATGGGTAAGCCACAAAAGTTCAGAGCTAAGGAGGCTGGCTGTTCACAGAGTGCTGTGTCCACGCATATCAATGGAAAGTCTAGTGGAAGTACAAAATGTGGCAGGAGAAGATGCACCAGCAAAAGAGATGACCGTGGGCTTCAGAGGATTATCAAACAGAGGAGATTCAAGAATCTAGCAGAGATCCAGAAAGAGTGGAATGAGGCGGGAGTCACAGCTTCAAAAACCACCACATTCAGATGCATCCGGGAGATACAACTGCCGGGGTCAAGCCATTTCTGAGCCTGAGCCAACGTAGGAAGCGTCTCGACTGGGCCAAGGAAATGGACTGGACTGTCGGCCAGTGAGCCGAAGTCCTCTTTTCCGATGAAAGTAAAGTGTGCCTTTCATTCGGGAATCAAGGTCCAAGGGTTTGGAGGAAGACTGCTTGAGGTCCAGTGTGAAATATCCACAGTCAGTCATGATTTGGGGTGCAATGTCCAATGCAGGTGTTGGTATACTCTGCTTTCTTAAATCCAAGGTCACCGCAGTCGACCAGAATGTTTTAGAGGACTTCATGATTCCTTCTGCTGAGGAGCTGTATGGAGATGCAGATGTAATCTTCAAGCAGGACCTGGCCCCTACCCATATCACTAGAAGCACCATGCCATTACAGTGCCTGACTGGCCAGCCAACTCGCCAGATCTAAACCCCCATTGAAAATCTATGGGGTAACATCAAAAGGAAAATGAGGGGCACCAGACCCACAAACAATCTGGGCTTCCATAACTCCCAGGCAATGCCACAAGCTGATTGCCTCAATGCCACGGCGCAACGAGGCAGTGATTAAAGTAAAGGGATTCCCAACCAAGTATTGAAGATTAACACATCATTTTGAAAGTACCATATTTTGACTGATTTAATGTGACCCTAATTTCTTTCTTTTGTTTTCTACAAAAACAGAGAAGTAAATGATTTCTTCACAGTATTCAAATTTTTTGAATTCCTGATTTTGTGGGTTTTATGAGCTGGAAGCCCAAATTATGTAAAAATAAACAAATAAATACTTGAAATTGTTTAAATTGTGGGCCCTGAATCCATAATTTATGAAAGTTTAACTTTTTGAAGGGAATTATGAAAATAAATAAACTTTTCCATGATATAAATGTATTTTTGTAAAGGGTCTGTACTTGTAATTATTAGTTTTTTTAAATTCCTGTAAAGCACTTTGTGTCACATTTTAATGTATGAAAAGTGATCCATACATCCATCCATCCATCCATTTTCTGTACTGCTTATCGTCATTAGGGTCGCGGGCCGTGCTGGAGCCTATCCCAGCTGACTCTACGCGAGAGGTGGGGTACACCCTGAACAGGTCGTCAGCCAATCGCAGGGCACATATAAACAAACAACCATTCGCACTCACGGTATTCAATTACAGTAACCTACCATGCATGTTTTTGAGATGTGGGAGGAAACCGGAGTACCCGGAGAAAACCCACGCAGGCATGGTAAGATCATGCAAACTCCACACAGGCGAGGCCGGATTTGAATCCGGATACTCAGAACTGTGAGGCAGATGTGCTAACCCGTCGCCCACCGTGATGCCATAAAAAGTGATAAATTTGATTTGATTTGCATTCATTCACTGCATAAAGAACCAGTTCACCCATATGCAAGAGATGTCAGAGTGGTGGGACAGTTCAATGAGTAGTATTTGTGGGAGTACCTTGCTCAAAATTACCTGGACTCAGCAATGAAGCATTTATTTTTTTCCAAACTCACATTTTTCCCAAAAACTTTTTAAAAGTTTAAATGATAAATCTTTATGTTGCAACTAACTATTCAGTCCTTTTAATTTGATGCCTGTAACACATTCCAAAAAAAAGCTGGGATAGGGCATGTTTCCCACTGTGTTACATCATCTTTCCTTTTAACAACACCCAGTAAGCGTTTCGGAAGTCAGGACACCAATTGCTGAAGCTTTGTTGGTGGAATTCTTTCCCATTCTTGTTTGATGTACAGCTTCAGTTGCTCAACAGTCCGGGGTCTCCGTTGTCATATTTTGCTTTTCAAATACGTAACATATTTTCAGTGGGAGACAGGTCTGGACTGTTGCCAGGCCAGTCTAGTATTTGCACTCTTTGAGTATAAAAAAAGACGTTGCTTGGATGACAGCATATGTTGTTCCAAAACCTCTATGTACCTTTCAGCATGGTGCCGTCACAGATGTGCAAGTTACCCACGCCATCGGCACTAATGTACCCCCATACAATCACAGATACTGGCTTTTGAACTTTGTGCTGATAACAATTCTGATGGTCCTTTTCCTCTTTGGGCCGGAGGACACAATGTCCACGATTCTAAAAGCAAATTGAAATGTGGACCTATCAGACTGCAGCACACTTTTCCACTTTGCGTAAGCCCATCTCAAATTTGTACAGAGAGAAGCCGGCGGCCTTTCTTGGTGTTGCTGATGTATGGCTTTCGCTTTGCATGGTACAGTTTTAACTTGCATTTATAGATGTAGCGATGAACTGTGTTAACTGACAATGGTTTTCCGAAATGTTCCCGCGCCCTAGTGTCAATATCCTTTACACAATGATATTCAGTTTTTTTTTTTTTTTTTGTGGTTTTTTTTGTGCAGTGCTCCCTGAGGTATCGAAGCAGGTCACAGGCATTCAATGTTGGTTTTCGGCCTTGCTGTTGAATGTGCAGAGATCTCCAGATCGTTTGATGATGTTATGGACAGTAGATGAGGAAATCCCTGAATTCTTTGCAATTGTACATTGAGAAAAGTTCTTAAACAGTGGGACTATTTGCTCACACAGTTGTTCACAAAGTGGTGAAACTTGCCCCCGTCATTGCTTGTGAATAACTGAGGCTTCAAGGACGCTCCTTTTATAATCAATCATGACACTCGCCTGTTTCCAATTAACCTCATCACCTGTGGAATGTTCCAAACAGTTTTTTGCATTCCTCAACTTTCCCAGTCTTTTTTGTTGTTGTTGTTGCCGCTCTCCTAACTTTTTTAGAACATGTTGCAGGCATCAAATTCAAAATGAGAGAATATTCGCAAAAAAACAACAACGTTCATCAGTTCAAACATTAAATATCTTGTCTTTGTAGTGTATTCCCTTGAATATATGTTGAAAAGTACCTGAAAACCAATGTATTCTCTTTTTATTTACGTTTTACACAACGTTCCAACTTCATTGGAATTGGGGTTTGCACATCAAATAGACCCTGTGGTCTATCTTTTGACATTGTATTAACCCCAGTCTTGGAAAACATGCCAATATAGCTAATAGTGTCATGAATTAAGTCATACTTCATCATTACTTTATGGTAAATGTATTAAACCCCTGCTGTTTGATAATTGCTGTTAGAAACGAGCCGGTACTTTTGCACAGGTATTTGTAATTTATCATTGTGATGTACTGATTGGCCACAAGATGTCAATGTTGAACAAAGATACCATTGCCGTCATTGAGTTTTGCTCGTCCCTTTCATGTCCTCGTTTCTCATCTGATGGGACGTGCTTGTGTCACATGCAGCTTTGTAGTATGACTTCACCCTCAATCTGGCCTTTATTCATAATAACATTACCACACATCCACTTCCAGTCAAGCCCATTTACCCACTCCGGGAAGCCTTCATAAAATGCAGGTCTAATTGATTGATTGTTTTGGTCGTGGAAACCCCCCATCCACTCTGTGGTCTTTTTCTTATCTTTAACAGCAGAACAGTGTAATAGTGGTTACCATGTCTGCCTCACAGTTCTGAGGACTGGGGGTTGAAATCTCAGCTCTCAGTTTACTCGCACATTCCAAAATGATGCAATGATTGTGACTGGTTGTTTGGCTATATGTGCCATGCGATTGGCTGGTGACCAGTCCAGGGTACAGAGGTGGGAGTAAATCACATATGTGCAAGTCAAAAGCAAGTCTCAAGTCCTAACCTTCATTTTTAAAGCAAGTCCCAAGTCAAATCTAGTCACCACTAAATTTCAAGCAAGTCAAGTCATTAGGGTTTAAGTAAGTCGTAAATCAAGTCACACAATCTGGCTCAGTCACAACATATATTGTATTGGAGGTATATGGTTTTTCACAAAACACAACACCAAAAAGTACATTTACACCTCTTGATGATTGTATAGATATTTATATTATTTATAATAATACCTATGTTATATTTCTTCTAGGCAGCACGGTGGATGACTGGTTAGAGCATCTGCCTCACAGTTCTGAGGACCTGGGTTCATTCCCCGGCCCCGCCTGTGTGGAGTTTGCATGTTCTCCCCGTGCCTGCGTGGGTTTTCTCCAGGTACTCCGGTTTCCTCCCACATCCCAAAAACATGCGTGGTAGGTTAATTGAAGACTCTAAATTGCCCGTAGGTGTGAATGTGAGTGCGGATGGTTGTTTGTTTGTATGTGCCCTGCGATTGGCTGGCAACCAATTCAGGGCGTACCGCGCCTCCTGCCCGAAGATAGCTGGGATAGGCTCCAGCACTCCCGCGACCCTTGTGAGGAAAAGCGGCTCAGAAATACTTTCAAAATATTTCTTCTAAAATTTATATACGATAAATATTGAAATATATTGCATATGGGAGTAAACATATGTAATTATCAAATTTAAAAACTACATACATTGTTTTTGGTACCAATCTGTTTAGAAAATATACAGTATTTGTGATTTTAACAGAAGAGGCATTAACTGTGCAGTAACTACCTAACTTGTGCAGTTTGTAGGTTGTCACATTGTGAAGCTTAGTCCCATTACTTGCATTAGTTTACGGGTAGCCCTGCAGCATCAAATATGGCTGACACACAGCAACGACTCAACCCACTCAAGGTTGAGTCTAGCAGTATGTATGCATGTCTACACAAAGACATTCACAATTGCCGTTATTTAATGGTATACAGTCCACATTCCAGTCTCCGAATTTCCTATCACTTTATTGTCTTCTGAATTAAATGCATAACTGACTTGAAGGGAAGTTAATGTTTGACCAATCAGCTGCGATAGGTTTCAGCTCACGTGACCCTAATGAAAACAAGTGGTACAGAAAATGGATGGATGCCAAATTACTCAAAGTAAACGACCCAGCAGTCACTTCGACAAATTGTTCAACTTAGCAAAAGTACTTGAAAAGTACAGTATTTTCTTTGGAATTGAATTGATCTAATGCATTGTTTTACAGTTGATCTGCATTCACATTCATCGAGCTATTAATGCTAAAAATTGAATGTTCCAACTTCTGGTGACAAACTAAACAAATGACTTGACCAAACCTAAATAAATAATTAAAAAAAAAGCTCTTGCATATTGTTTCCTCTTGTTATCTTATCTATTACCATGTGACACTTTAGTAGGTGGATTCATTTCAAATTTTGCAGGCTCCTTTGGGGTCAGCATTTGAATTGTCTTTCTGACAAACAATCCCATTCCCGCTTTGTTTGGCCTGCTTGACAAGCTTCCTCTCTTATGATAAAAACCTCTTGATTTTCAAAGAGAGCAGATCTACCCCGAGAAGCTAAAATGTGTCTTTCAATGCTGTCCTAAGGAGGGGAGTTGTTTTTGTTTCATGGCTGACTTAAAAGGGAAACAGAATATCTTCTGTCATTAGCCTTATTAGCTTCATTAGTGCAGTATGGATGAACTTCAAATGACTGGCTTCCAGTTATTTGCGTTACCATAGAAGCCATCATGAGTACTTTTTCATGTTCTGCGTTGGAGACTGTTGAACTGCGAATGAAACTGGTTGAAATTGAAGACAGTCAATACTTTGCAGTTCTCACCACTAGATGGTAGAGCCACTCAAGGAAGTGTCAGAGGAAATGAAAGGAACATATATATTCAGATACAATGTGTGTGTTAGAGTGTTTTTACTAACATGTCCTATAGCTCTGAAATGTATATTCAAACAGACAATAAATGTACCTAGTCAGTCAATCCTATTTAGACTGAAAAATATATATATATTTAAAAAAAACATTCAACAAGATTTGACAGTACATAAAACATTGTCATACGGCATATACAGCCTATGGATTTTAATGGGCACAGCTAAATAAGAAATCCTGGAGTCCTGGGTATGACATTAAACTGCATCCAGACAGAATGGGAAGGTTGTGATAAAGTCTCACAAACTGCCAGCAAAAGATTGATATTACCCACTCTGTGAGTGGATGGTGATCAGCGCCATAAAACCTAGGTCCCTGGGGTATAGGTATATGGAGAACAAACTTGCTGCCTTGTGAGTAGGTCTTGGATGACTAAAGACTAGTCCCACTGCTGAAACTGTGGTTGGTGTCAGGAAGGCTATGCAACCAGAAAATTATGTCCCAGTCAAATATCCTGACGATAAAGACGAGCGCAGCCAACCCTGCAGTTTAGGGGGAAAAGGTTTAGGAAAAGGCATAGTAGTAGTAGAAGAAGAAGAATAAGAAAGAAAATGTCAATCACTCTGCTGTCATAGTATCACCCAAAGTGTATAACACACTTATGTACTGGTGTACAGCAATTTCAGTTTCCCCAATGAGAAAATGAATAAAGATACTAACGTGATTTGAGGGTTGACTGTTCAAAGCACCCACGTGACTTTAGAATCATTGGGTCCCTGACATTGAGGATGAGAATTAAAGGGCAGGCAAGAATTTGGCTGAAATTTGGATGACAGGTGGGCATGAAAACCAAATTAAACTTGACATGGTTCCTTGTATCTCTATCAGGGAACTCCACCCACTGTGCAGTAGATGGTGGATCAGCGCAGCAGGTCTGATTTGGTTTGAACTCGTCTTTTATTCATTCCATCACTTCCAGTACCCACACCTCCACTATGGCCCGGTTTCTCCTGGCAGGCATTTATCTCACTCCCTAATCGGCTGCAGACGTGAGGCTTTGCCATTCCCCATAGGGCTTTTGCATGGGATATGGCCAAGTTACAGAAGAAATGCAGACGTACTTGCGTTTAACAATAGGATAGAGATAAATAAGTTATAGAGAGCTCAGTGTGTCTTTAGATGTCTTCTGGTTTGACCTTAAAACCATTCATACTTCTGTGAGGAGACTACAGTCATACGTCGGCACACTGAACATCCACAACTATCTGAGCTGAGCATCAAATAAACATAAGCACCTTTATACCCTGAGTGAGACAATTTATTATTTTCTTTTCATTAAAGTGATAACAATACATAAACTGACATTCTCAAAACCTGAACAATCCATTTCAATGATGGTCATGAAGGAGGGGGAGCAGCTGCAGTTGGAACTCAGCCCTGGAATAGTTTGCTTGCAGCTCTAATCAGGCCATGGTGTCAAGCTGGCGTCTTCCGAGAGAAGCTGGCTGGACACATCAACCACATTAAAAGCAGAGTGAAATTTGAAAACGCTGGTCACGTTGTTTGTGTCAAATTTCTGGCAGCACTGGATCAATGGTTTCGCACGTCTTGGTCATTATTGTTCATGTCAGTGATTCATCTCAGCAGAGAGTCTAAAAACGATCAAATAACCTTTGATAATTTGAACAGAATATCAGAGATCAAACTAAGTTTTATGTTCAGCATAGATAATATTTCGCATGACACAGACGTTTCATTTGGACTCGATTGTTTGAAATGTTCTCTGTCTCCTTTAAGTTTGAGTATGGTGTTTAAAATATAGAATTTGTGGGCCAAAGTCCTTGAAAATCCGGTATACTTTTTGGTTTCGCTCTTGTTCTCTCCTTTTTCTGGCTAATTATTTCGCAAAGCAGAAAATTATACATTGTGGCTCCTTTGACAAAAAGAACCAGGTATGTTTGACTATCTTGTCAATCAAATAATTCCACACTGCACTCTCCCGTTTCCCTATGCTACCCACAATCACTAGGAGCAGGAAATCGATCATAACACATCCAGTGCTGCCGAAAACAAATTTAGGGAGAAATTCCATAGTGTTCCCAGAAACACCTGACGCAGACGAACGGGTGACCTGGCTCTCTTAGTAGAGTGAATGTCTTTCCAAGGAAAGGGTGCTGAATGTTTTTGTTGATGATTTTTTCAATACTAAGTAGTATTGTATAGTATTGATTGACTGACTACAATTCATTACACTGTTCTCATTGTGACTGTCAACAAAATTTCAAACAAGGAGACCTATTGTGCATTTTCTAAAACATTTCCCAGGTGTCTTAGTAACACGTCTCGGACATGCTTTCGTCAACATACTCAAAGGATCAATAATTCTAGTATACTAAAACACCCTATTATTTTTTTTCTTGCTGAAATTAGCCTCCGTAAGGGCCTTGTCTCATGCAAGGGAGCCTGTCGTCATCCTAACCCACATGCTGAGGGGCCGGCGATTTGTTTCCATGACAACGGCGCAATTGCAATTACTGTGCAAACTTGTATATGTGGACACATGCAGTGACTCATGGCCTAGCACAAATATGCATCTAATCCCATGGAGCAATCAAGTGCTGTTTATCAGACTCTCAAGCTCTTAGCTAACACTAATCTGTGCAGTCAACAAAATATATTGCAGCTATGCTTACCTTATGACTTTGATGTGGTGTTTTACTCCTCCGCATTCAGACTGCAAATGAATGGTGCTGCAAAACCACCAAAGGCTAGTTATAAGGTTTCTCTAAATAATTCAGACCTGTTTCATTTCTAATTTTCAAGCAAAAAGGGAACAATATTTGGATGACTTTAGCAGTACATTCCAAACCATCACGTGAAATGATTAACTTTCTTGAATTGAGGCCTCGATGGGCTATCACAGGATAATTTCAACAGCCTCTCTTCTGTCCAGACTGTCAGGATATTTGCTGTTACAGCTGATGTAAAGGGATCGCGCACCCATGCACGGTAGCAGAAATATGAGCTAAAGTGCTATGTAGGTGTTGATACTAGTGACGTGACGACCTTCCTTAAGGTAGCAAAAGACCAATAGAATAACTACACCTATTATTATTATTACCACTATTATTATGATTTGCATCAATATTTTTTCAAATATGTACATTTGATATGCACGCACACACACACACACACACACACACACACAATCACAAATGTAGGTTTCTTTGTATATTTGTTCCACTGTAATATGATATTGTTTCACAATTTAAAAATGAAAAGGGGATAAAAGTCACACCACATTTGTGGTAAATTGCATCATGTTACATCTTATCTGGTTTAGGTTTTAAATTACAAGATGATGTGGACCGACTTAAATTTGTAGCTACTGTGCTAGCAAGCTGAATGCATGTCTGGGTGGCTTGCAAAATGATTGATGCAAGCTCGCGTAGCCTGACAAATATACAATATGGGATGTCACTAATAGGTCAGGTTCTATTAGCCCACATGTCATGTAAGTGAGATTTATTGGCAGAGATAACTTTTATTGGCACTGTGGTTCCCATATACATTGTTATTGTTGTACATCATTGAGCACTGGCATGTTTCCAAACATTCCCAGATACAACAAGTGTCATATACAGTTATAACCACCATCATGTACCACATTTCAAGTGACTAACGGTGTAGTGGTTAACTCGCCTGACTTCTGTGCAGCATGAGTTAAGTTCGTGATAAATGACGATGTGAATGTGAATTGTTGTAGGTCTGTATACAGCCTATGCCCTTTGATTGACTGCCGACCAGTCCAGGATGTATGTACTTTACCAATCGGCTGAAGTCAGCCGGAATAGGCTCCAGCTAAACACAACCCTGAACAGGATAAGCGGTCAAGAAAATGGATGGATGCTATATCGTATTTGCACAAACAGATGATAGGGGCCGTTAATGTAGTCAATTTATAGTCATCCCAGTTGTCTGTTTGAAGGAAGGAAAGGATTAGTTTACTTGTTCTTCACAGTATTTACAGAGCTCTCAGCTACACACCACTGCTAACCAAACTAGGTTGCAAGGTACCAAGCCCAACTTTGCCCTGTGCAACTGTAGCTGTACTATAAATTACAGCCACCACCTGTTTTCTTTTTTTTTTTTTTTTTTTTTTTTTCCAGGACTAGAATAAGGAGGATGTTTATTTGCTCAAGCGGATGACGCATCCGGCAACTGATTGAGATGGGGTGTCTTTAGAGTAGAGGCCACTATTTGAAGAATATCTACAGTATTAAGAGCCAATCATGTAAGAGCCAACTAACAATCTAACTGAAGTGGAAGAAAACTCTTTCTGGGCTTTGTTTCTAACTTTGGCAGAAGGTTGGCACAAGTACAGTATGTGATGCTCATGGTCTTTCTGGACTGTTTTACAAATACTCTTCATCAGTGTCTTTTGTAAAGTAGACTGGGTCTCCATTTGTGTGCCAGAACAGCCAGATGGCCAGTCTGAGTCTGGCTACAGCATTGTATTTGTTCCCCTTAATATATGTTACATCTGATTCACTGACACTGACCTACATGCCAGGGAGCGGTCTGGAATATTTTTCTATATACAAATCAGACAAAAGACTATATGACCAACTTTGATGATAATGTTGGCAGTTTGTCTTTTGATAGAGCAGCAAAAAGTGGCCTTTAATGTTGTCAAGCCTATGATTTGTATCTTAAAATTCAACACAGAGTACAACTTGGCATACAACATTTTCCCCCTCTGTTTCTTATTAACACTGTGTTGTGTTGGGTTTAATACACTTAATTTCCTTCAATGGGCAAATGCTGCGCTGCCATATACTATATTTTGAATGAGCTGTGCTGAACAACATTGTTAAGCTACATTTAATGGAGAATAGCTTGCAGCTTAGCTCACAAAATTTTCCAAGTAGCTTGCCCAACACTGACTAGCATCATTCTGAAGGTGTAGAGGATACAGTCAGACATCACACCCTCTCTTTCTCGCTCTCTCTGTGTATATACAAAGCAATTGCTCAGTCTTTGTTGGCCGTTTGTAAAATCTTGTGCTCCTGCGCTACATTTGCTCAAATCCTGCAGTGTTTGGGGGCTTATAGCCCCCTCCATAAAACCTAGTGACGCCCCTGCCTATTAAACTTTAATATTTTAGGGAGTTAACCTTTGAGGATCACATTACAAAACTATATGATTATTACATTGAGCGAATCAGAGGGAACTTTATTTCATTTGATATTTAGATTTTCATTAATTGTCTACCTTTTATAGAAATTAACACGCAACTCATTGTTTGTGATTTTGCAAATAGCTTTTATTCTAAGTTGGGTAGTCTTACAAAGTGCCATTGTTGGACCCTTAAAGAGTTGTGCAACATTAAAGAGGAAGTAGTGGTAGCAGGTGGTGTACTTGAGGAAGAGGATCTCCCTGTGGTCCCTTTCAGGCCTGAGAGAGCCCAGAGACAGGTGGTCAACTCTTTTAATGTTGCTAGGCTTTTAATCTGTGTGTGCGGCTCTATAACAAGGCATACTGTACACTGAATAAGAACTTGGGTTACTGGAAAATCTGTGACAGAACTTTTGCTGCTGCTGCTGCTGGTTGTTTCATGGAGTGCCACCCTGCTCATTCTTGCAGTCATAGCTCTTAGTGCCTAGTACGGCTTCTTAATCCTTCTATGACATACTGTATGTATTGCTCTTTCTGTTCTTGACACGTGATGTTCAAGCATTGAGAAACACTATTCCACCTGTCCGCAACAACTGCCGCATAGCTTTCTTTGTCCCTCTTTGTGCTAACTTCAACTTAGGGGAAGACCACAATGTGTTGTTTCATTTTGTAATGTAAACAACCAATAACAGTTTAGGACTAAGGAAAATTTGAAAAAACTAAGAGAAATTGTAAAAACATCAGTTTCCACAGGAGTTGGCCCCTGTTCCGTGGTGCTGGACTAATTGTATTATGACTTTCATATAAAGAACTGTCAATATGAGCATTTGTTTCTTGTTCGTGTATGAGGGTGGAACATGCCAGGCGTGTTAGCCAGGCAGCTTGGTAGCTTCTGCTGTGATGCAATCACTGTTCTGGCATGTTGCGGTGATGAATGAGCTGTGCCAAGACAAAGGTCTAAATCAGCGGTACTCAAATACAAATTCGAAAGGGCGACAAATACATTTTTCAAAGAGTTAAGGGTCCGTTTATCAAGGTTGGCCAGGCCACATGCAAAAAGACTGTAATATTCAAAACAAAATGTCATTTTCATTTAAAACAACGATGAATCCAAAACAAATACATTAGGAGGGGTGGAAGAACAATTTCCTTTTTAAATATAAACACAAAGAACCACAATAAAGAAGGAAATACATACAGTATGGGGCTTAACACTTTCAGTGTGAAAAATAAGAACCAAATAAAGACGAGTAAGTGAAGCTAAAAATAATCAATAACAATAATCAAAATCAAGTACGCTTGCAAAGGATATAAAGAACACTTAAGTTAGCAATATTTACACAGTTAACATATCACTTACTGTTTTATGCTCTTATTCTGAAAGACAAAATGCACCACTTCCGGTAGCGGAAGTACATAGCTTACTTAGCAACCGATATGCGTAAATTTCACTAATAAACATCATGTAAAACACTCTAACAAAGGATTTTGGTGCAACAAGTAATGGTAAAAAGACTGACTGAATTGCACACTTTGCTTCCAGCCACCTTGACGAAGCCAGTGCAAACTGTAGGCCGGTCCCAAGCCCGGGTAAATGCAGAGGTTTGCTTTCAGGACGGGCATCCGGCTTAAAACTTTGCCAAACAAATATAAGCGTTCATCCAAAGAATTCCACACCGGATCGGTCATGGCCCGGGTTAACAATGTCCGCCACCGTTAACCTACAGGGCGCCGGTGGAGATTCAGGTACTTTGGGTCGAAGACGAAGGAGAGGTGGAAAGCAAAGAGCAGAGAACTGCATGTGGGGACTTTGAATGTTGTGATTATGACAGGAAAGGCTCGGGAGTTGGTCGACATGATGATTAGGAGAAAGGTTGATATGTTGTGTGTCCAGGAGAGCAGGTGGAAAGCCAGTAAGGCTAGACGTTTAAGGGCAGGGTTCAAATAATTTTACTACAGTGTAGATGGGAAGAGAAATGAAATAGGAGTGATTTAAAAGGAAGAGTTCGCTAAGAATGTCTTAGAGGTGAAAAGAGTATCAGATCAAGTGATGAGACTGAAACTTGAAATTGAGGGTGTGTTATATGTAATTAGTGGCTATGCCCCACAGGTAGGATGTGACGTAGAGGTGAAAGAAAAATTCTGGAAGAAGCTGGACGAAGTAGTTCTGAGCATCCCAGACAGAGAGAGCATCTTGATTGGTGCAGATTTTAATGGACATGTTGATGAAGGAAACAGGTGATGAAGAAGTGATTGGTAAGTTCGGCATCCAGGTAAGGAATCTTGAGGGACAGATGGTGGTAGACATTACAAAATTGATGGAAATGGAGGTAGTGAACACTTTCTTCTAGAAGAGGCAGGAACATAGGGTGACCTAAAAAAGCAGACGTAGAAGCACGCCGGTGGATTACATCTTGTGCAAACGATGTAATCAGAAGGAGGTTACTGACTGTAAGGTAGTGGTTTGGAGAGTGTGGCAAGACAGAATAGGATGGTGGTGTGTAAAATGACTCTGGTGGTGGGGAGGAAGATTAAGAAGATAACCATGTGGTGGAAGCTGAGAAAAGAAGAGTGTTGTGCGGCTTTTTGGGAAGAGGTGAGACAGGCTCTCGGTGGACAGGAGGAGCTTTCAGAAGACTGGACCACTACAGCCAAGGTGATCAGAGAAACAGGCAGGAGAGTACTTGGTGTATCTTCAGGTAGGAAAATGGAGAAGGAGACTTGGTGGTGGAACCTCAAAGTACAGGAAATCATACAAGGAAAGAGGTTAGCTAATAAAAAGTGGGACACAGAGGACTGAGGAGAAGAGAAAGGAATACATGGAGATGCGACGTAGGGTGAAGGTAGAGGTGGCAAAGGCCAAACGAGGCATATGATGACATGTATGCCAGGTTGGACACTAAAGAAGGAAAAAAAGATCTACAACCTCAATTGCAATGAAGTTGGGATGTTGTGTTAAACATAAATAAAAACAGAATACAATGATTTGCAAATCATGTTCAACCTATATTTAATTGAATACACTACAAAGACAAGATAATGTTCAAACTGATAACTTTATTGTTTTTTAGCAAATAATCATTAACTTTTTATGGCTGCAACACGTTCCAAAAACGCTGGGACAGTTTTATTTTTTCCAAACTTACATTTTCCCTAAAACGTTTTAAAAGTACAAATGATAAACCTTGTTTATGTTGCAAATATTCACTCCTTTTAATTTGATGCCTGTAACACATTCCCAAAAAGCTGGGAGAGGGCATATTTTCCACTGTGTTACATCACCTTTTCTTTTAACAACATTCAATAAATGTTTGGGAACGGAGGACACTAATTGTTGAAGCTTTGTAGGTGGAATTCTTTCCCATTCTTGCTTGATGTACAGCTTCAGCTGTTCAACAGTCCGGGGTCTCCGTATTTTACCTTTCATAATGCGCCACACATTTTCAAATGGGAGACATGCCTGAACTGCAGGCAGGCTAGTCTAGTCCCCGCACTCTTTTACTACAAAGCCTCCCTGGTGAGGTGTTCCGGGCATGTCCCACTGGGAGGAGACCCCGGGGACGACCCAGGACATGCTGGAGAAACTACGTCTTTCGGCTTTGCCTGTGAACGCCTCGGGATCCCCTCAGGGATAGGTCATCGGCTCAGCCCACCCAAAGTACTCGACCTAGACTTGCTCCTGATTGAGGTGTCACTGTCTAAAAAAACAAATAACTGGATGAGCCAAAACCTTCTTCAATTAAACCACAACAAAACAGGTTTGTTTTGGCAGTAAAGAAAGGAGGATTACTGTTAGTAAATACGTGGAACCACTCTTTAAAAACCAAAAACAGTCCGAAACATTGGTGTACTGATAGATTCCGACCTGACTTTCAACAGTCATATCAAATCAATTGCTAAAACAGCCTTCTACCATCTGAAGAACATATCCAGACTGAAGGCTTGCATTTTCCAAGCAAACCAGGAGAAGATTATCAATGCTTTTGTCTCACCTAGACTTGACTACTGCAATGGTCTTCTCACTGGACTCCCCAAAAGAGCTTTAAACAGCTGCAGCTTATTCAGAATGCTGCAGCTTGGGTTCTGACCAGAACAAAGAGGTCAGGACATATTACTCCAATTCTAAAGTCTGTAAACTGGCTCCAAGTCAGCTTTAGAATAGATTTGAAAGTTCTACTACTGGTCTGTAAATCGCCAAATGGTTTAGGTGAATGCATGAATAAACATACATGAAAGAAATGCGAACGGAATATAAGCCAAGTAGGGCTCTGAGCTCTCGAGACTCAGGTCAAATAGTGGAGCACAGAGTCCACAGCATACATGGCGAAGCAGCATGTATCTTTTATGCTGCACACCAATGGAATAAGTTGCCAACAGAAGTGACTCCAGCCACAAATGTGAATTTTTGTCTTTGTTTTAAAATGTTTATAAGCTGTTTTTTGCGTGTGTTTTTCTTTGTTTTTAAATGCTTTTAATCATGTCAAGCACATTGAGTTACCTAGTGTATGAAATACACTATATAAATCAATTTGCTTTGCTCCTGTACCAATGGCTATCTGCATAAATTCTATGTGAGCTCAGAAATATTTCACTTTTAGTTTCTTTCAAACTTCTCCTTACATTGTTCACACAAGGAATCTGCGGTGGCTATTTTCGTTAGTGCCTATTTGTTCATTAGTAATTATCTCATAAAGTGCTATTTAGAATAACATGGTGGTCTGTGATTGCACAGTTTTATGTGGAGTCAAAGCACACAGGTTTACACAGCGGGGCACCACTTCAGATCGTTCAGCAGAAATCCCAGTGGAGCACTGGATAAAAACAAAACAAAAAAACATTGATCGCTGCTTTGACTCCACCTTCCTTATTTCCTGTTTGCAAAGTAATCCACATCTACCCGTAACTTTATTTCTTCCCTTTTCTAAAATGAGAAATTAAGCATTTCTCATGTACCTAAGTGGTTACTTCACACACAGTGTTATTCATGGTCACACCCAAAAAAAATAATAATTCAGTACTACATTGTTCTCAGTCTCACGTTTTCAGCAGTTATCTTCAAACATATATAATGTATTTAGAAACAAACCTCTGACTTTAAGGGGTCTTTAACATCAATTATCATGCACATCCCCAATTTATCACACGTGTTAAGTGTTTTATGACTGGTTCTGACAGTATTTCGTTCCAGTTCATAAGTACTATGACTTTAAAATATGTGGGCAGTTGAATAACTATTATATTCTGTAGTCTGAATTAGTTGGTCTGAGATGGATGCATTTAGATTTCAAATATTTTCTCATTGTGCTCAATGCATAGTTTGTATTATCTTTGTACTGAATGATGATTGGCAGCACAATGGATGTCTCACAGTTCTGAGGTTCTAAGTTAAAATCTCAGCTCCAGCCCACCTGTGTGGAGATGATGTAAGTGTCAATTGTTGTGTGTCTCTAGATGTGCCCCAGAATTGGCTGGTTACATCTAATGTAGGTAAGGATTAAAAAAACAAAAAGATTATGACAGGATGATATAATAAATGGAGAGATGTATAGAGGCCCAGTCAAATGAAACACTAATAGTTAACCACAGTGAAGCGAAGTGCATGTGATTAAGCGCCTGTACTCATGATTGCCACCGCGGCATTGAAATCTTGATTGAGTCTTGAGTTTGTGTCTTAGCAAAGTAACTTCCTTGGTGTTATCAGAATAACATCTGTGCGGCTCAACTCTAGCATTAACATGCATATGGTGAGGGGGGGCCGACCCACCATGACATCATGTAACGATTCCAAAATGTTTGCGAGATGACTTGCATCGAGTGACCATTGGATACAGGAATGCTAACTCTACTTTATAGTGGAACTGCTAAACCATCACAGCCATGATCCTGACCAATCAGTACTCAAATTTCATGTTTTCACCAGAACTGGACTTACCTTCTTAAGTGCCACAGGAATCTTAAAGTCCATTTCCACCATCACTTTTAAGGTATAATGCCACATGTAGCCCCATTTTAATAATGTCACGGTGACCTGTCCAGTCTTGCCAACCCTGTGATTATCACATTCCTCCAGGTCTTGCTCCAATAACTCAAAATATGACTTCTCTAACTCTTTCATCATGTGGAAGGATCTTCACACATCTTGTATCTATCATTTGTCCCTCCCACACATTATACTCTCCTCCTCTGTTCTCACGTTAATCTGCCCAGTTTGGCCTCACTCATTTGCACTCTCTTCTAACCATTTGCTCGTGAGATCTGCGTCTTTACGTTCTAACCCTTTGAGAACAGCCAGTTGTGTGCGCAAGGCACATTTGTTTTGGCACGAGGTCAGGCTTCTAATATTGCCATTTAAGATTAAGCGTACTAGATGACGGTGGAGGAAGCCATTCTTCTCATGAGAGTGCTGCGAAAGATCAGAGGAATTGGGAGAAGACGTCCACTAATCCATCCCTTCTTACTATTTTGTTCCACCAACCACCAAATCACTAGTCCCAAAAAATAAATGCCCCCCCACCCCTTTTTGTGTTCAAACATGTTCATGTCTTCCAATTAGAACTCAACTACTGATAATGCAGAAAAGGAAATACACTTCTTTTTTCTTTTTTTTTTAAACTTGTTTATGGAACGGATCTCTCTCTCCCCTTTGTAGTTGACTCAAATGCATGCCGTCAAAGAGATTAATAGTTCTGTCACTCGTAATGAACTTCAGAGGAAGTAACCCCAAATATGTAAGCCGCTGTTTGTGTATGTGTGGGTGTGTTTAAGCTGCTGTGCAAAAGGGTTGGCCTTTGAAGTTGTGTTGCTCGGATCTTTTAGTAGTTAGCCGTTCCCAGGCTGTCTGAGCCTGTCCTTGTCTTTGTCAAGGGCAGGACACACAGAATGATACAGACGGGAAAATGAGAGAGAAAGTCGGCCTTTCTCAGCTTTACTGTCTTTGAGTGATACTATTAAAAGAAAACAAGGCAAAGAGGGCACAATTTCCTAAATACTCCTGTAATTGCTTTGGGATGCGTGAGTGCGCGTGTGTGCCTACGTGTGCTGTCATGTGAGCGTGAGTGTGTGGGAGTACTTGTGGAAAGTTTAATGTGAAGATAAATTTACTAAATGACAATGTTACACTTGACAGATTTGTGAACTGACTAACACATTTTGTGCAATTTTTAGTTAACTTATCGTTACTTATAGTAGTGAAAGTTTCCATTAAAACTCATTCACTGCCAGCCTTCCCAGTTAACATGGATATTTGACTTCTAAAGCCGTCAATGGCAGTGAATGTGTTAGAAGATGGCAAATTTGAAATTTTTAATGTGAATGAGCTGGATGGAGAGAAATTGGGTTACTCTGTTTTGCTGTATTTGGGCTTGTCATAGATCTTTTTCTTGATGTACCCAGAAACCACAGGTGGAAAATAACCAGTGGCATAGGAGAATGATACGATAAAAAGTACAGCTGACAAAGTCGAACACCATCCGTTTTGTGACTCTGGTTAACTTCTAAGTTGAGGTTGTCAAACTAATTTTTGTCGCAGGCCACATAGTAGTTATGGTTTCCCTTGGAGGGCCGTATTGCCCATATAAATATATGATTGTTTCATATAATTAAATATGCACAACAAATTGATGCATAGCTAATTTTGAAAGCAGAAGCCAGTAAAATAATTGTTCAACTATTTTTCAGTTTTCAGTTTATAAAAGGGGGTCTTTGTAAGAAAAAAATGGTTGAACTATATCAACGTTGTTTAAAGTGAAGACAATTTGCAATTTTGGTATTTTAGCAAAAAACATGAAATCGAGGCACATGATTCACTTTTGCGGGCCACATAAAATTATGTGGTGGGCCAGATCTGGCTCCCAGGCCTTGAATTTGACACCTGTGTTCTAAGTCATTCCAGTTTCATAACAGGGAGCACATTAGAACATATGGCTAGCACATGTGCCTTGCAGTCAAAAGGTTCTGGGTTCTAATCTCAGCTCAGGCCTTTTTGTGTCGACTTTGCATCTTCTGCTCATGCTTGTTTGGGTCTCCGTCAATTTCCTCCCACATTCCAAAAACATGCACATTAGGTTAATTAGAGACTAAATTCCCCATAGATGAAAGTGTGAATAGTTGTTTGTCTAAATGTGCCCTGAATTGATGAGTGAGAAGTCTCATGTATCACCCTATCATCCATAGTCAGCTGGGATAGGCTCCAGCTCATCTGCAATGAACAAAATACACAGTAGAAAATGGATGGATCATGGATGGATGGATAGATGTTACAGTTCTGTGGTGCGATAAAATACAAAGCAGCCAAATAAAATTCAAAACACATGGTAAAAGTCAATCTTTTAGAATGATGCTTACTTTGCTTAAGTCTCACAAGATTGAATTACATCTCACGTCACCATGATGACTGTTCATCCATTTTTCCTGAGAGTTTTGAGGAATATTTTTTCCACACATTGTTGGTTGAACTTCTAATTATATGACTTTTGGCCTGTTTGGGTAGATACTGTAATTTGAGTTATAAGAGTAATCCTTCTGATCACTGTAAAGGGCCTTAATTTCAATGCTGGTTATGGCCGCTTTTCCTAAACCTCCTGGGGAACTCGCATAAATCACTTCCTTGAAGGTCAAAGGCCACATATTTTTTCCTTCTCATACCTTTCCTGCTATCTCTGTAAAACAGTGCCTTTAGAAACATTCAAGTTATCCCTCCTGTGTCTGGGATGTGCTTTTAACATACCAGATAAAGCTCGTCTTATTGTGTGTGTGTGTACAGTAACCCTCAGTATCGCCAGCCTTCAAAAAACTTCTGTGTTCTACTGCCAGAACCGAAATAAATAAAAGTGAAAAGAAGCAAGAAATGTGTGGCAAAGAGCCAGAACGAATTGTCAGAAAGATGCTTCAGCAGGTCAGGCTTTGGTTTTTCCTGCAGCCATGTCGCCATAATGTTACTGCTGCTGAGATTTCGGATCATCTTTTGTACCATTTTGTTCCTATTGATTAATAAAATAAAGAAAAAAAACCTTTATTACCTTTTCTATTTTGCTACAATGAAAACTGAACATCTTGACTTGTGAAGGTAAATAAGTCAGCTGCATCCAAAAAAAGAGACCCTCTGTTGAGAATACGCCCTCTAAGGGTATAAAGTCTAAACATTAGCAGCTGCTACCACAGAAGAAGGGGATGAAGATTTTTGATATTCTTCACCCTTCATTCTTGGTTTGGGATCATCAAAACACATCTCACAGATAAAAGTAACATTCATACAGTATTGCAGATGGGCTAAGATATTGACAGACACCAACATCAAGTTTAGTCAAAGACTTGATAGCAATCCAACCTCTAAGGACTTAACACTGTTGTCTATCAGTCAATGATGTTTTAAAACTTGTAAATATAAAGGTTCGATGAAACAGGACTTCCTCCGAAACTTTCTGCCTGAAGGAACTGAGGAAGAGGGTTCCATCTGGAATCTGTAATGTACTGCACCGCCACACACACATCCAGAAACATTGCTTCACACAAATATACTCTTTGAATGAAACATCTGCTCAACTATACTTTTCACCCCTCCGACGGATTATGAGTAATTTCCTTCAATTGATCCCATGTAAGGCTCCACAAATTTCCCTAGAACAGATGTCTGAAAAAGGATGCACAGATGGATGTTTTAATAACAATTGTGATAAGATGTGGAAGACGAAAGGACAGCATTTTCATGTAGGTGAAACATAAAGGGTTTGCGTTACTTGGCAGGTCTTCTTATAAGTCGGCCTTTAGCAATGCGCTTGGCAAGAAACTTTTAAAAGCACTTTTGAACATTCTTCTATGTACAAGTAAGAAGACGAAACACCCACGTGTGAATTTCTGAGCAACACAGTGATCTCAGATTGACTTGACTCACTTCAATTGCATCTGTGTAGGTCTGCCTGTGGCCCCTCTAAACAAAATACAAGCAAAATGACTAGTCGCTAGAGGGGTTGGAAAAGTCGCTAAATATAGCGACAAAGTCACTCAGTTGGCAACTCTAAGTAGCCCTTGCTTCATCGCCCCTAGGAGTCACGTTAATGAAAGCCGTACTCTGCACTTACATGAGACAAAATCACCCCCAAAACAGAGTGATTTGAAGTCATGTATAATGTGACAAGTGGATTTTAAGTGTGCTCTTTTTTCTTGATCCTGTCTCCTGTATATTTTTACAGACGGATGTCAGAGCTTTTATGAAGGTACATGGGAACTAATTAAACTGTTAAATTGTGAAAACATTTTATAAAAATGTCCTTTAAAAGTTACAACTGCACGTGACTGCATAAACTGATTCCAACTTTAGTGACCTGTGACAGATTTCAAAAATGCTGCAGGCAAGAAGGCATCTCTCTCCTCCCGCTTTCCTAAAGTAGTAACCTACCTGACCGATTCCATGGAATTAAAAAAGATGTGTATATGAATAATAAATATGACAGCTGTATATTTTAATTGATTCTTTCGAAGTACAAACGCAAGAAGCTTGCCAAGCTTTTACATACATCCCCCGGGAGCCTGTTGGGTTTTCCTTTTATCCACTAATGTATTTATTGCTCTGGAAGCCTGAATTAAACAAGGAGGAAAAAGGGGAAGTGATGAATATTTGACGTTTTATCACATGTAATATGTCAGTGAGGGATTATTTTATTTTTTAATTATTATTTAGCTGCCGGCACGGCAGCCGACTGGTTAGCACCTCTGCCTCACAGTTCTGGGAACCGGGTTTCAAATCCCGGCCCCGCCTGTGTGCAGTTTGCATGTTCTCCCCGTGCCCGTGTGGGCACTCCGGTTTTCTCCCACATCCCAAAAACATGCGTGGTAGCTTGATTGAAGCCTCTAAATTGCCCGTAGGTGTGAATGTGAGTGCGAATGGTTGTTTGTTTCTATGTACCCTGCGATTGGCTGGTGACCGGTTCAGGGTGTACCCCGCCTCCCGCCCGAAGATACCTGGGATAGGCTCCACTCGCCCGCGACCCTAGTGAGGATAAGCGTTAAAGAAAATTGATCAATAGATGGACATTATTTTGTTTTGCACAATGTACATCCAGGCGCTATATACCTACTGGGTGCATGCCTTTAGCATCCTCCTTCATGCGCACCCTTCCTCCTTTAACGGCCGCATGCTGTCCTCAGCCACGTCCGCTTTTCCTCTGTATAAGCAGCGTGTCGGCAGGAAATGCTCCCAGTCAGTCAAGCGGAACGCTCATCGAAGTCACACAACAACATTTACAGATTTTGGATTTTGGCCCCGTCCATTTTGGAGAAAATGTAAGACTTTGTAGTGCGCCTTATGGTCGTGAAAATACGGTAAGTCCTGGGCCATACTGATAAGAACAGATGCTCAATAGTGCTCAAACGCACTTACATTCCTGGTTTGATTTTGTTTGGCAATGTTATGATCATTTACTGGGAGCATAAGAGAATGGTATCAAAGAATGACATTTCCTTTTGCACACATTCTTGGGCTTAGGGTGGGTTTCAATAGATAGACAATCTATTGCAATGGATTTTTTTCAGCATTTCCACATTGATAATGAAGGGACGGTCACAGCATTCATAGATTGCAATATGCATTCATAGGTATTGGGAATATGTTTGATAACAGCTGTAATATTTCTTAAATGTAACACTTAATAATAATGCATTAATATACTGTACCATTATGCAAAGTACCTCCATTTTTAGGGGCTCAATAGTATTTGGACAAGTATAATCCTAATTATTAACAATTGGATGAAAATTATTAGCAATCAAGCAGATGGACATGACAAAAGTCAGTTTCCTCCCTGGAGTTGCCTCGCCAGGCCTTGACTGCAGCCACTTTTGGTTTCTGCTTGTTTGTGGGTCTTGCTGCCTTCACTTTTGTCTTTAGCAGCGCTATCAACAAGTAGGGAGAATAGCAATCAAAGTTCAAACAAACAGCAACTAAGCCTACATTATGTGGTTGTGATGGTTTCATCAAGTTGTGATCTTCAACTCTGGCGGGAGCATTTCGCAGGAGAGTGTGAAGCAGTTGGGATGAAAATGAGCACCTCCAAATCTGAGGCTATGGTCCTCAGTCGAAAAAGGTTGAATTGTCCTCTCTGGGTCGAGGAAGAGCTCCTGCCCCAAGTGGAGGAGTTTAAGTATCTCGTGGTCTTGTTCACAAATGAGGGAAGAATGGAGTGGGAGATCAATCGGTGGATCGGTGCAACGTCTGCAGTGATGCAGACTTTGTATCGGTCCATTGTGGTAAATAAGGAGCTACGCTGAAAGGAGTAGCTCTCAATTTACAGATTGATCTACATTCCTAACCTCACCTATGGTCACGAGCTGTGGGTCGTGACCATAAGAACAAGATTCCGGATACCCCGAAATTAGTTTCCTTTGCAGGGTGTCCGGGCTCTCCCTTAGTGATAGGGTGAGAAGCTCGGTCATCTGGGAGGGGCTCAGAGTAAAGCCGCTGCTCCTCCGCATTGAGAGGACCTAGATGAGGTGCCTCGGGCATCTGATTAGGATGCTTCCTGAATGCCTCCCTGGTGAGGTGTTCCGGGCATGTCCCATCGGGAGGAGACCCCGGGGACAACCCGGGACATGCTGGAGAGATTATGTCTTTTGATTGGCCTGGGAGGACCTCGGGGTCTCCCCAGAAGAGCTGGAGCTAAAGCTACTTTTCTCGCGACCCGACTTCGGATAAGCGGAAGAAAATGGATGGATGGATAATTAACTTGTGAAAAAGAAGAACAAAAACAGGGATAATACTACCTTTATCATTCTGACTACATAAAATCAGCAAGTTAAAATCAGTTGCAGTTAGATTCAGATCTAATTGGTTTTTATAATTGCAGATTTTGACAATGAAATGCCTGACTTCCTCAACATACTGTTAACTTGCCTTGATGATGTGAAAAAAAAAATTCTTCACCAAGGAAAAAGGTTCTCCACCTCAGGCGCAACCTGATCATTTTCTTTCAAATCCATTGTGATGGTGTATAAAGGCAAAGTCAAAATTTACCGTCCAAATATTTGTGGCTTTAACTACAGTAGTATAGTTTACCCAGACTGTACCGGACTTCTCTGGCAAATGATCCAAACATCCAGATGCACTATATTTTAGACCGTGTTTCATCATCAGCCTGAGCGGTTCTGCAGACTCATCTATCTATGTGTTGTCAGTGAGCCTGTTTGGAAACATATTCATCTCAGTCAGATTGTTCCAAAGATGTGTGGCTGACTGCCTTTCTTTCTCTTTGATGTCGTGCTGGAATTTCTAGATTCCATGTCTGTCTATCTGTGTTGGCTGACAACAGAGACTGCTGAAGGTTAGATCTCATTTGCAGAGCTCAGCGTAAACAAGCCAGTCGCAGTGAGCCAAGTCAACCTGACATCCAAGGAACAAGAGGGTATGAAACGTACAAGGATTAAATCCAATGCTTTCTATAAGCTTTTGTAATCAGTGATACCAAGATGGAATCAGCACAGACAAGATATGCATGCAGGTCTTCGGCTATACACAAAGGATTGGAGAAAGTTGTATCTAATGCTGCCACTGTGTTGTTACTAGTTGTATGAGTAAACAGTCTGCATCTCAGGAGGGATCTCTTGCCTTAATGTCAGGCAGCCGAAGTTCAAAAGGCGATACCGGGGTCATGGGATAGAAAAGTGAGGAGTCAGAGGGCGATTTGCCAAGGATAGCGGTCCTGTTGTCCCCAGCTGTCCTCTGCTTGTCATCCCCACCCACTGACCAAGGGTTAGCACTGGGTCAACCACAGCCACATAGAAGAAAGGGAAGAAGAAGTTGAGGAGGTTCAAATGCAGGCGAGAGAATTGAAAATGGGTGGAGTCTGTGTGCGACTGTGTTTTGCGACTGAAAACACTGTGATGCCCTTCCCTCCCAGATTCTCTCCCTGTCTCTCTGTCTCTCTCTCGCTCTCGTGCTCTCTTACTTACAAACACATGCACGCGCACGCACAAGGACAGCGGGGCCAGACACCCCATTGGCCTCTGATATATTTATATGCCGCAGCAGCCTCTGCTCCTAGAGGGAACCCCACAAGATGCACCTGAGCAAATATTAACATCCTCCGTAAGGAGTCTTTGAAGTGCAGAGGGCAAAGCCCAGGGTCATCCACCCTCAGTGGACTTGGCTGGGAGCACAGGGTCTACTGAGTCAATAGAGGAGTGGGAAGACACTTGAGAGTAGACGGGTCAGATTCTCGGACTCACTTGAAGGCTATGCGACACAGAAGCAGTTTACACAGGACAGTTTTAACCAAAAACAGATAAAAACGGTTGTCTGGTCCTTCGTTTACACATATAAACTTTGGAAAAAGGGTCTCAAATTTGAAGTTTTTTTTTAAAAACAATTATGTTATTGTTCCTGTTTCAATAGAGAACAGCGCGACTTTAAAAACTGGACATGTACGTGTAGGTTATAATATTTTACTTACAGCTCTTAGTTCCACTTTAGACTCTAAATGGTCCTTAGGTGTCACTTGGACTGTAAATGTTTTTTTGTCTCTATGTACCCTGAAATTGTTTGCAGTACAGCTTTGTGTGAGAGGGCATTATTTTTGACAATATTCACTGTATATAAAGGTTTTTAAAAATGCAAAGACACAAAAACAATAAATAAAGTTAAAAATGTACTTTAGTCTTGGGTGTTCTGTCTTATTAGCCTTCCATAGCTACTGTTAAAAGTTTATGAAACTGCACAAAGAAAAAAATTTAAAAGAGAAAAAGAAAAAAATATTAACTCCCAGAGTCTAAAGTGTCTTTTCAGTTAAATCCCTTTTCAACAATTGGGAAAAGACGAAGGAAATAAATATATAAAGTAATCCAAGAACCAAGCTAAATGGTTTATCTCCTTTCATCTTTCCACCGCTATATGAGGACTAATCCAGCCTCGTGTCTTCGCTGTGCAGCTGGGGCCCCTTTGAACTACATTAAATAGAATAGATTAGTTCATTTCAAAAAGTCACACAGTATCATTTGAGAAGCTTCCTTGTTTTATAGTGCCATAGATACTGTAGAAGGATGTCATGAGTCAGTATCTGCACACAGCTTTGTCTTTAATTGTGCGGTTGACATCTGAACTCTTATCAGAGCACTGCAAGTTTGCAGGATTGCTGATGAAAAAAAAGTCACTGAATTTTGTCGTCACTGGATTAAATTCATGTACGGTTTGACGATGCAGAGTTCAGTTGGGTGCTCGTGTGTCGAAATCCTCCTCCTCCTTATATTCCAACACGTTGCTTGCCATTGCATATAGAGTGTAGCGCGCTGTGTTTGTCAATTGCAACGTCACTTCTGGTAGCTCTTGCGGTGGATAGAGTAACCACACCCCGGTGTCTTGAGCTTCGGGTATGTTCGGGGAAGGCTCAATATGCGTCGTAAAAAACTAATTGTTAGCTAAACTATGGTTGAAAACTTGCTGGAAGTTCCGTGCATGTACATATTAAATAGCATATAAACAATGCAAATATGAATTTTAACTGACCCCATAACATCTTTGTCATCTGACCTTTAAAAGTGTGTATACGATTATGTATGATTCATGGTGTACAACAGGAATAATATGAATTATGCCTTACATCTCAGACTACAGTATTCATTGTGTTAAGTTTTAAGAAAAGGATATGTTGAATTTATGAAGTGTTCTTACACGGCACATGAACCTCTGTGTACCACACTTGATGATCTGTCAGGCAGTGTGTGCGATTCGGTGGATTGCACAAACTGCGCAGTGTGGTCGGATGAACAATTTTCCACTTTTGCTCAACCTTGGCGGAGGTGTGTGAGCTACTGATTGCTATTCTGGCCTGTATCTGGTAAATAAAATCATTGTTCACTTTTTCCGATCATACCAATTACCGGGGACAAATTCCTTGTGTGTGTTTTTGGACATACTTGGCTAATAAAAGATGATCCTTATTGCTCAAACACAGATATTTAAATTCCAATTGAAACACTAACTCTCTACACCACAAAATTACAGAAATTGCGACTAACTAATTTTGCTCAAGTGTGCCACACTCAACTATATACAACACTTGACTGTTTGCCAAAAAATAAAAACACATTTTCTATATCGCTAGTCCTCATTTGGGTCACAGCTGAGCTGGAGCCTATCCCCAACTGATTTTTGGCAAGAGTAATGAAATATACATTGGTGAATTCCGTATTGTTCTTGAAAAGTGTGTACTTATGGCTGTTGGAAACTGAGGCCCAGTCCTCTGTCTCCTGTATTCCTCAAAATGTCCATTTGAACAAACGTAAGCGGTCCGCTTCTACAACAAAGTGGAGTGGGGGTGTGTAATGCAATTTAAAAAATTTACTCATCTTGTTTGATCTGCTTCATTTCATTTGGTCGCACTAATTTGGACAATAAATCAGATAAGCCACAGCCAGCATGTGTTTTGACATCAAAAGTGACAGATTTTTCCTGCTATGTTTCCGCTTCATCATCTCAGTCAGTCTTCTGAGAGAGCACTGATTAGATCATCTCCATCTCTTCACAATGAGAGGTAGCCTTAAATTTGACTCCCCCACCCAAAAATAAAAAATAAAAATAAAATCTAGATAGAATTGCATCAGTCTTTCTTTGCTAAAGAGGTGACTTGTTTACCTCGCTTGTTTTTTGTCCCATTTTCTGGGACAAGTGAGGTTAACGGGAAGGCGACGTCATCTTAAATACATGTAAACTAAAGAAGGAGTCAAACTTGACATAGGGATAAAATGGACATATGTAAGTGGAGTTGATGCAATGACCACATTAATATACTGTAGTTAATTAACCATCCATCCATCCATGCTGTTTTCCATCCACAGAGGACTCACTGCTCAAAAAAAGATGAAAAGAAAACCAGACAGATTCTGATCTATAGTCAGATTTAGGCAGAGACCGAACATTTCATCACGTAACAATAGCTGCAGCCAATCCTAGAAAAAGTCATAAGGTCAAAAATCATTCTTGACAATGACCAGGGGTGCACATAATTTTGGTGTGGTTCCTTAAAGGAGCACCAGAGTTTATTGCTTGGTGCTCATTTTTTTCCTGACTCACTGAATGGGGAGTCCTCAGTGATCCTAAGGACTTAAAGCACCCTATCATGAACGGAACAGAGGATAGGACCCAAAAATGCACGACTCCAAAACAAATGGACAGTTTCAAAAAAGAGAGGCTTAATATACGGGCAGAGGTCGGTACACAGGCAGGCAATCCAAAAAAAAAGGCAACAGTATCCAAAAACATGAGGCAAAAAGCCGAGGTCGATAATCGGAACAGGTTCTAGTCTTACTGTGAGTCTTTGACGTGGAAACAAGGAATGCTGGAACGCGACAACGAGGTACAACGAACTGACGACTAGAAAGAATGAGACACGAGGTTAAATGCAAGGGGTAATTAGGGTGAACGAGGCACAGGTGGTGAAGATGCTCTCAGGAGCAGGTGTGTGTGAAACAGGGAGGAAGACAAAACCCGGAACACACACACATGACACCCTAAGGCAAAGTACAGCCCGCGGGCCCCATCCGGTCAGTCCACAGTCTCTGACCGGCCCTCACAGCCTTTATGAAGTCAAAATAAAATGTAAAGTATACACTGTGTGCAGTGCTTGATGCTGACGCCCGCCAAGCCGCCATTTGCAGGAGCGTTTCAACCGTGGCGGGTAGCACAGCCACTCCCACTGGCCACTTTGGCGGGTCGAATTGTATTCACTTGTTTTTCCTGCGCGCAGATTCTGCCGCTATGCCGCTGTCTGTCTCTCATCCACTCTACTACTACTATACAACATCCCAATTTACGTCATACTGCCATGCAAGATTTGATGGGGCCCATAAATTCACAAGTTAATGCCTTCATTTAAAAAAACAATTAAACTGCTCCAACTAATGTATTTAGTAGGAATTTGAATTATTGTACATTTTGAAAGCAGCTACACTATTAAAATCCGTAGTCCTTTATGTTAAGTCAAATAACCTTATGTTTGGTTTTGGATTATTAAAAAAACAAAAAACAAATTGTAAACTATTTTACACTTTTTAGTGTTTTCTTCAGCATTTACTTTTGAGTATTTGCAAATACCCAGTGGCTACAAATAGAACCTTTCAATAGAACTATCCATCCATCCATTTTCTTTACCGCTTATCCTCACTAGGGTTGCGGAACTAGTTATAGTATTTTATCTAACATTAATCATCCATCCATCAATTATCTGTACTGCTTATCCTCCTGAGGGCTCGCTTTAGGATGTGCTGGAGCCTATCTCAGCTGAGTTTGAGGGAGAGGCAGGGCACATCCTGAACTGGTCGCCATTAGCCAATCGCCAATTAGCCAAAATAATATTAAAACTAAGAAGAACTACACTAGGTCACTGCTGGTGTAGTGGTACACTCGCCTGACTTTGGTGCGGGCAGCGTGGGTTCAGTTCCCACTCAGTGACGGTGTGAATGTGAGTGCGAATGGTTGTCCATGTGTATATGTGCCCCGCGATTGACTGGCGACCAGTTCAGGGTGTAGTCCGCCTTTCGCCCGAAGTCAGCTGGGATAGGCTCCAGTGCCCCGTGACCCTAACCAGGATAAGCGGTGTTGAAAATGGATGGATGAAAAACTACACTAAAACTAAATTACAAAAAAATAAAAACAAGCAAACCTACTCTAAAATGTAATTAATCCTTACTGAAGTTGAAAAAAAAAAGTGAAAACACAATAATAACTAACTAAAAGGAAAAAAAATAGAAAAAGAAAAAACTATTTTCACCCTGCTTTTGGTACATATAAACATGGGCCAGTTGTGTTCATCTATCTGTCTGTGGAAACACATTTACAGATGCATCAAATGAGGGCCAGAGCTGAAGAGCAGGCCACCTTATTAAATAATTAATCAAGGTGTAGTTCAAGGCATGCAATTTGATGAAAGCGCCGTCTGTCAGCCAAAATTAAGCTCTTCTGTCACTGCAATATTATTGTTAGTTTAGGCTGATCTATCTTTCATATCTTAGTCCCCCCTCCTTGTCATCCATCATTGTTGGGCCGTCTTTCTCCTCTTATAAGTTTGAGGTTGTCAGGGTGTCAATTAATGTGCGCTACTGCATGTTGTTTCATCACTTGGGACGTTTGATATAAAATTGCTTTGAAATCTGTTTATTTTGCATTTGCGTTGCTCTTTAATCCAGCATTCTTCTTCTGGCGGGCTGCTATGCCATCAGCTCCTCTTATCTCGTGCGGCTGTGAATTAATGTGTGGGAGGGAAAACACAACAAAAGTATGCATGTGTATACCAATGATATCTGTCACGTGGCTGATGAAGACTTAAAAGCACATGTGTAGAAGCTCCACAGGGGCAAATAGACAAAGGACATTAATCATGAAAGCAGTATACGCAATTTATACAGTAGAGTTAATTCCTCTTACACAAAATGTAAAGATTCATGATGCTAAATGAAGTTTTATACTAATATAGAATTGCTTGCTTTAAGATTTCAGATTTTTCAAAAAATGTAAGTACATTTGCAATTCCTTTAAAACACATTCACTGCCATTGACGGCTTTAGAAGTCAAATATCCATGTTAACTGGGAAGGCTGGCAGTGAATGAGTTTAAAAACATCAATATATATATGGGGAGAGATGTGTCTCAAATTTATTTGCACACGCATTTTTCAAATCCAGAATATATATATTCGCGATTCATGTGTTTTTCAAATAAATAAATATCCATCCATCCATCCATTTTCTGTACCGCTTTATTCTCACAATAAAGGGCATCAACAAATATATCCGCGATTTACACGTTTTTCAAATCCACAAATATATCTGCAATTTACACGTTTTGGGTTTTTTCAACAATTCATAAGCAAACTTGAATATTTACAAATGATAAGTCATGATAAATGCACACACAACATTTAAAAACACGGTAAATCGTGGATATATTTGTGAATTTGAAAAAACACGTGCAAATAATTTGTGGATATTTAAAAAACACGTGTAAATAGCAGATACATTTGTGGATTTGAAAAACACGTAAATCACAGATATACAGTATTTGTGGATTTGAAAAACACGTGTAAATCACTGATATATTTGTGCATTTGAAAAACGTGTAAATCGCGGAAATATCTGTGGATTTGAAAAACACACGTGCAAATAACTTTGAGACATATCTCTCCCCATAAATATAATGTGTTTTCGCAATGTTAAAATTCCATCCATCCAGTGTCTATAATGCTTGTCCTTATTCGGGTTGCGGATGAACTACCTATCCCAGCTGACTTTAGGTAAAAGTCAGGATAAACCCAGGACTGATCACCATCCAATCGCAGGGCACATACAATATAGTCAAACAATCATTAACATCTACGGACAATTTAGAGTCTTTAAATAACCTACAAAGCATGTTTTTTTGGAATGTCGGCATAAGTTGTGGATCAACCTCACACAGCACGCGAGAAACATCCAAACTTGAGCATCTAATTAAATTAGAGCACTGCAAAATAAAGTTCAATATTGTTAAGTACTTGTGTCACGTGATTAGTCTGCGAATCACCAATCATGAATATTACTTGAAAAACAAAAAAATACGATATTCAAATTTTTCGAGATGCACTTGTATGTTTCTGATGCTAAATCTGCCATTGTGATGTTTTTAAGAGGTAGGCTGCTGTTAAACATTATTATTGCTCTTGGTAAAACTATTTTATTGTGCTCTTTCACAGGCGTAAACAAACAAATTTGATTTAATACAATTTCTTGTGGCTACATTTGCCTTAATTTATGGCATTAAGTAATGTAAAGTTGATTTATTATTGTTTTAGAGTGATATTGTTGGACAATATCTGAAGTGGCACTTTTCTTTTTTATATTCCTCAATTTAACATTGACATCGACCCTATTGAGGACACGTGGTAAAAAAAAAAAAAAAATGGAAGACTGGATTATTTTGTGCCAAACAGCACACTTTTAGACAATTCACAAGGTTGGTTACTGGTTGCCAGTAAGTCAAGTGTAATATAAAAAGTGGGAGGTGAGCGGTCTGAATTGGATTTGGGAGTCTTGCTCCACCTCATGCATCATACTCATACACCAGCTGTGACTCATTATTTGCTCAATACGAGTTGATTAGCTTATCTGAATCAGGTGACCCTCTGCAAAAGCAGCAATTGGCTCCTGACCTCTACAATGAGCTTTCACCAGTGGCAACATATTGCTACTACCAAACCCACATGTATATAAAAGAAGCATATACAACAATGTTTTTCTGAAAGGGTGCCACATTGTAAGTGTTTAGTATTTCTACACAATAGATTTTTATGGTCATTCTCCTTCTTGCATTATTGTACTTTCTTTCATGTGTCTCTTATTATATATATGTCCGAAATGCTGAAACACTGTGGATCCATGAATATTACAGTGCATGCTGGGAACATATATTAGAGCACACATTCCTGTGAATTCTACAGTTATTTACCACATGCCATGCAGTAAAATACTATAAAGCGATTGTGGTAAATAACTCGAATTTACAGGAATGTCTAACAGTGCACTCTTCCTTTGTGATCCGACACCCTGTGTGCCATTCAATGGAAGGTGAATGTCATGAAAAATAAAATAACATTCTTTTACATTGAAGGTAACCCAAATCTTAAGGCTTTAAAGGGGTTTTAGAAAATATTTTGATCGCTTTGCCCAACAACTCATAAAACACCACACATAGCTCTAAATCACTAAAACAGGTGTTTATCGAAAACATGCAAGCACTTTGATATTTTAGTTTGCATGCATACATGTAAATATAATTATTTACACGATATCCCACCATTATGATTATCATTATACATTTGGTTATTTTATGGTTCATGTCTGAATAATCTTTTTGCTTACAGTAATTGATGGATCCAAGTAGTATGAGTTGTATACATACATATACATAAATAATATATCATCCCAGCAATGTATGAACCTATGTCTGAGTGATATAATTGCTTAAAACCATGAATAGCACACATCACAGGAGACAAATAGAGTCTGCAATGCTGCAGACTTAATGCATTGCTAATTACCGCCACGAAAGCGTTTTTCATCTCTCTTCCACTTGTTTGTATGCAACTTAATGGCTACCATTGCTGGTCTCACAAAACATCATATGCTATTCAGTTGGCTAACACCTCCACAAAATAAAGTCACATTTTACATGGCTTGTGTCGTTTGCCTGTGTTGTCCTTGCAGGGTGACACTCCTGACAACTTCTACGTCTACTGCTAATATTGATAATTTTTATATAGCGCATTGGAAGAAATTCAATCATGCAAAGAAACCATTTACAACTAAAGTAGCAACATAAGGCCTCTGTGAATAAAGATAATTCAGTGAATTGCAATAGTTTACTTCATTTTTTGCTCCCTGTCGAGGTCTGATCTGTGAAACATATCACACTAATGATCCGAATTCAGCAAACACTCATTTAAACAATGTCAGCTCACTACAGATTGCTTTTTTATTTATAAAATTGTTTTGACATTTTCTGATTCATGAAACACTTCTATTTTGTTGGCACAGTACTTCTACTGTTCATCATTTGTACATGAATTTGTTTTTAGTCATCAGTAAAGCACTTCATTTATATAAATGTATTATTTATTATTATTTTCACATTTCTCTACCTACACTTGTAGTAGTACCTTTTTTAAATTAAAGGTGAAGAATGTTTAGGTGGCCTTGCATTTTCTATGTGGCTCTCGAAGGAAAAAGTTTTAAAGCCCCTGAAAAATCAAATCACAATAATATACACCCTTTCAAGTGTTTTTTTTTTTTTTTTTTAATCATATTGGACCAGGGGTGTCAAACTCAATCGCACAGGGGCCAAAGCTCAAAGCACATTTTAAGTCGCTGGCTGAACAGGATAATCATTTATTAAACAGACTAAAACTAAATGGTTTGAACATTAATGTGAATCAAATCATACAGGATACAATATTGACAATACTTAATACTACTAATTTAAGAAATGTTGGTCTGCTTAAAATTTCTGTCAAAATGATACAAATTCAAAATATGAACACGTTGAGAAGAAAATATATAAGGAAAAAATGGGCTTTTCAGTCAAATCTAAATAATAATAAATCAAAACTTTCACATTTGCTGTCGTCATAATTAGCATGTTTGACTGTGCTGTAATGCCTCTTTAATGTGTTATTTTATCCTGACTAGATGTGATATTTTAAGGGGTGTGGTTTGTAGTCATCTAAAGTGAAATTATTGCTACTTTTGGTGGCGGGGAATCTGGCACCCTGTGTTCAACTAATAACATTCTGGTCTCTTGCGGCATGAACGAACTACATTACATGCATGTTTGTGTCAAATACAGTATAAAGCAGAGATCGCTAGCAACAGCTGTAAGTTTTCAGCTTTTTGAACACTGCTTGGGCCATCCATCTATTTTGGATACATACCTCTTTTCCTCTTCATGGTCACGGATGAGCTGGCGCCGATCCCAACTGATTTAGGACGAAAGGCGGATTACACCATGGAATGGTCGCCAGTCAGTCGCAGCTGTGCACATATTGAGACAGACAACCATTCACTCTAACATTTACACCACCACTGAGTGGGAACTGAACCCATGCTGCACCAAAGTCAGGTGAATGTGAGACTACAATATAACATCAGTGACCTGCATGAGTGCGTTCTCCGCTATTTTTTTTTTTTTTTAACGTTTATTTAATTAGGACAATGCACATTAATCACCATCAGCAAATAGGCATCCATGAAAGTATGCCAGAGTTAGCACAGTGGCTACATTTCTTCTGTTGTCCTAAGGTGGGTATTTATGTGAAGAATGATCGATACTTTTACTCCATTAGAATGATCGACATGCTGTTCGCTACTTTTATGTATTCATTCTTGCATGTGCGCGTCTATTTTTAGACTCCATCTTTGACTTCCGCATAGGGTGGCCATTGCGCCAATCAAATGGGATCACGAATGTCATTTGACTCCAATTCACCAATCGGATGACACAAGACAGTCACATGACTGCGCACGTAGCCTTTGCGAGCCAATCAAAATGACTCATTTTTCACCAGTCAGATGACACAAGGCAGTCATATGACTGCGCACATAGCCTTTGCGAGGCAATAAAAATTACTCATTTTGGGGTGGAGGGGGGGGGGGGGGGGGGGGGGATAGCCCTGTGAATGTGTTTATTTTACAGACTCCAAAAAGCAACAGCTTTGTCATGCAGCTCTTAAATTGTGACTGCCTGATCTTGGTTATTTCAGCCCACTTCTAATTTAAGAAAACACATTGCGGTAAGTTGTAGATGTTTCTACTGTTGTTTTGGCAGTGGATATGGTAAAATTAACACTGTCCCTATAGTGTCGCACACGCACATACAATCAATAAATCTGTTCAGCAAACAGCTTCTTCATGAAATAATTTAAACGAATAAAGCAAATAATGTTTCTGTAATGCCCAATGTATGTGTTGTTGGTTTTGGGGCAGTTAAAAATTGAAATGGTGGCAGGTGTGTATTGACTCCTATATATTATTATTTTTATTATTTTATTTGACGTTCATGCTCTGATTAAAAAAAAAAACATCAGAAGTTTCTCACAAGTTACTCTTTACTTGAGTATTTTTTTATCGAGTACTTTCTTACTCAAGTAAATATTTGGATGACTACTTTTTACTTTTACTTGAGTACAATATTTGGCTACTCTACCCACCTGTGCTTATACTTCGATGACAATTAAAATTGTTAACCTCCGAAAAGGTTGTATAATGGCAACAGTTTGGTTATGTGCATGGAGACATGATTCTTTAATGATGCATTGATGCATGATAAAACCTAAATTTCTTCTGGTGACCACACGTTTTTGTTTCTACATCTTTGGGTGACTTGTTGGTTCTGTGTTTAAGAGAGTGTGTGTGTGTGTGGGTAGTGTGTGTGTGTGTGTGGTCTTTTGTGACTGCCGACCATGTAGGCCTGGGGCCTTATTTCAGGTAGAGGGAACGATAATTAGACACACTTCATCTGAGGCCTATGGTCTAATTCAAAGGTGCTGTTAACAGCTTCACTAAAGATCAAATACAGTGAAAAAGATCAAAGTAGGCCCCAAACTGGTTTGAAAAAGGAAGCGACAGCCCAAATTAATTGGGCCTTTATTTCTCTGTAGTCAGGTAGCTTCGAGGAGACAGGTATGTGAACAGTATAAAGGTAACACCTGGTCAATGACCAGGGGTGCAGTGTCAATTATGTTGTAACCAAAAGGTTTGTGTGGAAGTGTGCGTTTGCTTGCACACTTCCCTGTATCCCCCTCACTGAGGACACCTACACAGCACCTTTATCTTGTGATTAGAGCAATTCTATGATCCATCTCCTCAAAAGTATGCCGATTGTTGTAGCATGAACTCATCTGCCATGGAGGCCGTACTACAGCCTGGTGTAACTCCAGACAAATTTGACATTATCAGCTGTTCTCCTTAAGATCATTTGATTAGAAATGTACGTTATCTCGATGTGTGAGTCCAGCCTGGGTAGCATTGGGGAACTGAATTACTGGGTACATAAACGAAGGTTTGCTTAAACATTCAAAAGTGTCCAGTCAGCACCCTATCAGTGCTATCAGCCTAAAAAACAAAGTAGCTACTTTTTACAGTCAACAACTGCTTGAAGTGTGGAAGCCATGAATGTCACCAAAAATGCTTTACCAGAACTTTACTCTAGCCATCTTATTGCTTTTAACTTTGTCCTCAGTGAGTGAAAAGCATGCTCAATTGGATTGAGACCAGTCCGCTGACTGGACAATTGAAGAAGATTAAATTTCTTTCGGTTGTTGCAGCATTAACTCATTTTGGCCTCATTCACAAACAGTATGTACGCACAAATTTGTGCTTAAATCATGTGTACAAACAAATTTGTGATTCGTCAATATGTTCTCACTTTGAATTTGTCCTTACTCTCTGAACACATTTAGAATCTACTTAGACCATTCGTACGTACAAATAATGAAGGATCAGTTTTTGAAAAACTTTCACACTCATTCCTTTCACATTTCCTTTCATAGGGAAAATAGGGGCATGGTTCATGGAAATTGTTGCTCACAGGCACAAGCCAATCAATTAGAATGAATTCTAATTCACTAACATACACACCTTATAAAGAAGAAAATTGGCCGGTGCACACCTGTCATGATTTTGCATATACACTGAACTTGTGCACGGAATATACATTTCTAAGCATTTTAGTGAATGAGGCCCATTGTCTGCTGTGAAGGCTACAGGAGCTTTCAGACAAGTGGTTTCGATAAATGGATGGATGGATGAATAGCTGTTAATGAACTCGCTAATTTATAGCAGATGCTAAACCAGCTGAACTCTGTGATTACACCAAATGTCATAAGCTTACTAAATGTCATGGCAGCATTGGAAACTTTAAATAATAACTTGAAATTAAATTTCACTTTGATTTGGACCAGCAATATCCAATGTTCATAATGATAATTTATGAGAAATTATTATTATTATTATTTTTTTAAAATAAAGTTCCTAATCAAATTGGCTCTAGTTCCATTTAAAACTAGACAGAGTTCTTGAAGGCTCCTTGGTGACATCACATTCAATCAGTTCTCATAATGAGGTCAGTGTTTACTTTATTTACGACCTCTGCCTGATAGATATCACACCAGTCTATCACATGTGGTTGGGCCTCACAAGTGAATTTCTAAGACAGTGAGTTGGGACGTCCTTATGACTAATATGTTTGGTCATGGAAAACAATGACACCATCACCTCTAATTTGTCCCCATGTGTGAAGAATGTTACTGGGAACTAGCTTTCATCCACAGATTCTACTTCCAAAGCCTAAGTCTCAGCAAAATTCTAAAAGATTTCCCCTTTAGAAGTTCTGAAATTCTGTAACTGATGTGAGAAGTGCATTCGTGTATCCTTGTTTGTCATTTACTTGTTGGGTTTTTTGACCACCCTACAATGACAACCTACTTCATGTTATTTGTTATATTACCGGTGATACTATTCAATTTTGCATATTGTCTGCTATCAATGAGTATCTGCATATACATAAGAATTTAATAAATCTTAACAAATATATACACATGCATAACACACATAATGGCACCTCTATTGCTGAACACATATATATGTACATAAATACACACACACACACACACATAGATATATATATAATGAGGTGACGGACTGGTTAGCATATCTGCCTCACAGTTCTGAGGACCCAGGTTCAAATCCGGCCTCGCCTGTGTGGAGTTTGCATGTTCTCCCCCGTGCCTGTGTGGGTTTTCTCCAGGTACTCTGCTCCAGCACACCCGCGACCCTGTTGAGGATAAGCGGTACAGAAAATGGATGGATGGATTTCTTATGAGTGCTCAGGGCTGCACTGTGAGGACAAACAGACAAAGCTAAATAAATTGTATCATCCTTTCACAGCTGATTTGTTTGGCACGGGTTTTACGCCCGATGCCCTTCCTGACGCAACCCACCTATTTTCAGGGCCCGCCGTGGCTTGGTATTGGGGCACTGACCGGGGCGCCGTCTGCAGGAAAGGCAGCGGCATGTGCCACTACGCTACTGAGGGTAATTAAAAACAAATAGGGCAAATGGGGCTACATGTCTGATTAGTTGGAAAAGTGTTGGGCTGTACCACCTTTGCAGATAACTTGAATAGCGCCATCTTGGCTCCATAACCATGTAAACTTCAAAGTAGAGTCATCAGTATGCTGGGTGCATTTCAAGTGAATGGTGTGGAATGGAAGGTCAACATGGGGGTGTTAAAGAGACCAGCTACACATTCTAAATAAGGTAAAAGAGTTTAAAAACTTACACTTCAATAATTTATTGGCTGGTTGTAGAGGAAGGGTTTACAAAGCATTAAGGACAGTGGTTGGGCAATATGAGCAGGATTTATTTTCATTATTTTCTTTTTTTACTTTTCCTCTTTTCTTTTGCTTTTGGCTATGTTTTAGGCTTATATTTCGCCGTGCAAATAAGAGAAACCATAGTTTTATGTTACTATGGCAACAACATAAAAACGACACAGTGCTTCAAGCGCAACACTTTTATCCCAGTGCCCCTCTGATGAACACAGGGAATTAGCATACCAGGAAACAGGAGAACACACAGAGGAAAACAATTGTGCATTTGGAAGGCTGCGCTGGCTGCCTTAACAAAGCGGAGGTTGGGGGTTGGGGAAACTTGCCAATTGACTGGGAAAACTAAGAAAAGGAAAGGACAAAACAGTTTTTGAGATTTGTTTATTGATTTATTCTCATTTGGTTTTCTTATTGTTGTCAACAAGGTGTTGCTGCCTACATATCTAGGCATGCATAAGACAACTAGTGACATTATGTCATCCCTTGTTAGTATCCATAACTGTATATACGCTGTTACCGGTAAAGTCAGGATGGCTAAAAATAAACCATCATATAATGTTCTTCTACAGTAGGGAGTCCTGGCTCTGACTATGTCCTGCCCACTAACGTATGCCACGTTTAATACAATGATCCATGTCATGGATGGCCACAGTTGATATTGCTGTCTGTGTGGCAGTGTGAAAGAGTAATTTTGGACATTTATATGTCTATGTTTCCTGCTGAACTCAACTGACCACACTGAAGAACTCAAACAAAACTTAAAACCTGTTGTTTCAATAACCCAAAGTTTGTATAAGCCAGTTTTATTTTCACTGCAATATATTTGGAAGAATTGTATGAAGAACATTTGAGAAGATACACTTTTTATGCAGCAGTTCACTCCCCCGATTTCAGTTCTTACTCAGTGAGGGTGTGAATGTGAGGATGAAAGGCTGTCTTTCTCTATATATACCCTGTGATGGACTGGCGACCGTCCAGTGCGTAGGCTACCTTTTCAGGTTCAGCCGGGATTGACTCCAGCTCCCCGTAACCCTAAACCAGATAAGCATGTGTAGAAACTGTGTACGCTTTTCTCTGGCAAGAATACACACATTGTCATCATCAACTTCAAATGTCATGTGTAATTCATAGAATAGCATAGAAACTTCATTTGTCTGACACCAGAGGGTGAACAAACATTATGAACAAAGGTAAAAAGCCCATAGAGACACAGACGAGCAAGCATTATGACTAATTGCACAATATAAATTGATCCATGTCAATGTGGTGTTAGTTTGTAGTGGTCTAGAACTGTACTACTCTACATCATACTGAAAGGCATTTTCACACTGCTCTTAGCACAGCACGTGCGCTGTTGAGCAACGCAGTCATTATATACAAATATGCAGGGGTGTTGAACCCTGTTTCCCACTTTTGATTTAAGTGACTATCTGTTTGCAAACGCTGATAATGTCTGGAAAGAGAGCATTTGTTTGTGAGGGGGTGAGGTGTCAAGCTCAAAAGGATAGTTGAAGGCCAGCATCAAATGCTGCATCAGTTCATTAATGAATGCAGGGGTGACTCGGGACTCTGCATGAACAACACCAACACATCAATATTGGTATGTTGACCATCATAACATTAGTTGGCTGTGAAATCCTCCCACCAACCAAATGATTTGAATTGTTGCCTTGTTCATTATGTTTCACTGAGCTGCAGAGATAGAGAAAGGCTGCAGATTGAGTTTGGGAGCCATGACATTGGGCTATCAAAATAAGATGTTCTCCAATGCCACTATGTAATGAGTGTACTTGGCATGTTTTGTGCATAAGAACGATAGCCTAGACAACTTTTCTCAAACGAGAGAAACAAAAGATGTATTTTCTCACAGTGGTATTTGCACCATTATATTGGTCATATAGTTATTGTTTTCCAATTGTGTCTGCCTAAAAAAAGGTGGTTAGCCACAGATGAAAAACGCTATGCTTCAAACTAAGTCTATGTGCCTAAGGCTGCCCTGTATGCAATTCCAAAACAAAGAGACTTGCTTTTGATTTCTACACAGTGTGACCTTTTTTGATTGGGTGAGATTGGTTGGCATGGAAATCAATACCGCATTGCACATTTGATGCAGCCTTATCTCTTCTCCACACTGTCAGCAGGTGGAGGCAAGGAAGTTACTGTATGTGTGTTTGTCAGTGTATGTGTGCCTGTATATATTTAACACTTGTCTAGTGTGATTTCATAGCAATAGAACCTCTTCATGTATAAATGACTTGGATTTGCCACCTAAATTCAAACAATCGGACAAAACAAGACAAAAAAAAAGCAAGTAACAGAGTCAGAAATTAGTCTTAGCAGACTGGAAAATTTAGGATAAATCATGTCTGCTTTTCACACACATCTCACTATTTGGTGTTGGCGCAACAATAAGGATATTGCATAGGCATTTATCTACAGTAAATACTTTTGCTCTAAACACACACACACGCACACACACACACACACACGCACACAGTATCTTGTTATTGTAGCTTTTCACTTCTGAAGCCCATCACTAATTGATCCAATATTGACTGTGCATCTGGAAGATTTTCAGCATGCGTGGCATCTTTAATACACTGTTTTGCAAGCAAAGTGCATAATCTGAGGTAAAAAGCTGTGAACAAAACAAAACTGTGAACAAAGTACAAACCCAATTCCAATGAAGTTGGGACGTTGTGTTAAACATAAATAAAAACAGAATACAATGATTTGCAAATCATGTTCAACTTATATTTAATTGAATACACTACAAAGACAAGATATTTAATGTTCAAACTGATAAACTTTATTGTTTTTAGCAAATGATCATTAACTTGGAATTTTATGGCTGCAACACGTTCCAAAACAGCTGGGACAGGTGGCAAAAAAGACTGTGAAAGTTGAGGAATGCTCATCAAACACCTGTTTGGAACATCCCACAGGTGAACAGGCTAATTGGGAACAGGTGGGTGCCATGATTAGGTATAAAAGGAACTTCCCTGAATTGCTCAGTCATTCACAAGCAAAGATCAGAATCAGAATCAGAATCAGAATCATCTTTATTTGCCAAGTATGTCCAAAAAAACACACAAGGAATTTGTCTCCGGTAGTTGGAGCTGCTCTAGTACGACAACAGACAGTCAATTTACAGGACATTTTGGAGACAGAAAGACATTGACAAAAAAAAAAACAGTCACTGAGCAGTAAAGGGTTGCTAGTTATCTGGTAATGCCGGTACATTTTTTATTTTTTTTTGACAATTGTGCAAAAAGATGCAGAGTCCTCTAGCACTTAGAGCAGTTCGAATGACTAATATTGCAATAGTCCGGTGCAATGACCATTGTGCAAAGGGCGCTGAGACTTCAAGGAGTGTATGCGGTTTAAAGTGACGAGTAGTGCGATAATCTGGGACAATGTTGGTTTTGCAAATGTTACAGATACTCCTCAATCAGTGTGCAAATGGAGCAGATGCTACTCTGGCATGAGTGGCCAGTATTTGCAAATAGTGCAGCATGGCAAGACAACTACAGTGAGTGCACGAGTAATACATAATTGGAAATGTGACAACGAACTCAAGTCAAAAAATTGCCAGCATGTTGTAATGGAATTGTAGGTCAGGTGTTTAAGAAGATGGGGCGAGGTTCACCTCTTTGTGAACAAGTGCGTGAGAAAATAGTCGCACAGTTTAAGGACAATGTTCCTCAACATACAATTGCAAGGAATTTACGGATTTTCTCATCTACGGTCCATAATATCATCAAAAAGTTCAGAGAATCTGGAGAAATCACTGCATGTAAGCGGCAAGGCCAAAAACCAACATTGAATGCCCGTGACCTTCGATCCCTCAGGCGTTACTGCATCAAAAACCGACATCAACGTGAAAAGGATCTCACCACATGGGCTCAGGAACAACCAATGTCAGTAAATACAGTTTGGCGCTACATCCGTAAATGCAACTTGAAACTCTACTATGCAAAGCAAAAGCCATTTATCAATAACACCCAGAAACGCCGCTGGCTTCTCTGGGCCCGAGCTCATCTAAGACGGACTGATGCAAAGTGGAAAAGTGTCCTGTGGTCCGACGAGCCCATATTTCAAATTGTTTTTGGAAATTGTGGACATTGTGGCCAAAGAGGAAAAGAAGCATCCGGACTGTTGCAGACGCAAAGTTCAAAAGCCAGCATCTGTGATGGTATGGGGCTGTGTTAGTGCCAATGGCATGGGTAACTTTCACATCTGTGAAGGCACCATTAATGCTGAAAGGTACATACAGGTTTTGGAGAAACATATGCTGCCATCCAAGCAACGTCTTTTTCATTGACGCCCCTGCTTATTTCAGCAAGACAATGCCAAACCGCATTCTGCATGTGTTACAACAGTGCAACTTCGTAGTAAAAGAGTGCGGGTACTAGACTGGGCTGCCTGCAGTCCAGACCTGTCTCCCATTGAAAATGTGTGGCGCATTATGAAGCGTAAAATACGACAACGGAGACCCCGGACTATTGAACAGCTGAAGCTGTACATCAAGCAAGAAGGGGAATGAATTCCACCTACAAAGCTTCAACAATTAGTGTCCTCAATTCCCAAACATTTATTGAATGTTGTTAAAAGAAAAGGTGATGTAACACAGTGGTAAACATGACCCTGTCCCAGTTCTTTGGAACGTATTGCAGCCATAAAATTCTAAGTTAATGATTATTTACTAAAAACAATAAAGTTTATTAGTTTGAACATTAAATATTTTGTCTTTGTAGTGTATTCAATTAAATATAGGTCGAACATGATTTCCAATTCTTTGTTTTCTGTTTTTTATTTATGTTTAACACAACGTCCCAACTTCATTGGAATTGGGGTTGTACTATCAGTGCAGTGGACTGAATAAAACCCCCGGTATTTAGCTGAATTCCACTGAAGTTCACTGATTCACAAAAATCACTCAATTTAAAAACATGGTTTAGCACCGCACTGAAGAAATGTTCATGTGTTCCAAAGCTTCTAATTTTAATGTGAATCTGAACTTTCAGAAAATGAATTAAACCCTGAGAAACATTAAAGTCTAAACAATAATTTTGTTGAACATCAGTTATCAAGCATGTTTTTGCATGATCCTGTGTTTAGCATGAAGCCTCAATACTCGCATCAATAGGCACAGCAGCCAGCTGTTTCTCACCATGCATCTCTAAAATGCGCATCTGAAACCATTTAAATCAAAAGCAGTCACAGTTTCCACATCGCATTATAGGCATTCCAGCATGGCCTTTCACTTTGTGCTGCAAGGCTTTCTCAGCATGGGTGTACGGTATAAAGTGGGCACATGGCAACACAAATATGTTGCCCACTGTGCATTCCCCTCAGGAGCACTAAAGGAGGAAGAGACCAAGAAAGAGAAGGGAGGTGGCAGGCTGAGTAACCTGAGAGCTCCCTGGGCTTAAATCTTTTCTGATAAGAACCTTTATTCTTCTTTGTTTTGTCTTCTGACCAAAACAAAATGAAATGAAAGAAAGAAGACAAATCATATCCTGTGGTTCATAGTAATAGTAGCAGAGCCAAAGAGAAAAATCACTGTTACACTAGACAGAGTACATATAGTGGCCAAGACAGGTCACAATAAATGCAAATGCCAGAACACGTGCAAACGCCACAACACAACGAAATTAACCCACAATGGAAATGCAAAGGCCACAACACAGAACAATAAACCACAACACAGCGACATTAAGGTACAGCGGAAGTGACCATGGGACTCCCTCCGATTGTGTAATTCATCTGGGTTACCGGGAACTCATATTGCCGACGGACCAAGTGACTAATTCGAGAAAGTTGCACAAGTTTTAATGAACCAAGTTGGAATATTGATGATTTATGACAATCCGAAAGTGCTTACTTTCCGAAATAGCTCAGAAATAACATACTTTCACATACTTTTCTAACGTTGTTCATTAAAATTCGTGCAACTTCCCAGCTAAGACAATTTTTGCTCATTTTTTTTCTTCAACTTTATTAATCAAAGTCATTCCAAGGATAGATGTCGTTTAAATGTGTTTCTTTAGTTTTTGGTGTTATGGGTAGAGTGAGGAATTTAGTTATAATCCAAATTTTCGTTACAATAATCTTTTAATAGATTTTTCCTTATAAAAGATAAAGGGAAGCAGATTAGTCTGTCAGCAATATGAGTCCCCGGTAACCCAGACGAATTATATAGTCGGAGGGAGCTCACTTCCGTTGTACCTTAATGTCGCTGTGTTGTGAGTTTAATGTGGTTCTGTTGTGGCATTTACATTTCCGTTGTGGGTTAGTGTCATTGTGTTGTGACGTTTGCATTTGTTGTGGCGTTTGCAATTGTTGTGACCTGTTTCTGCCACTGTAGATACAAGCCTTGAAAACTAAAACCATCATCCAACCCACAAAAGGACTTAACTTTGAATTCACATTAAAACGTAAACACAAGAATCTAAAAGGTCTTAGGCGACCACTACGTGATGTGTGAAATTTATTTTCACTTTTAGGTTTAAATCAAGCACACTTAATAAATGGCTTTGTAAAAGTTTGATTTATGTGGTGCCTTGAAATACGAGTTTCATTTGTTCCATGACCATGCTCCAGTAACTCCAAAAACTCATATCTAAATTTATCTTTCACCATTGAAATTAATGGAAATGCCACTAATATGTTACAGCCCCCCCCCCCCCAAGAAAACCCAAATGTTTGTGTTTTGTTTTTGTTTTTTTGGGGGGGAGGGAGCGACTTTATAAAAACACAGAGAAGTAACATAATCAAATAGAGTGTGAAGTATTAAACAGTTTTGTTCATCATGATTTAATGCTGCAATTCATTTCATTGTGCTGTTCCTTCCGGTGTGTCCGCCTCGGCCACCGGGAGGCAGTATAATATAATCATACAGACACACACGAAGAATAGACTTGTTTTTCTACTACTGTAAGTGACTCAGTAAGATTCTTAATTATTAAACATTTTTCAGATAAAGAATATGTGGGTGTGAGCGTTTTTGTACTTTATCTGGCTAAATGTGCTGCTCCACCATTTGCGTTCAAACATCCGTTCAAGGGTTCTCAAACCGCAACTATCGGTGCTAACCGTTAGCGTGTCAATGGCATTTTCCATTGTATGTGCCGCGACCCTTGTGAGGATAAGCGGCTCAGAAATTGGATGGATGGATGTTAGCATTAAGTTGGGGAATGTTCTTAAGGCATTATTAATCCATCCATCCATTTTCTATACCGCTTCTCCTCACTAGAGTGCTGGAGCCTATCCCAGCTATCTCCGGGCGAGAGGCGGGGTACACCCTGAACTGGTCCCCAGCCAATCGTAGGGCACATATAAACAAACAACCATTCGCACTTACATTCATACTTACGGGCAATTTAGAGTCTTCAATTAACCTACCATGCATGTTATTGGGATGTGGGAGGAAACCGGAGTACCTGGAGAAAACCCACGCAGGGACGGGGAGAACATGCAAACTCCACACAGGCGGGGCCAGGATTTGAACCCCGATTTGTTTTAAATTCACATGTATTTAATTTTTGTTTTATGCTTGGTTTGACAGTAAACTTCAACGGGGAGTGGAATTAAACAGCTTGAAGCCTCTTTTTTGAGTCATTGTTAACTATTTGCCAAACTGCTCCTTATTGTTAAGTGATTTGAACTGACCTCGCTCCCACCATACAGCGCCCATATCTCAAATTTGCACTCGTATGTCAGAGCAAAAAAATGGCCGAATGGCGTCTCGAAAAACTTGTAAGTCAGGTCACTCGTAACTCAAGTCACCACTGTATTTTGTAACTACTGGAAGTCATGTTCTGTACAAATGGAATATTTTACATATTTTGTTATATTTTCCTGTTTACTTAATGGTAAAAGACATGTTGAAACGGTATTACTCTCCAGGCCAAGTTAAAGCCACCAGATAACTTCAGTTGTTGCTTCCCTGGGGTAGTGGCATTCCATTCTCACCCGGTGGTCTGCACTCATCTCGTCTTTCCAAGAACATAAGAGACAGGAAGTGTCCACAGGCATCACCAGATCCAGGGCAAAACCGCAAAATGGCTTCCCCCTGAGCTAGTTGTGTCCTTGTGATTCTAACACATGGCAGAATATCAGTTTTGAAGGTTACTTCACTGACATGTACAAAAAAAGAACAAAAAAAGGAACATTAAATTTTGATGACTTACACAGTCTACAGTCATCCATCCATCCATCCATTTTCTGAGCCACTTCTCCTCACAAGGGTCACGGGCGTGCTGGAGCCTATCCCAGCTATCATCAGGCAGGAGGCGGAGTACACCCTGAACTGGTTGCCAGCCAATCGCAGGGCACATAGAAACAAACAACCATTCGCACTCACAGTCACACCTACGGGCAATTTAGAGTCTCCAATTAATGAATGTTTTTGGGATGTGGGAGGAAACCAATGCAGGCACTGGGAGAACATGCAAACTCCACACAGGGGGGGCCGGGGATTGAACCCAGGTGCTCGGAACTGTGAGGCTGACGCTCTAACCAGTCGCCCACCGTGCTGCCAGTCAACAATCATGACAGATGCAAATCATTATTGGTTACATTTATGAACTAACCCATCGGATCGGAGTCAGCATCAGAATCACAAAGTGAAGATTTTGGATTATAGGCTAAGCCAATGTCTGTTTTCCTCAGGACAAAAAAAATTATAAAAGATTCACATAAATTAATGCGACCGGCCTGCGACCCTAGTGAGGATAAGCGGCTCAGAAAATGGATGGATGGATGGATAATGCGACCAGCACTTTGGGGTTCAAATCCCGGCCCCGCCTGTGTGGAGTTTGCATGTTTGCACTCAGATTCATATCTACAGTCAATTTAGAGTCATCAATTAAACTACCATGCATGTTTTTGGATTGTGGGTGGAAACTGGAGTACCCGGAGAAAACCCATGCAGGCACGGGGGAAAACATGGATTTGAACCCGGGTCCTCAGAACTGTGAGGTGGATGTGCTAACCAGTCGTTCACTGTGCCACCCCGTCTTATTTTCATTCTTTGAGCATTATTTATTGGATTATATCTTGACGTTGTTGCTATATTTTTAGGTCTGTCATTGAAGTTTAGTCTATATACTGTACTTTTAGGTCTGTTACTGTATGTTTTTAGAACATTGTAGTTTACATTGATTTTATGTTGAATATTTTCAGTTTCAGTTCATTATCTCTGCACTGGGAGCTGTGGTGGGCCGCGGCTTTGCCTCAGACGCCGTGTGTGTCACATGCTGAACCACTGCACTGGTGCCCTGTGGCCGTGGCCTGTGATCTGTTCCTGGTACAGATGGCTCCTTGAGTTGTGTTTCATCACCTGGATGCTCTGTACCCAGCCTCAGGTCCTTAATGTCATCACATTAGTATTTTAAATTTGTGTGTGTGTGTGTGTGTGTGTGTGTGTGTGTGTGTGTGTGCGTGCGTGTGTGTGTGTGCGTGCGTGTATCTGTGTCCTTGTGGACAAGTGCCAGGTGGGGTTGTTTTCAATCCATGTGAAGCACTTTGAGTTGCATTGTATGCATGAAAAAAGCTGTATAAAGAAAGTTGATTGATTGATTGATTGATTGATTGATTTTTTTGGGGGGGTGTAGGAGAAAGCCTTGACTAGATAGTGAAACATGCTGAACACCAGGCTAAATAAATCAATAAATGAGTCAATAAATCTTGAGAGAATGTTAGCCAATTGTAGGGGTGTGCAAAATTGGGGATTTGCAGTGTGCTCACTCCGCTGCTCATCTTCTGACTGCAAACTCTGACCGAGCCGCTGCCGCTTTTTTTCCATATTCTTTCTCAGCAGCCATCTATAATCTGTTCCAGCACACTTGCCATGAAATGAGTGATGTGAGACTTGTAATACGCTGGACAGGCAAAGCCTAACAGATAGCATGCCCCTCCCCTCCCGATGACTAACCCTCATTCCCTTCCTCAGGCAAATCAAGGCCCCTCAGCTGTAAACAAGAAGACAGTTTGGTTCATTATAGGGGGTGGGGTGGGGGAGCTCTTTTCGCTGGCTGGCTATTCATCTCATATATAATATCTGTGGCGAGTTTGTCTCATAGCTTCATGCTTGACTCCGATGACCTTCATTGTCAGGCCTATCATGAGAGGCAGTTGTGTTGGCTCTTGTTCTCATCTGCTGTTTAAAGCTGTGATTGTCATTTGGCAAATGTATATGTGTGCGTTTATACAAACCTTGAAGGGAAACCTGTGCAGAGCTGACAGTAGTAGTCTCTCGTCACTTGGAGTGGAAGAAAGAAGCCTGTTTTGATTGTGATGAATATATCATTTTTGTGTTTTCTTTTTCAAGAGCTGTCTGCCTTTTCTCTCGTTCTATTGTTCCTTTGATCTGGCGTTTGGTTTAAATCTCATCCCATCTGGATGAGCTCACTCTCGCCCCACAAATAGAGGCATTTTTCAATAATATATACAGAATGTTCATGTGCTAAACCCGGTCATTTCACTGCAACATACTAACGATGATAACCAGTGTATTTATACACATTCGCTTCATACTAGCGCCGGAAACTGCGATTGGAGAGGATGAAGATAAGGTTTTGAAGGACAGCAGGGACTAGCATTTTTTGCTTCATCTCTAGCTTGTTTTTCAGCTCTCGTTCCTGAACACGTGTCTAGGTCATGAGAACATCTCTCTGAAACTGATTCAACACTCCTTTTGTTCTACAATATAATGGGTGCCAGGAAGTTCAATGTCATTTAGTAGCAACCTATTTTAGGAATGAGACTGATGACCATGAACAAATTTATACATAAATACCTGCTTTTTCTTTTTTTTTTTCTCTTTTTTTTGCAAATGGTTGCTTCAATTTACATGTTCGTATGGACAAATGGAAAAAAACAATCTCTACATTATAGTTTCAGTCAACTTCTATACGTGATTGGTAATCTGCAGGGTTGCTTGTATGATCGTGGTCATCCTGCGCAGTTCTGCTCAAACCCACGCGTCTACCATCCCTTGGGTTGAGAGACCAGTGTGCTAACCATCAGGCTAAAAACCCGAGCTGATAACCCACTGGCGTATAATAAGGCCATATCATAAAACTTTCGGGGAGTCAGATTTTCCTAAAAGATACTTTTTTGTGCAGCGCAAGAAAGCCAAAACTAAAAACGGAAGTGCTCATACCGTACTGACCAATGGAGAGACACCGCTGATCACCCTGTTCATTTATGTCCTACATTATTGTTTTAACACGCAACAAATTAATCCGATTGCTGTATGTCTGGTGACTTGGTCCTCAGTTCTCTTTTTACAATAGACATATAAAGTCGCCCAACCACACGTGAAATTGGTCCGGAGTCGGCTGGCTTGGAATCCGGATGGAAATTTAGGGCCAAACACAATTCATCTTTATCTACTGTAGAAACACATTTTTGTAGAAGGAAGATATTTTGACGAACTAACTTTATGGCTTAACGTCAGCCAATAAAACACTCCACCAACAGCCATCACAAAACACATAACCAAACATTTGTAAACAGACATACAATAAAGAAAATATCTCAAACAGAATCGAATAGAAAATAACTTTATTATCACTGTCGAAGAAACAATGAATATCAGGCATCTCACAATTTGCATCGTTGAGCTAAAACATAAGCTTGCAATTTTCAGAGACACTGATTTACAGAACATACAGTTATTGTATGTACAGTTACATTTAGGTATTGCAGATTTTTTACCTGGAAATTGAAAATTATGTACATAAGAAATGTATCCAACATTTGATCATAAATACTTTTGGTTGAGGTAGTTTGTTACAATCCCATGAAGGTCTAACCAAGACTAACCATTTAAGGAAATTGTTTTGTTTTTTTTCTTGTCAGAGGGGTAATTTACCCTTATTTAGACAGAACTAATTCTTTTAGCGAACTTCCTGCTGAAGTTCCTGTTAAATTATGAAATTAAAAGGGATCTCAATAAATATGTTTTAAATTTTAATCTGACTACATGTTTGTCACATTGTGAATGTGCAGAATGTTTTCATTCCTGGGAATGGTAGTAATGCTTCATTGTTGTTAGCGTTGTCATGTTTGACAACATGCGGTCCAGACTGTGATCAATACCTTCCCAGCAACCATCTTTCCAAGTGCCCTGTGGCTTTTGGGGTTTTGCAAATCCACCACGAAGCCGGGTCCTCCCATCTTGTCTGAACCAAATATCGTCTGTGTGGTTTCTGTCCCATGCTCCTTGCTCTTGGGAATGCTGGTACAGTGAGGATAACTGTTTCCTAAAACCTAACGGAGAGCTCTCTAATTTGGGCATATGCTTCTGCCACTTCCTCGAACCAAAAACCATTTCAAATTTATGACCACATCGGAGCAGGCATTGCTCTTTTATCCTTTTAAATGATTTGTTCCCATCTTGCCATCACTCTTTTTTTTCTTCCTCTGTCTTTCCACGTCATTTTCCGCTAAAGGTAGTTGGCCAATGCAACTTTTTTCTGCATGATGCAATTTGGATTTTTTGGCATCGCACAGGCATACAATAAATGACCACAATCAGGCTCCACACACACACACGCATGCATGCACACAGATAGATAGACACACACGCACACAATCACACGTAGGGATTTGCCAGTGGTTCCACAGCTCCTTGTGTGTGCATGTGTGGGTACACAGGAAGGCTACCTACCAGTGAGCACAGTGAAAGTGACAGACCACCCACCTGCTCTGGCTGTTCTCGTTTGTGTTCACATGGCATTCGTGGGAGAGCAGCTAATGGGATTTCACTATCAGCATTTCAGTGTAGCGACCATGTCAGCTCACCCTCCTCAGTCTCACTCAGCACAGTCGAGCAAGGTGAAACTGCTCATTCTGCATGGCAACAAATTGACTGTGAATGGCACAACGCATTCAGTGCAACATAATGCTGCTTTCGTTACAGTGATTCACAGGCAGTGGAAATACAGCGCCAACAGAGAGTGCGCCACTGCCTGTTTGGAAGAGTTAAGCAGAAACTTCTTCGACTCCTGTCAGTGGAGTTATTGATGTAAACCCATCTGATTTAGAGGCAAACCCTAAAAGGTGCTTAAATCAGCAAAAGGGGAAATGCAGGAGTCATTAAATGGAAGGTTTTATGTCCTCGCTGGTAGCAGGCTACGTAGAGACTGAACAATTTTTTTTATTGCTCGTCGGAGCCTGAAAGAAGTTATTTAGAAAACCATGTACATCTTCTGCCAAAGTGATAAACTGCCTATCCCAAAAAACTTTAATCTGTTTCAAAAGCTTACAAACATCTTCAAACATTGCTATAGCCTTAAAAATGTCATGAGCTATCCTTGTAGTTCCTGTTTTGGAGCTTGGGTGGCGCTTTGCGCCCCTCTCGCTCTCTCTCTCTCCGCCTCTCTCTCTCTCTCCCCCTTCCCTGTAATCAGCACCACCTTGGTCACGCACCTGTTTTCAATCAGCCGTCATCATCTCTGCCTGCATAAAAGCCTGCCAGATCCTGGAAATCCTCGCCATTGTATTAACGTTCCACCGTGGTACACCGGCCTTGCACGTTCACGTAAGCTACGCCTTAATTGTATTATTCTGACTCCCATGTTCTTCCTCGTCCTCAGTGCTCCTTCCGTGTTCACCGCCTGGTTTTCTCCGCATCTCCAGAAGTGCTCTCTACAGGACATAATAAAGTCCAGCCGGCAACTTGGTATATCATTCGACGTTCTTATTCTACCACAAACAGCTCTAACACAACAGCCACGCGGCAGTACTAAAGGCACCTAAAGGCTATAGGCAGTACGTGACTGCTAGGTACTTTAACTAGCCTGTTACAAGCAAACAACACACCAAACTGAGCCATTCGGTTGCAGACTCACCCAGCTGTTTCGAATGGCAGTGTGTGACTAAGTTAACAATAGTGATGGAAAAATACTACTCGACAGACATGGTCTTGTTGAAGAAAATGCAGATCTTTTGATTTATCGAAGTAGATAAGTGCTTACGCACATGCATGCTGTTTAGGTCACTTTCCACCGAGAGCCAACATGACTGCACCGTTATACAGCAGTATTGTAAGAGACTATAGGCTCATAGCCTATGATCTGTTGTAAAATTAGAATTAACAAATGTATTCTTAAAGCACCCAATTTACTAAATTAATAAAGGTATGGCTTCTAAAACAGTAAATAGTCAACTGTAATTCTGGCATCGAACAGCAACTAAACCAAATAAACAAGGACCTGTCGGCCCACACTCGCTCACACACACACTCACAAGGTACTACTACCACAGGCCAACGCACGTAGCAGGCCTGATGTTCTTCGTGCACAAATATTATGGATTGAGTACTTGCAGGTCCCGGTGAGAGAGAGAGAGAGAGAGAGAGTAGTGGGTATGTAGAACTCCGTTGGAGGGGACAGAAGAAAGATTGTAACAGATTGTAATTGTATTTATTGTAAATAAATATATATTTAAAAAAGCTTGAAAATGTTTTAAAATTTCCCATTTTATCCAAACTAGCCAGAGTGCTTGGTCATCGTGACACTGTTGATGCACAGAACTCATCATAGGCGAGTCGCTTTCATGAGCCGTGAGGAATTAGTATACTTCCTAGTTCCAAATCCGTTGCTACAGGTGAACGGCTTGACAAAAAAAAAAAAAAAAAAAAAGGACGTTACTGTACTAAAAATAGCATGTTCCAGACTCCAGAGACTTGTCTCTTGTATTCCTCACAGTTAACACCGCAGCCCCGCCACTCTCTCTCTGCACAGCGTTCTACGCACAATTGACAATGGATATAACCATCATGACATGGCCGCCACGTCAATGCCCCATATTCAACATGGCCCGCCACGTAGGCACAGGAGGCATGTCTTTTGGAACTGGCTCTAGTCATATTGCATATCTGTGACCCGGAAATACATCATTCCCATTCTCTGCCTGCATTGTGCCACAGCACCAGTAAACAACAGCAGCTAATTCTGGAAAAAAAACAGACTGTCAACGGCAGTTTCAGTGACAAATGGAAACGTTGGGAATTTCCGGACACGTTCAGTTGTGACGGTCTGTTTTATCCGATATCTGTTATATCGGGGTCCATTTTATTGAGGTTCCACTGGACTGGTAAACAGTATTTTGCCATGAAAATTAGTCAAAAATAATTCTGACCTTTTTTTTGCCACATTCTATATAGATAACTAATTATTAAGTGGCCTCTTTGCAAGTTTGATGAAGTTTGTGGTCACTACAAAATATTAATATTTGGATTCTAAATATATTGACATAGTTTTTCTTCCACTCATCTAGTTATTCAGCAAAACAAATGTAAAAAAAAAAAAAAAAAAAAGTACCTATTTCAATTTGAAGTCAAAATAAGTCATGTGCATCCTAACTCTAAAAATAAAATGATGACAGACAGTCTTGATGTGATGACATCCTGTCTCAAGCTGACATGAGGTACAAAAAGTGACAGGTGTTATAGGTGATGTAGGCAGCTGTTAACTCAGCAAGTAGGAGCAGCAGTGAAGCCACACACAGTAGAGTAGTTGTACGTGCGTGTGTGCACATTTGCATTCCATCTTTTAAAAATGTTCTTAACTCTAGAACCCTTATACAAACCACCACTGCCATTTCGAAGTGATTATATAGCAGATATACAGCAGTTAAATCGATAAATATGATGCAGAAAGCGCCTTGTGCTTTTTGCATCCCGCCCCTTCCGGTCTTCGTCTCTTTCCGGCGCTGTGACGTCACAGGAGCCAAACATCCTGTTCATTCGGCGTTGTGTGCTATTGTTCCATGCTGTTGTTCCCGTCCTTTTATGTATGATTTAACGACGTCACGATGGTTTATTGTGTGGCATTTGGTTGTACAAATGGTTCAGGCAGTGGCAAGAGTTTTTTTTTTTGGGGGGGGGGGCTTTCCAAGTGAAAAGGAATACGTGACCAGTGGAAAGGCAAAGTCAATCGACAGGGGAAGAAACGTGTTTAGCTATTGGTGCCTAGCAAGCATTCCAAACTCTGTGCTGATCACTTCGAACCGGTGTGTTTTGAGAAAAATTTAGCAGACAGCATTGGATGCACAGGTGTGGTTAGGCAGAGACTGAAACCGGCTGCGGTGCCAACTATTTTTCCTTCGGCCACCTGGACCTCAACCGCCAGCAAGAGAATTGAATCTCGCAGCCGCCACGGCGCAGCAGCGAAGCGGTGCAGACGAGGTGAGCATTTCCTTGTATATACCTACGACTCTATTATGGTCACTATGCACTGGTGAGTAGGAAAAAAATGACCCACGCAGTAGTTTTCAGTACTGTCGTCTGTACTTTTGCCTGTATGACAAACCAACAGACACACGGCAAAGACTTTGTGTGCGGCGTGTTATAACTCTAATCGAGCGAGGGGCACACAATATATAGGAATACTGCATCCTATGTAAAAGCTTGTGCCGTGTCACTGAAACATAAATATATATAATACGTATAGTCGTGCTCAAAAATATTGGCACCCCTCGGGTGGCATTATTTCAAGGCATGAGTGTATAAAAAGACATCCTTTTGACATACCGTCACATCAAGCCAGTGGCCACTCTTTTTCTGTTGTACAGCAGCTGCTTGGCTGCCCGTCGTCGTCACAGTCTCAAACATGTACACTTGACGATGTCAAGTTCAGTTGGGTGCTCCTGTACGTCGAAATCCTCCTCCTCCACATTTTCCAACACGTTGCTCGCCATGGCGTGTAATGCGGAGCGCGCTGTGTTTGTCAATTGCATGGTCACTTCTGGCCCGCCTTGCGGTGGATAGAGTAACCACACCCCGGTGTCTTGAACTTCGGGTATGTTCGGAAAGGACTCAATATGCGTCATCAAAACCTCATTTTTAGCTAAACTATGATTGAAAACTTGCTGGAAGTTACGTGCATGTAATACATAACATATAAACAATGCAAATATGAATTTTAACTGACCACATAACATCTTTGTCATCTGACCTTTAACTTCCACCACTGCAAATAGCAATCGAGACCTTTCTCTCCATTATTATGAAAAGTTTACCACCCTGCTCACTTGCTATCTACTCCTCTACTAACATGGCACAACTATCATTAGCATTTTAGTTGCTGTTATTGTTAAGTTTGCTTGGGTCCCTTGAAAGGCTAAAAAAGATCTATGCCATTATTATATTATCTATTATTTATATTTAGTTTTTTTGGGGGGTGGCATCTATTAGTCACAAATGTTTGGCCTTTAACCCCTCCAAATAGTGAGGGTTGACACATATAGTACACTACTAATATTACATTTCAAATAACATTTTGAATGTTATAGGTCACTGGAAATAAAAAATAAAACAGTTTCATGATGTACACATAAAAAGACTAACTACATTGCAATGTGCACAAAATATATATGTTTATACTGTTTAGTTACTTGCTTTAGAATTTCTCTGTCTAATCATACTGTCAAACCACAGACGGAGTGTAATAGTTCCGTATCTAATAGCAAGGCAAACTCCACGTAAGAATGTAATGACAGAAATAATGAAATACACCCCTGTAAACTACCTGAGAACGTCACACTGAGAAACCACTGACTGACTTCCAGGAACCAATGTCCACTTCCACAGGCAGTGGCTATTCCCACTTTCCCAGCAATGGCTGACCAAGACATTCCTCAAGGTGGGGGAGATGACGCCATGGAATCAAAGCCATCAAAATGTCACGAGAGTTACTGTAAAGGCGGAGAATCTTTACATGATGCTTGTGATGTTTCTGGGTATACAGTGAAGTCTTGATGCTTTGACCTTGTCTCAATTTAAAGTGTGTGGGAGCAGAAAGCACAGTGAAGAAAATTCTTTGAAACAAGCAACAGGGATGCAGCTGCATTCAATTTCCTGTTGGATGCTGCTTCTCTCACAAGGTCTTTCGAGATGCACCAAGAGAGCCAGGTTTGGGAATGTTTGTGAATCTAAACCAGTTTTCCCTCTACACTTGGCGAAATTATGGATCTATGTTGGTATGTCAGTTCTCCACCCCATATCTTTCCCTCATGGGCTTTTCATTTTAGAATGATAATAAGAAATAAATGCAATCATTTAGTTTGTGAGGTATGACAAATGTTGAATCTGTAACATATTTAATCATGTGATATTAATCACTAAAATAGTGACCAAAAAAAAAATATCTCCTCTTATATTTAACAGCCAAACCTTTCAGTTGCATACAAAAGCAAATTTCCTGACATCTCAAGCTTTCTAAAAGAGTTGCCGATCATGAAGTAACCGTGCTTTTCCTTTGCAGGGTTGGCAGGGTTTTTCTTCAGCCAGCTACTGTATATAGATGGCGCCATGCTTCTTACATGGGGTTGGTTTTCCTAACCCGGTTATCACAAGGAAATACTTCATTTATAACGTTTGCTTTGGTGGTCAGGTCAGCATAAAATATGCAATTCCGGTGTACTAAATGTCCCTCATTAGCTTGTGTTCTGATTAAGAGTCTCTGCTTTTCCCTCGAGGTGCCTGCTAAGAGCCTTCCCATGTCATCCCACCCCCCTCAAACCTCCTGCTCATTCCCTCTGTTTTTCTGTTGCTTGACATGCACTTTGAACTTTCTGCAGTCTCCTGTCTTATATTCTTACATCAAAGCTGTGAAGGCTTTCACTTTCCATTCTTCAAGGTAAGGAATTGGTTGTGGATTGAGGATAAAATCAACAACCAAAACAAAGGAGCTTTATAAATTTGTGTTTGACATAGTCTTACAGGACTATCAGCCAGAATTGTAAAACTACTGCTCCAGAGATCCAATGATGTACTATTATATTTTTATGAAGACAATAGGTATTGTTTCGATGATTGGTCTGGTTGTTTTGTGCCAAGATTACTCAAAAACAAAAAAATCAATGAAACACTGAATATTCCTGGCCACTGAACTAATGAAGAACCAATTACATTTTATTCAGAATCAGAATCAGCTTTATTTTCCAAGTATGTCAAAAACACTCAAGGAATTTGTCGCTGGTAGTTGGAGCCGCTCTAGTACGACAACAGACAGTCAATTGACAGATAATACTTTTGAGACATAAAGACATTGAGAAAAACAGTCACTGAGCAATAAAAGGTTGCTAGTAATCTGGTAATGCTAGTACAATTTTATTTATTTATTTATTTATTTTTGGACAATTGTGCAAAAGGATGCAGAGTCATCTAGCAATTAGAGCAGTTTGAATTACTAATAGAGCAATGCCATAGTATGCAGCTGGTAAGTTGCCATGAAACTCTTTGTGATACATCAAACATGACCGGAAGGTGATAGTTCACCACACAACACAGTCAGGGTTTCATAAAATCAAAATGCCCACACACCAACGAGCCTGACATATCAGTAACACACACACACTCATAATAATGCGTGAGTAACAAAGGCAAGCAAAGAGCAACGTTTAGCTTGATTAACAACTACTATTTACAGAGGGCACCACAAAACATGTTGGGAAGTAGCAGAGCTTCTGCCGTCGCTACAATGTTTTTAATTTTTTTCAACAATCCTATTTTACTATTTGCATAATTGATTGAATATATCTGATATTACTATAGCAAGCAATTGTATTTCAAGTAAACTGAAATGATGAGGATCCAAACAAATCCCATTAGTTTGATATATTAAGTTGTCTTTGTCTGATATTAACTAGCTTCTTTAGGTTGGGAAATGCAAAAAAACAAAACAATAAAAAACTGTTTTTGGGGGAAAAACATTTTAATTATTAAACTCCATCCGGCGGCACGTAGGTGACTGGTTAGAGCATCAGCCTCACAGTTCTGAGGACCGGGGTTCAATCCCCGGCCCCGTCTGTGTGGAGTTTGCATGTTCTCCCCGTGCCTGCGTGGGTTTTCTCCGGGCACTCCGGTTTCCTCCCACATCCCAAAAACATGCATTCATTGGAGACAGTAAATTGCCCGTAGGTCTGAATGTGAGTGCGAATGGTTGTTTGTTCGTATGTGCCCTGCGATTGGCTGGCAGTTCAGGGTGTACCCCGCCTCCTGCCCGATGACAGCTGGGATAGGCTCCAGCACGCCCGCGACCTTAGTGAGGAGAAGCGGCTCACAAAATGGCCTTATGGCTTATGGCCTTATAATGCGGCACGCCTTATGTGTGCACCGAGTAGGCTTCACGAAGGAACTCCAACCGCTGGACATCGGTGTAAACAGGGCGTTCAAAGTGAAGTTGCGAGCGACGTGGGAGCGATGGATGACTGATGGCGAACACAGCTTTACTAAGACTAGGAGGCAGCACCGGGCGAGTTACGCCACAATTTTTGAATGGATTGTGGATGCTTGGGCTAACGTGTCTGCTAGCACTGTTGTTCAAGCTTTCGTAAAAGCCGGCATCATTTCTGAGGAGCCGCACGGCAACGAGACTGACTCTGACAATGACGAGAGGGAACCTGCCGTGTTTGATGGAGAACACATTCCAAGCCAGTGTTCGGGGATAGGGTTGAATTTTTTTAACAGATGTTACATATGTGCATCCACATAATTTTTAATAACCTATGCTGTTACTAGCTTCATCTTTACACAGTTTATAGCCTACAAGGGACAGCACAATATTTCTGGCCTGAAATAGTTGTGTAAAGGGGACTTTCAGGTATGTGATATGATGTAATGCTGGATTATTTTTTTGTTCTGAATGTCAGACTGAAGCTACCTTTTGTTGTGCATTGTATGTACAAAGAACAATCAGAAGAAAAAAAAAATCAATGAACTGTATCCTCAAACTATGAAAAATTCAGTAGCTTTCTTAGCATCTATACATAGTGGTGCAGAAGACGCAATCCCTGGCTTTGCGTGGCTACCAAGTCCATAAATTATTATCTCAGCAATAACTTGTCGGTAATTATTTCAGAATCAGAATCAGAATCAGAATCATCTTTATTTGCCAAGTATGTCCAAAACACACAAGGAATTTGTCTCCGGTAGTTGGAGCCGCTCTAGTACAACAGACAGTCAATTTACAGAACACTTTGGAGACATAAAGACATTAACAAAAAACAACAACAAACAACAATTGTGCAAAAAGATGCAGAGTCCTCAGTTCGAATGGCTAATATCGCAATAGTCCGGTGCAATGACCATTGTGCAAAGGGCACTGAGACTTCAAGGAGTGTATGCGGTTTAAAGTGACGAGTAGTGCGATAATCTGGGACAATGGTTGTGCAAATGTTACAGATACTCCTCAATCAGTGTGCAAATGGAGCAGATACTACTCTGGCATGAGTGGCCACTATATGCAAATAGTGCAGCACGGCGAGACAACTACAGTGAGTGCACGACTAATACATAATACAGAAATGTGACAACGAACTCAAGTCAAAAAATTGCCAGCTTGTTGTAATGGAATTGTAAGTTAGCTGTTCAAGAAGTTGATTGCAAGAGGGAAGAAGCTGTTGGAATGTCTACTAGTTCTAGTTTGCATTGATCGGTAGCGCCTACCTGAGGGAAGGAGCTGGAAGAGCTGGTGACCAGGGTGGGGAGGGTCCGAGAGGATTTTGCACGCCCTTGTCTTAGTTCTGGCAGCGTGCAAGTCCTCAAGGGTGGGTAGGGGGGTACCGACAATCCTTTCAGCAGTTTTGATTGTCCGTTGCAGTCGGAGTTTGTCCTTTTTTGTAGCAGCACCAAACCAGACTGTGATGGAAGAACACAGGACTGATTCGATGACCGCTGTGTAGAACTGTCTCAGCAGCTCCGGTGGCAGGCCATGCTTTCTCAGAAGCCGCAGGAAGTACATCCTCTGCTGGGCCTTTTTGAGGACGGAGTTGATGTTGGTCGCCCACTTCAGGTCCTGGGAGATTGTAATTCCCAGGAACTTGAAGGTCTCGACGGTTGACACAAGGCAGCTGGACAGCGTGAGGGGCAGCTGTGGCGAAGGATGCCTCCTGAAGTCCACGATCATCTCTACAGTCTTGAGCGTGTTCAGCTCCAGGTTGTGTCGGCCGCACCACAGCTCCAGCCGCTCCGCTTCCTGTCGATATGCAGACTCGTCACCGTCCTTGATGAGGCCGATGACAGTGGTGTCATCTGCAAACTTCAGGAGTTTGACAGTCGGGTTCGCTGAGGTGCAGTCGTTCGTGTAGAGAGAGAAGAGCAGCGGAGAGAGGACACAACCTTGGGGCGCCCCAGTGCTGATGCTGCGTGTGGATGAGGTGGCCTCCCCCAGCCTGACCTGCTGTGTCCTGCCCGTCAGAAAGCTGTAAATCCACTGGCAGATGGCAGGTGAGACGCTGAGCTGGAGAAGCTTGGATGAAAGGAGTTCAGGGATGATGGTGTTGAACGCTGAGCTGAAGTCCACGAACAGGATCCTCGCGTAGGTCCCTGCACTGTCGAGGTGTTCTAGGATGAAGTGCAGTCCCATGTTGACTGCATCATCCGCAGATCTGTTCGCTTGGTAGGCAAACTGCAGGGGGTCCAGCAGGGGACCTGTGACACTCTTGAGGTGGTCCAGCACAAGACGTTCAAAGGACTTCATGACCACAGATGTCAAAGCGACAGGCCTGTAGTCATTCAGACCCGAGATTGCAGGTTTCTTGGGGACTGGGATGATGGTGGAGTGTTTGAAGCAGGATGGAACTTCGCACATTTCCAGTGATCTGTTGAAGATCTGAGTGAAGACTGGCGCGAGCTGGTCCGCGCAGACTTTGAGGCAGGATGGAGACACGTGGTCCGGGCCTGCCGCTTTGTTAATCTTTTGTTGTTTGAAGATGCGTCTCACATCCTGTTCATGGATGGTTAACGCAGAGGTCAGAGGTGTGATTGTGGTCGCGGGTGCGGCCGGATTGGTGTGTGGTGTGAAACTGTCCTTTTCAAATCTGCAGTAGAAGGTATTCAAGTCGTTGGCTAGTGTGCTATTGTTCTCAGCTTGGGGGGATCGTCGCTTGTAATTAGTCAGCGACTGGAATGCATGCCAGACTGATTTAGAGTCGTTTGCGCTAAACTGTTTTTCCAACTTTGCTGTATAGATCCTCTTTGCAATGTTAATTTCTTTGGTCAGCTGGTTTCTAGCTCGATTATACAGGGCCCTGTCCCCGCTCTGATATGTTGAACTGTTACTTCATAATTCACTGGACTGTATATGAAATTTTCATTTCCATAGGCATGTATCGTACGTGAAGCGATACAGGCTTCTTTATGCAGAGGTGGCGGTGGGCGCTGGTGGTAATGTGAAGGTATCTATTATTATTATTATTATTATCTATATCTATCTAGGTAGACTAAAAGCTTGTATCAATTACAAATGTATGAATGTAATCAGGCTGATCCCTATTTTCATTATGCAAGACATATTACATATTGGATTTACCCAATATTAGTATCACCTAATCTTGATTATAAATCTTACCCCATTTCCCCGTGTGAATGAAATAGATAATGCACAGATGACAACAATGTAACATTATGCAGAAAAACTATATTGCTTGCTGGTAAATGGTTTCTTAGGAAGGGCTCCTTATTAAAATTCTATATGAAGCACAACCTCAGAGCCAGTGTGGGTGAACATGTGTATTCAACGCAGCACCTCTACCCTGACTGAATAAACTGTATTAACCAATCACTGTCCTGTTGCTGTAGCTGGAGCGACCCCCTAGCAACAACGAGATACCTGTTTGCTAAATGGTGCATTTAGAATTTTTAGCAATAGTCTGTATCTTTCAAATGAAAAATGATTTATCCCAGTTCATCATAATTTACCAATAGACTTAAAATGAAGAAGTCAAAATGGATAAGTCTTAGATGGGAAGGCGTTCACAGACTGTTGGTTGCTTCCAAATAAAACCTGTGATCTAAGGCCAGTTTGTAATCTTCCCAATGAGAGGTGAGTCAAATTAAAGGTTTGGATTTTATCCAGTTCCAATTTGGAGTCATGTAATTCAGCGCAGATTCTGGCGTTTGTGAAGACATTATTTTTGTTTTATACAGTACATCGGTTTCAAACATAGGGCGGCATTGTGGTTGACTGGTTAGCACATCTGCCTCGCAGTTCTGAGGACCCGGGTTCAAATCCGCCCTCGCCTGTGTGGAGTTTGCATGGTTTTCTCCGGGTATTCCAAAAACATGCACGGTAGGTTAATTGAAGGCTCTAAATTGTCCGGAGATGTGAATGTGAGTGCAAATGTTTGTTTGTTTATTTGTGCCGTGCGATTGACTGGCAACCAGTTCAGGGTGTACCCCGCCTCTTGCTCAGAGTCAGCTGGGATAGGCTCCAGCACGCCCCACAGCCCTAGTGAGGATAAGCGGTGCGGAAAATGGATGCATGGATGGGTTTTGAACATTGCACATTCATTTTGAATGCATAAAACAAGCACAAGCCTGAAATGAAAGATCTGTAGGAAATGTCTGCAATAAAGTGAACAAAGGAAATTTGTAAAAATTATTTCACTTACTGTGTTCATTTGAAATTAGCATCCGCTTTCAAGTAATTACAGAGGAGTGTCAATGTTTGAATTCCCCAAAGGTCAAAGAATTTGGAAACCGACTTCGAATTTATACATAAATATGCCTCAAAGTATCTCAGTTCACCCCTTAACAAGTAATCTTTTTGTAATTCCTTAAGCCTTCAGAGTGTGCCAGGACTTTTGTCCAGTATCACCAAGTACTTCAATGCCATGCCATTACTCCCATAACTCAAATTCTAATCAAATCTCAAATATGTATAGGAGTCATTTGACTGACTCGCATTCCTATATAAATCGTCACTTCTCATTTCAAACAACTTCCAGGCCCTATTTTGTATCAACGCAAACTATTTTAATGAGACTCCTGTTTGTATAAATGAAGCCGTAAAAACATCCAAATCCATCTCACTTTTATACTGGTCTATGCTGTGGTATTGTATGTTTTGTGTGCTACTTTCTTGATCCTTTGCGCTTCTTAGTGCAAAACTACAATCTGTTACAGTGAATTCTTCCAAATCAAAAAGTCTCGCTGTACTGAAACCACCTCTTGAAACACAAATAAAATCCCATCTGTCGGTGTTTAGTTGGGAAAAATCAAACATTGGCAAGCACTGTAAAAACTAAACCATCTTGTGCACCTGCATGCCAATCAGGGGAAGCATTTGGTTTTGGTATATATTTTATTTAATAGGTCTCGTAAGCAATGTGACGTTGAGGCAAACAATTCCTTCCATGCTCTTTTTATTTTATTTTTTTATATTTTTTCATTAACGCACCAAAACAACACTTCTACCCACTGAATGTACATACTAACCCAATCTTCACTGCCTCCTCCTCATTGCTACAATTTGCAGTCATTTGTGGTTCCTCGCTCCTAATAGCAGCCTCTTAAATCAGATCTGATTTCCTCATCCCATTTAAGCACAGTAAGTCCCACAGACAGGCCCTCGTAAAAACTCTCCCCTTTGGGCTTCTTTTACATCTTCGTCAGAATGTAAATAATGGCTCTGTCAAGATGGCACCACGTCACCACTATATGCCGTAAGGTACACTAGCACTGGGAAGCTGACTGAAACTCGTCACATTTGGAGCAGTTTGGTAAGCTTGCCAGCCCCCTTCATGTATCACGAGGAAATGAGTTTGTGTCAGGACTATTTTGGAGATGCTTTGAAGTCTTATTTTACCCTTTTTGCCTTCTGGGGGATAGTGCCGAAAGTAGGGGGCCGTTGGAGAGGTTGTGTGGTACGATTTGGGGAAATCTGCCCTCATATCCCAAAAGGCACTGGTCTCTGCTCTCCTGATCTTGTTCCTGGGTGGTCAAAGTAGAAATGTAGTTCCAATCAAATTTGGTTTGTGTGACTTTGCAACACATTGCATGGGCCCACTGGTGTTGTAGGAGTTACTATGTTGTTACAATGAATTATTGCATTCTGCAAGCATAACCTTACCCCCAAATTTTATGACTTCCCTAGAGTGTTTTTTATTTGGTCACTGCAAAATTGTTCACTTAAGAACTGTCTTAAGGAGATAAAATAAAGATAAACCAAAAGGAAAAAAGAAGCATCGCATCATCACAATCCCAGTGAAAAGGGCATTGTTATTCTCATATTGTACAATCAATAGTCAGCAGAGAGTCTGTCAATATGAGCCTTGAGCAAAGGACTCCTCACAGGAGGGATGGGGGATGGGGATATTCCTTGACCAGATCAAACAATGCTTTGTATGGACTTAGAGGCAAAGACAAATATTTGTACACACACGACTACTGCACCTTAAAACAGCTTCTTTCTCTGATATACAATAATCGGGAATAAAAGGACTAGGGCTGGTCATCGGCATATTCAACTTCAACCAAATCTTAGGCCGGTGAGGTAAGCCTCATCTTTTCTTGACAAACGCCCCTCCCGATTTTTTCTGTAACATCACTAGAATGGACGCTGAGGGGATTGCAGAACTCACACAAGTGCGCATGCACGTACACAGACTTCCCCGGTAAAAATGGTGGATGCGTCCCACCCCCTGTTGCTTTCAGAGCGATGTCCCTTGAGTTGGGAGACTGAAAGGGGCTTCCCGCAGTGCTGTTGGAGCATCCTTGGCAGCTCTAGACAACTTCACTTTCCCTGCCCTACCAGGGGGCAATAATCACATCAAGCTCCCCTGACAAGAGGCATTGAATTCAGCTCCGGTCTCCTTAAGAGCTTGGCATCCAGCTGCCATTTCTGAACATGTTGCTGACATTACCAAAGGTTTGTGTTTCTTTTTTTCCTTCCAGACTCAATGATATCCTTCGTCCATTTTTTCCCCCTCTTTTTTTGTACCACAATCATCACATGAATGTATATGGAAACGTTTCGGGATTCCTTGTCACCAGCCCAAAATCTGAATCGACCGGATTGCGTCTCATCGCCATTTTTGTACTGCGCCTCACTCCATATATATTTTGCCTTGTCATTCTCTACCAAAGAATACATTTCTCAGTGTAATCATAGCCTGTATATATTTTAAATTTCCATGTCCTGATAGGCTTTGTTTCCGTTTTTAGCGTGTGGTACTTTTATTATGCCACTCACATTGATTACAAATATGACCAAATACCAATCATAGCTGCAAATTACCTGAATTGGCATGACAGACTTCTTTTAAAATCCACCAAAACTGATGATAACCACACTGGACTGTTGTAAACAGCTTTGAGGCCCAACAGAGCTCATCTGCTACCCAGGGAGTCTGGCTTCCAGCAGCTACGCTCCATTCATTACCTGCTTTCAATGGCCACCGCCAAGCCGCCTCTGGCTTGAAGGCCAGGTAGGGAGCCGAGTGGTGCACAATGTTTAGGGGATTAGCAATCAAAGGAGTGCCGAGGCTAGGTCCTTGTGCCTTACCCGCCATTCTCTTCTAGCTTGTGAGAAGAGCTCCAGCAGCGGCCAAGGTCACAGTCTGCTGCTCGGCAGGAGGTAATTGGGAAAGACTCTGGGAACTGGCCGTCTGTGCCTTGCTAATTGTGTGCTAGTAGGCTAGCAGCACAGCAGGCATCACAGCCAAAAAACATTCATTCGTTTGTACCATAGTTAGCATGGCTGACACCATGATAATGCCTTTTGCCAGCCTCGCACTTTTTCCTCTGTTCCAGTCTGTCAAATTAGTTTGTTGATGTTTGAAGTAAACTATATGCCAAGTTATACAATAGATGGAAAAACTGGTTCTATTATTTTATTTTATTTTATTTTTCATTGTATCTAAGTTGTTTTCAGATATTTCTGTGCGGGATACGGTTGTGAGATGATGGGGAATTATTACAAGGGCATTTTGGGGAAAGGAAGTGAAATAACGTTCATGGTCCCGAAAGAAAGGCTTTACATTTTCTAGTGTATCGGACAAAGCATTTAGTTTTTTACCATTGCTCTTTGGACTTCTATCACCGTCCTGAATAGTTTTAAGCTGATTTGGCATCCTGTGGTGCAAGACACTGAGCTATTAAACCGTGATGGGACAGCCGGTCGTACACTTGGATCGTAGTCCATATATTCCCCACTGAGGCACACTAAAAAGATTAGCGTAGCCTGCTACGACCGAGAGGGGGGAAGCAAGCGGTGAGGTAATCGTGATACAAAACAATTCGTAATCCAGTCGCAGGCAAGAAAGCAACCGTGGCTCGCCAGTCCAGCCTCCCACAAACACACCCCTGTTGGGATATTGGCAAGTTGTCATGACTACAGGGATGTTCTGCTGATGAAGTCTCGCTTAACGTTGTCCAATCACATCGTGAAACTACCACCGCAGCATGAACAGCTAAGGACGCACCTATTCCGGTTGCACAATTCCAAGAAAGGACAGGCGAAATCCGTGACCGCCAACGGAAAACTGGCAATTTATGGGATGTTGTGAATGGAATGCCATGGTACGACAAAACGCAATCAGCGGGGGTCGTGGATCCAGGGGCTGCCAGGTAGGGGGTCTCCATTATTATGCTGTTAAAGCCGTATTTCTTTTCTGTTATTAGTACTAAGTGTTAATCCAATATTTATTGTGATTATAGTGGTAAAATAAATTGAACATTTGTGTTAATATGGCTTATATCGTGTTTGCATACAGGAGTTGAAGCGATCCATCTTCTTGGAGCACTTTGCTAAAATAGTAAAACACTCCTGCAGGTGGTTTTTGCAAATTGGCATCAGCAACAATAAGCCCAATGAAAAGTGAAATGGAATCTTATGAAAGGGGTGGAAGTGTCATGAATCTTAAGTCAAATCTAAGTCATGTAATTTAATGTAATGTCATTTGGTACTCACTTCATTGCCAGAGTAAGAAAGGCTACTATTCCAAAAGTGCAAAGGGAGCTAAAAACTCTCCTGGTGTTATTTTGAGCCAGGCCTTTTATCACAAACCGCGGGGAGGATTTTTCTATTCATTTTCTCAAAACTGACCAAAGGAGAAGCCTTTGCTCTGTGAAAGATGGAGGGCTTGGTGGGGGTGTATTCCTTTTTTTTTTTCCCCCCAGTACACTGCAGGTAGCCGTTACGGTCATCGTCCTCTTAAGCTTATTATTGCATTCTATCACATTGACTGTCTTTACAAGGAACACGCCATTAAAATAATATATTTCAAAACAAATGTTATTTTCAAGTAATTTTGAGCTTTTCATTTGTGCACTTCCCGTTTCAGTCTTTTAACCCCTCCCTTGCTGAGCTCCATTCCCTCTGTCACGGGACAGACTTCCATCCATCCATCCATTTTCTGAGCCATTTATCCTCACTAGGGTCGCGGGTGTGCTGGAGCCTATCCCAGCTAACTGCGGGCAGGAGGCTGGGTACACCCTGAACTGGTTGCCAGCCAATCGCAGGGCACATACAAACAAACAACCATTCACACTCACATTCACACTTAAAACTTTAAAAATCAAATGTATGTTGTGCGCATGAAAACAATCCCTTCTTTGGTAGCTGGTTTGGGACGTGTATTGGGAAAGGAATGGTAAACCACCAGTGAATTGAATTTTTTATTTCTGCTTCACATGATGCTGGCATTCAGTGGTTGTTTTGCTTGTGTCCTTGTCAGTTTCAAAATTTTACTGGTGATATATTTACAATTTACTATTTACTACTTTCATTGCTTTGTATTGATAAAATGGATTTGGGACAAGATCCCAAAATTACTCATCGTCACAGGTTGATTGTTACACTATTATGCTACGTATATCTTCATATATGAAACATGAAGATCACTTGTCTATTAGAAGGTAATTGGGATATAAGTGTTCACTGATTCATTCAGTAATATATTTTAATTAAAACTGCAGTAAGAGGAAAACACCTATCACAACCAACTTTGTAACAACTTTCACAAACAGGATAGCTCAGAGCGATGTATATGGATGTCAAATAAATAATTCAGCATTTGGTGTCATAATCTGACCAATCATGGCGCAATTGAGTAAACTCCCAATGCTTAATGTCCTTTCATCATACACAATAAAAGTGAAAGCAGATGGCCGTACCACATGGAGTTTATCTTTTACTCAATTTGTTTTTGCTTGCTCATGTTTTGATCTTGGGCCTGCTTAATGTATTGTAAGAATTTCCTTGTTTTTCTTATAAGAGTCTTTACACGAGGAATGATGCATTCTTGTAGCAATTCATTCTGTGCCTGGGTTTGCTTGACACCTACAGCCCAGCTAGTTTTGACTCATGTGAGAGTTGTATGCCTTGATAGACTTCCGTAGCCCCAGCACAGTTGATCGAAGTGGGATTGAGTACAGCATGATTGTTCATGCACATGCACGTGCACAACCTAGACCTGTTGTATAATCATTGCACAGCCACCTTGCACAAAACAAATACAATGGACAATATAGAACCAGTACTACTCAAAAGAATCCCCAAAGTCAAGAAACTTGCAGTGTTGTATTATGAAGTGATGGTGCACTCAAATGTCCTGAAGGATAAGTTAGGACCAGTAAGAGGCACGGGTGCCATAATCATGTAGACGTGGCACTAAAGTACTGGCCCATTGTAAGTCCACTCTTATTCACTGTCAACTGCAAATTTGTGGAAAGTGATTGTTCTGTTTGGACTTTAAAGTTGTTCGAAAAGACCAACTACCATTGCCATGATGCTCATGCTCATTAGAGGAGCGCAATCGAGTGCGTGATTAGTACATTTGCATGAATTTCCATGTTCTCCAGTTAGGATAACAACTGCCTTTTCTTAAAGGTTCCCTCCCATCCAAATCAAAATGTCCCCCCTGTTTTATGCATAACTAGGTCCAAATGAGTCTGTGACCTGTTTTAGGTGTGACATCTATGCCGTTTGTCAATTGAATACAAAAGACGATAAACAGCGTAAGGCTCGGAAAATGACCAAATCAGATTTGGGCTTTGAATTGTGCTGTGTTTGGGCAAATTTTGTGGCGGATGACTTTGTAATCACAAGCTTTCACACACTGCTGGATGGTCGCCACCAAGCCATGCAAATAAAGTATATAAAGGCATAACTGTGTTGTGGTTTGCAACAATTCTTAACTATATTTATACCACGTGCCGGTTACATTGAAGTGATTGAATGAAAGCGGTCTAGCCTCTCAAAATATCCTCCTCTTTTATTTTCACCCACGTCCCCTCCTATGTTGGGTTGTGAGTCGCCAACTGTCATTTCCACGCACGTTCCCAATTAGTGAGTGAACAAGCCAACGCTTGGTGAATTCTGCTTCACGATGGTGGTAACCCCCCACCGAGATATCGTCAACAGCCAATCAGAGCGAAACTATTTTCCATATTTAAATTGAGAAGATCAGCGCGTCAAAAAATAATGAGAAATACAGCTGTCTCAACTAAGGTGTAAAAGCCCAACTAGAATAGCATGAAAAAGGTCAGCCTGGGCATTTTCAACCCAAATTATCTTGCAAACTCAGTACAAGGACATCAAAGATTATTACAAAAAGAACCAAAAAGAAACAATGGGATGGGACCTTTAAGTCTTGCAAATCTCCAGAGTTCTATTCGAACAGAACCCAAACATGGACAATGAGAAAGAGCCTTCTCTAAGACGTCTCCAGAAGATATTCCATTTTAAAATCATTCCTCTAAAAAGAGAGAAACACAAAGAAGAAACCATATTAATAATAGTCATTACCACCAACTTGAGTATCCATCCAAACCCTGGCAGGAAATGTATAGTATGATGATACGGGTTGGGGTTGGCACAATTAATTGCCCTCACTTGTCAGAGAAGTGCCTAAAAACTAGCACTGTTGTCTGAGAGACTGTCAGCCAAGGACAATGAATGCATCCCATTTCATCTCCAACTTCCGTCTGATTTAATAAAGAGAGACGTGGAGCCCAGACAGACCTGTGAGAAAGTACACAGCAGCAGTGTGGTCAGGTTGTAAACACAGACATGAAATAAAAGCACAGGATTACAAACAGGTTTGAGCTCCTCAGGGCTGTCCAGACTGACTGATGGGGGATGGGGGAAGCAATGATGTGGGCTCCTTTTATTCACATTTCTCACATCAGCTAGCGTTCTATTGCCAGCAGCATTGTCATTTGAGCTGTCTAGGTACAAGTGAAGGTCCTCCATTGACAGAAGTACAACGATAAAGAGGGAGACAAAGCGGCAGACAAATGCAGCTAGAGGCTGAAGACTTGAGAAACAGCTGAGACCCACCAATTTGTTAACAGCACAATTTTCAATAGAGTCATAACATTTCCCCTCCATCCCATCCTTGTCTGTATCTTTCTTCACATCTTTGTTCATAACTTAGAGGCACAAAGGGATAAGCAACATTGTTTTATTCTTTAAAATGTTTGATGCAAGCAGCAGACTCTCATTCTAATGCCAAACTAATGAAATTTAATTCCTTGATATAATTTGGTTTTCAAATTATTCAAAAGCTGTTGTCATTCCGGTAAGATTGAGTTCTTTATGAAACTGTAATTATTATCCTCTGTGTTCTTATCCTATTGGTCTTGGAACAACTGCAGGCAGATCATGAGATAATGATTGTGGGTCTTTCTTCCTATGATGAGGCCCAGAGTGAGGATGACACGGTCCAAAGATGAAGAGGCATCCTCCCCAGCTAATTTAGACAGGAGAATTAAAGGTCTAACATTGCTCCAAAGTGAATTGTGTCCTTGAAGTTAATGTGAGACATCAAATATCATTTGTGGCTGAAAGGCAGTTTCCTCAGTGAAAGGTAATTATACTTTGCAGGAGAGGGAATCTCTTGTGCCTTGAAGAATTTAAATATCTTAGAAAGTAAGGGAGAAAGACATTAATGAGTCCAACTTTATTTTCATCTAAAATTAGTATTTAGTTTACTTACACACTGTTATTTCCGTGAGAGACATTTACCGCCCACTGCCTGAGTTTTGGCTAAATGATATTAGAGTTAAGTTTGTCCAGCTAAATTCACTATATTATTATATCTACTGTACAGGTATATTTTGAAAGCGGACTTGTGGCTTGCCTTGGAATGTTTGTGTCTGAGTCTATACAGTCTATACAGACCACCACCACACAATGCCACAGCTGCTCTAAATTAACAACAATGATATTTTTCATGTTTCTGTAATGCTCAATACATTGACATGTTTCAGTGGTTGAAAGTTATGCTTTTTTAATGTCTGACTTCTCAGATAAAAGTCAGGTGAGGCAGTATAAAAATGTGAATTCCGTCTGTAATTTGTAACTCCTGTTCAAAATGGTAAAACATTCAAATTTCCCCATTGTGGAAATAATAATGTTTCTTTCGTCTTATCTTAACTTATCTTATCTTAAACTAAAACGGAAGAGTCCAGTTTATGATCTTGGATAATATTAGCAGGTGGTCTAATACATTTGTTGAGTAGGGTATGTGCAATCCATGAATGGCTTCGAATTGATACTTAAAAGCTGAGAACAACACAAGGTAGAAATTCTTTTCATAAACCATGTCATCACATCATATTTAGCCTAATTTATTGTTTGATGGGTAATTTTGTATTTACCGATTGAATGGGGGAGGTGAAGCGAGTGTTTTGAAGCACAGCTTTCGCTGTGGATGTAAATAAACATTTTCAATGGTCAGTCGAACATCTCCCCCACCCCCACCACCACCCCCCTAAATGACGTCCGTTTAAAAACTCAACATTTCGTCAGTAATATGTCACTGATATTGAATGACAGCATTCCGCACTAAAGTGTTTGATGGAGTTGGCCATGCATTAGTGGATGATGCATGACCATCCCTTGTTTTGTGCACTGGAGAAATGTAACGTTGGAACGATCCTAGAATTGTTCAAAATCGAGAACATTTAAATTGGACTCAGACCAACTCGTTATATATTAATTGATGGAGGGTATTTTATTAAATATGAATGTTCCACTGTAGTTTTAACACTGCACATTGCTTGGTAGAGCACATCACATTTTCCATCATGTCACTTTGTGGTATACAGTATATGCGGCCTCTGTAAAAATCTGTTGTATTGTTGTCAAAAATAAAGCACTAAAGATCAGATAAAAGGAAATGACAATTCCTAACACACACGCACACACACATATATATATATATACAGAAACATTAATTGGAACTAGAACATCTGTCAGACAGCGGACCAGTGGTTTAGTTAAAAGATGAGGAACACAGTGATTCATTTATCTCACATGGCTGCCCATTGGTTTTAATTATGACCGGCTCTTTCAACTTAAAATCAAATATACTTCAAGTCGCTTTGTGTTTGACCATTGTTTCTGTGGTCTTTTGTACATGGGGGAGGGGCCACATATGCGAGAAGGTCCAATGTGAAATTGTTCAAACACGCACACTTTTGTAACTGATGAGCATCGCTGTGTATATTTCTGTGCACACGTCAGTGCACGCTTTTCCATGCAATTGCGGGATTGGTGTGCTTTATTTTCCCGGCACAGCTGCACAGGGACTGGATTGATGTGTAACCCAAGCCAGCACTTTAAAAGGCGAGAGGCCTGGACAGACGTGGTCTTGCTAGTATACCAGATGGGGCTTTATGATGAAAAGAGCATAATCCCCATCCAGGCATCACCCCCATCACTTGTGCCCTAGAAAGCCATTCAGTTTTATTTATTGCAATAAATAATCCCTTTTTGCACTCTCCCAAGCAGAGCCCAATTTCGATGTTTCGCTCCTCGCCCACTTACTTTCTGTTTCTATCTTTATCTACCCCCTTCTGACATTCTTCTGTTTCTTCATGTCTTTCTATCGCCTTCATCTCTTTGCCCCTCACCCCCTTCACCAAACCTCCCATTGCACTTGAAGACTTGCAAATGTGGTATTAGCTAAAATTCAGAGAGCCAGGCAAGTGATCTCTTTTTATCCACCAGGGCTCTTCTGATTGAGCTACAGCATGTGCATTGGAAATGAGTGCTGCACTGGGGCTGGCAAACCCCATGCCTCTGATTGGTATTCAATATACATGTCACTGCAGGACATGCTTGTTTGGCACTACAAGTTTGACTATGTCTCTATTTGTTGCTCTCTCGCGAGCTGTCCCCTAATTTCAGCCTTAGAAAATGTCTTTCTTTGCAAGTATGACACACAGAGAAAACAGTAAATTGGACTCTCTGGAAATTAATCGGCAAGGGTTGTACTAAAGGTGTGTTAACATTATTTTGGGGGTCATGGATTTGGAAATACTATGTATCGTTGACAATGATTGATTTGGTTAAGGGTAACTTTATTACAAAAGGACAAAGAATTCTGTGTGCCTCTGATTTCTTTTCCACTACCCCTTCATATTAAGTAGATCTCTACAACATCAAATAATAATGTCCACAGAAAATATTACATATTATGTAGATATGTGCTCATCATCTTTTCAGATTATCGTGTGCATGTGTGGCCTCTCTCTGAAATCCCCTGCTCCTTTTCGTCAGAATTGCTGGATGTTTAATTTTTTTTCATACGGAAAACACACAAGTGTGTTCTCCCTCAACCTTTCAGTTGCCTGTTCTCTTCATTCTCTGAGTTTCACTGGGATCCCCAGGCAAGCAGATTACTTCTCAGTCTAATTACTTATGGTTAGGGTTGGGCAACGTTTGAATTTGAGCGATTCCGGTCCCGATTCCGATTCCGGTTCCAAACGATTCTCAATTCCGATTCTTTTAGGGGGCTGAGTTTAAGTTTGCAGGGTTTAAATAAAGGGTGTACAAAGTTTGCACATTTCTTAGTAGCCCGCAGCATAGACTAAAATGAACATTTGACTCTGGGTTCTTTATAACCAGTAGCGATATCAAACCTATGAACTAACAGGCAATGTGTGTAGAACTCACCTGACTTAATATTCATTAATTAATGTGTCAGCTAAAAGTTAAATATAGCATTGTTAAAATAGTTCTTTGCGACTGTTTTATCACGTCAAAAGGTTTATATGTGCGAGTTTTAACTTGACTTCCTCTTTTAAGCTTGTAGCCTTTTATAATGAAGGGTACGCAGCATTTTGTCACGAAAGGTAACTTCACACAACACCGGTGAATTTTGAAAATTAAAGTAAATATCGACGGCAAGAAAAAGAGTAGTAAATGGAACCAAATACTATAAAATGTTGATTCCTTTACCTACCCACCGATGAGGCACAAGGTTAGTGTTTGTGATACTGTGAGACAACGTTTATGTGAATTTTGTCCCAATTCATTGTGATGAAAGTTGCTAGTTTGATCTTTGGTGAAGTTTTAGCTCAATGTTAAGCTTTTTCCATCATCGGCTCTTACGTTGGTTTGAAGACTAAAATAAATGCTAAAAACTTTCAGTGCAAGAGTGCAACCCACCGTTTAACTTGTTAGCTGCCTCAATGTTGGCATAGACGTATTTTATTGTCGATGCTAAATACAGCTTCAAATAAGCTTCTAATTAAAAACACCAAATTGTAAAGGTTTCGAGCATTTGGTAGGTCATCTTTCACCAGTTTCTGAGAAGACTTCATATTAAGGAAACATGACAAATGAGATGTGGCATGGTGAATGGGATGTTAGCTTATTCGCCTTACAGTTCAGAGGTTGAGATTGTGTGTGGAGTTTGCATGTACCCTCAGTCCTCGCCTGGGTTCTCTCTGAGCACTCGGGCTTCCTCCCACATTCCAAAAACATGCATGTTAGGTTCATTAAAGACTCCAAATTGCCCTTAGCTGTAAATGTGAGTATGGTTGTCTCTATGTGCCTTTCAACTGAGGTCAGCTGGGATAGGTTCCAGCTCACCAGCAACCCTAGTGAAGGTAAACGGCATCCAAAATGGATGGATGGATGGACTACTGAGACCACTCTTAGTTTTGTGGTGAAGCCAAATTCTCTGAAGTTTTTTGGATAGGTCCAGATCAAAGCTCTTGTGGTGTCAGAGAATTCAAAATGTGGGTAGTGGTCCTGGTGAGCCAATATTCCATTCCAAGACACAAATGCCTAAGGTCTTATCTGTTGGTTTCCTTTTCAAGATTTGCCTTGGCTCACTTCCAGGCATGGAAAGTGTAGTGTAAATAGTTTACAGATCTGCTGTGTATAGTGAGGGCAAAAGGTTTTAGCTAGGAGGAATAAAACTTGAACAAAACTTTACAAATAATCTTAGTGCGAGCATGGATCATTCATGCATATAGTGTCAGGACAGGTAGCTAGGGGCTTTCCCACTGCAAACCTTTGCAGGAACTTCCCTAACTTCTATGGTAGCTTGAGATCCCCCTGTGTCCCCACCGTAAAAAAACTACCAGGGAACAAAATTCACAGAGCTGCCATTATGCGGCGTTATGCAAGGCAAGAAATAAGAGGATTAAAATACAAGCAAAACTGAACTTTTCATTCCCCCCCCCCTCCCCGAGCCGCACTTGGTGGACAAGGAGCAGGCTGGACAAACTCTGTGCTTGCCGAGCTGGCTTCGGCCCAGCGACGAGCCGCGCCGGCGGACTTCTCCACTGAGCCTGGGGGTCCGCCGCTGCCACAAGCTCAGCGGCGAGATCCACTCGGTCCCGCTAAGGAATGGAGGACTAAGCCGAAGCGGGTGTGTGCGTCTTCTTCGGCCGGGCCTGAGGAGACGAATACCGGCGTGAGGCTTGCCGGTGGGGACTTCAGGGTCTTGTCCCTATTGCATTTTCCAGCTGATAAATCACATCTATAGTCATCTGCAAGCTTCTGTTGCACAATCTATTTAGCTATGTCATCTCAATAAAATAGAATAATATATTCAAATTGATTGAAATGTACCTGTATATAATAAAACTCCCTACCTCAAAGACTGTCTGCAGCCAGGTTGGCATTGAACATGAGAATCAGTTCTCCCCTGGATAAAGCGTTAGGTTTTAAAGGTATCAAAAGTATTTGAAATTTAAATAAAGATAAAAAAGAAGACTAACTTGAAAGCTTAACACACAAGCATTTTTTAGATCCAGTAGGTGTCAATATTGAGCAACATCAGCCTCATTTGCTTAAACCAGTGATTTCCAACCTTTATGGAGCCAAGGCATATACTTTATAATTGAAAAATCTCACGGCACACCAACAAACAAAAATGTCGCAAAACGTGGATACATTAATTACTGTATGTACTTCCTGCCATCTAATAGAATAGCATGTATTTGTTCTGTCTGCCACTATGCCTCACTGTCATAAATAGAGAAACAAAGATACATTATTTCTTGTAAATAAATGGTTTTTTTGAGCAATTACATAAAATGCTATCATTTCCCACTGCACACCTGACGAGCGCTCATGGCACACTAATGTGCCCCAGCACACTGGTTGAGAATCACTGGCTTAAACTACCCTGAACTAATAAGTGTGATGGAAGCACAAACTGCATGGGTCACAGGAACCTTTTGCTACCAGGAACTCAAAGTTCCTGGGTTGGCTGGTGGAAAAGCCAATCAGCAGTTCAGGGTAGAGGGAAGCATTCTTGTCGACGAAAATGAGAACGGATGGTTGTTCCGGCAGAGACAAAGAAGGCGGCTTGACTTGCCCTCTCAACTTAACCTTGATTCTTGCAGTCGGTGAAGAAGTGTGGTGTACTCAAGATGAACTCTACAGCCCACCGCATACTCGGCCAACCTATGAAAATGGCCACAGGGCATCCAGACTGCCACAAAATATAAAGAAAAAAGATGGAGTAATAGTAGAAGTGGAAAAAGCTTGTCTCGTGGTTTGCTTATCTGCTAATTACCATTGTTGCCACAGTTACCTTGAAAAAGTAACCTAGTTAACTTTGCTGATTACTTGATTTTCAAAGTAACAAAGTTACTGTTTATACGAGGCTGATTGTTTGTACACACTGTGAATTCAGCAGCTGCTGTAACAGTAAAAGTAAAAACAGCAAAATGAGATGGAGGCGACAAAGAGCTTTGAGGAAGTAGACATGTATCTCCAAGGACACATACCACCCATCAGATCAAGGGACCCGGAGGACGTTTTTGATGGGGAAACCACGGCAGTTTTCAAAGCATTGTCGCGCTCCATCTCGCTATGCCACCAAGGCTCGTGATAGAAATTCTAATACGGCCGCCCGTCAGTTAATTGATGCTGGATTCTGTCCCTTTGGGGACTCCGGGCTAGTCTTTGGAGAGTCCCTGCTGCAAGCTCATCATTAATTTTTATTGCCCAATCAGGTTCTCACTAACGTCATTTATCGCTGAAATGCATTGTTTGTCTTGTCATATCTAATCTTCGGAAAAAATGGTGGGCAACGCCACAGTTCTTCAAATATTGATTAATTTATCTCATGAACATACCTTTACCGATGTGTTATTTGTTTGTATTTAGTGTTTACACCGTACAAAATAAAAAATCTTAATATACATAAACAATGTCAAAAACCATGCATCAGAGGGTTCTTTCCTGTAATGGTAATTTCACATGCACTCGCCAGAATATTAGGTACACTTGCATACTCTGTTTGGATTGACAGAACCTTTGGTATTATTGACTGCAGTTTAAGACTACTGCAAACTACATCCACAATAACTAATATATTATGAGTTTGATATCCCCCTCTGGCAGTGTCAATCAAAATTCGAATGATATCCTAACTTTATTTTGCTGAACCAAAGAGGTAATACTGTGTATGCACCTCATATCATAGTTTCCTTGGTTTAAATGATCTGTTCTGCTGTTTTGTATCATTTGAATCATCAAATGAATGAAAATTAATGTTAACTCTAAATTGGTCATAGATGTGAATGCGACTGTGAATAGTTGTCTGTCTATACGTGGCCTGCTATTGACTAGCAATTAGTCCAGTATGTATCCACCCCAAAGTCAGCTTGGAGAGGCTCCAGCTCACCCATGAACAGTAACGCGATAAACTGTAGAGAATTATTTATACATATGATTATTCATCATTCATCACCATTATTCACCATCATATTTTCTGATACTGTGAAAGTAAGATACTGCATTTCTGATATTATGAATGTACTTTATATTACTGTCATCAGTCATCACTTTCCTCTTCAACAATTTTCCACTCAAATAGTCTTTATACAAGGCAGCCTTTTTGATATACTTTTTGTATTGGATCTCATTAAAATCGTGCAGGTGTATTGGTATAGGTCTATAGGCTATAGGTCTATTAGCCTATCGGTGTACTACCCTATTCTTGCTTCCTAGCTCTGATCATGACAGGGACCTGGCAAGACCTCAATTGGGGGCAGCACAGTGGTCCAGTGATTTGCACTGTTGCCTCACAGCGAGAAGGTGTCAGGGTTCAAGGTTTTAGAGACTATAAGACCTTTCTATGTGGAGTCAGCATGTTGTACATCTGCTGTATCACAGGTTAATTGGAGAAACTAAATTGTAGTTGCAAATGTCAGTCATCCCTAATGTACACGTAAGTGTCAACCATGTGATTGACCGGAATTCTGTCCAGCTGCATGCCACAATGAGGGATGGTAGGTTGATGTTTCGGCCGTGCCACATACTTTTAAATCTTTTCTTAAGAGTCACTTTTATTGTTTGGCTTTCTCTTGAGAGTATTGGTTTTCTATTATTTTTTATTGCATATTATTGTATTGTATTACAGTATCTATTTATTGACTTATTCGTTTTGTCTTGTATTTTCCTACATTTGTATAAACTGCTCAATAGTTCTATTTTGTTTATTGACTATTTATTGTGCCGGCACGGTTCACAACTAGTTAGCGCATCTGCCTCACAGTTCTGGGGACCGGGGTTCAAATCCCAGCCTGCGTGAGTTTTCTCCGGGCACTCCGGTTTCCTCCCACATCCCAAAAAACATGCGTGGTAGGTTGATTGAGGACTCTAAATTGCCCGTAGGTGTGAATGTGAGTACGAGTGGTTGTTTGTTTCTATGTGCCCTGCGATTGGCTGGCAACCAGTTCAGGGTGTACCCCGCCTCCTGCCCGAAGATAGCTGGGATAGGCTCCAGCAGCCCGTGACCCTAGTGAGGATAAACTGTAAAGAAAATGGATGGACTATTTATTGTGAAGCAACTTGTAACTTTGTTTTTTGAAAGGTGCTATACAAATATTATTATCATTTTTATTATTGTTACTATTAGTCATTGTAGTAGTAGTAGTAGTAGCAGTAGTAGTTGTAATAGTAGTTGTAACTCTTGAGCAAATTTTCACCATGCTCAGCATTCCTATATCTTCTGCTTTATATTCGTGGCTTCCTATCTCCAGAGCAACCCAAATCAATGGTTAGGACACTGAAAGGGAAATTGTATACATCCCTCCATAATCTTAAGAGGTAGTTACAATATACAATATACAGTCTAAACAGTTACTATATGTGGTCCTGCCCGAGAGAAGTTTTTACAAAAGCACTCTCTGCTGTTTACATTCCTAAAATGTAATGTGGTTTACTTGTGCATCTGGACGGCACAAATCAAAGCATTCATTCAAGTGCAGGCAGAAAAAGAGAGTGAGAAAGAGGCATTGAAGGGTAGAGGAGAAAGTGTTCAAAGCGTGCAAGGTCACTCTGGAGGGTCGATCCCTGTGCCTTCTCAATGCCTGCATGAATTCATAACTGCCAATTGACTTTTCAAGGGCTTTCATAGGGAGGTCATTAAATATGCAGTTTAATAATAACGGTCATTATGCTGCTTTTTTGTTTCCACCATGCTTTTAGGATGGAAGCATCTAAAGCTGGGGTGTATAATAATTGGGCTGCTACCTGCTTACATTTACCTCAGTGTTTCCTCTGAAATACAAAATGACAGCCAACCATTTCCTGCAACCACTCACATAAAAGAACTCCCGTCACTGGATTTTCCTCTGATTGGATCAAAGCATTGACCTGTGTTGCCAGGTGACCTTTTCTGATCCCATTGGAGCGTGCAGAGGGGTGGGGCATTGGCTGTACATCTGGGAATTGCTTCAATGGGGATCTAACGTTGGCTTTTTTTCATGCTGCCACATGGGACATCTGACACTCTTCTGAGCCTGTGAATTAAAGCATGCATTAGCTTGTTTATTCCCACCATTGTCACCTCCATTGATTATTATCCATGCTTATCTTAAAGAGTTACCGGGGTCTTGCTGACTGTTTCAGGGAACAGAGCAAGGTGGTGGCAGCCGACCATGAGAGCCAGCTGGCGACAAGGCGGCTCAGCTGGCAGTGCTCAAAGGTCCCAAGAGGGAAGGAGATGTTTGAATGGGATGCTCCACGATGCTGGAGGATGACAAGGAACAGCTGGGGAAGTGGAGGCCTGACCGAAGACTGTGGACTACACTCAAGACGGACATCAAATGATGTTGACTCTCCTCCCATTTCCCATTTGTTCAGTAAGTTAATAAGACACATGGTTTGCTCTGCATTTACCACTGCATTACATTATAGCATTGCTCATTACCTTTGCGAAGCAAAAAGCACCAGGCAGAACAAATGTTAGACCGTTAGTTAGGTACAAAGTTAGTTAGTCAGTTTGGTAGGTAGGTAAGTCGAAAAAAAACAGTCTACATTGTATTTCCTCTCCTATTTTGTACCGGTGTGGTGCAATAGAAGAACCCAATTTGGTTCAGATTGGCAAAATTTTAGGCAGGAATTTACATCTATGTCCATTCATAAATTCTCTATTTCATCCTTTTTGAAACAAAACGTAGACAACATTGACATTAGACTAAACTTAAATTTGCTACTTGATGAAGTTATGTGTTTATTTGTTTTATTCGCATATGAATTTTAGATGGCAAAAAAACGGAAAGGAAAATGTGTTTTCCCACAATTCAGTAATTGTAGGACATTTAATGCTTAAAAACAAAGGGGGTGGGGGCTAAATTTATAGTGTAGCCCCTGCTCTTAAATATACCATGACATTGATGATTGAGAATTTGTTCGGCTCTTGTTCGTTCTTTCTGCTATAAACAAAATAAACAGGTTGCTGTGGCTTAAGCAAAAGTATGTGTTAGATGCTTCTGGTGGCCAGTGGAGTTACTGTACCTCATTGGTCTCTGGGCTAAGAGTGGTCTCAGTAGTCCATCCATCTCTGGGCATAGAGGGGAACACAGGAACTGACAATATATTATGAAGGTTAAAATACTCATAAATGCACATAATTTGGTTTTCATCAGATAGCAGCAATATCAGTATTTGATGCTGGTGTATCGACACAGAACCGTGAAAGATATGATACAATACATCAGGATATCAATATTTTGTCCCACCCATAGGTGTGACACATTATATTCATAGCTCTGTTAGAGTTTCCATCAACATTATTGTACTTATGGACAACATCGGCATCTGAGGACTATTATGGTCTGGAAATGCCGGTGGTCTTATCTTCCATCCATCATTTTTATTGCCTGGGTCACTGACATCATCCTATTTTACTGCCGTGAAATATTCCGTGTGATGTTTAAAACCCAACCAATTTGCTGTCTTTTTTGCAGGATCCATAAACGAAAGAATGGGTTATCAGACCTTTTCTTTTCATCCACGCAATAACATTAATCAATACATATTATAGATTATAGAGAAGATGCAATAGATGACGTGACTTGCAAACTTTAGTTTCTCCCAGCGTCCTTTTCTTATTTCCTATCCATGTATCATCACCTAGCCCCTAGGCCAAATCCAACTGCCTTTCTTCGTATATGTCATTTACCACTCTTTCTAACTGTCACTAAGCTGTTTGGAGATACAGTACAAGCTACATTCCGAGAAGGCAGACAGAAATGCTCTGTGCTCCAGCGTCAGCATTTCTTAATATGGGATTCTACCACTTTGACTCAACACACACACACACACACACACACACACACACACACACACAAACACACACACAAGCAGGAACAGGGATTTGAAACAGTAACTGTTGCCGTCCTCAGCGAGCTGATAAACTTGGGTTCCTCCCCCAAATCAATTTACCACACCACCACTACAGTCACAGTTTCTGATACCTTGGAGTAACCTCTCTTTCTCCTTCAGCAACCAATCCCCTCAAACAAAGTTGTCTAATGAAAATACGTTCCTGAGTTTGGCCGATTTAGCAGATTTCCCCTCACATTCTCATTTCTCCCCTTGCACGCTGTGTTTCTGTAGCGTCTTTGTGTGCGAGCGTGCATGTGTTTGTGTCTCACCTCCGCCAAAACCATATGTCTTGATCTCACCTGCTCCAGCCCACACGTCTCGATGTGTTTCTTATCCTTGTCAGTCTCTAGGCGAGGTAATTACAAAATAAACAAACAAAGGACTTTCGCAAAAACTCTAATAAGTATACACACCTCACTCACTGGGAGCATGTCAAGCTGCAGAAGACAGCTTACATTTCAACATACCACATAAAATAATATTCTGAGTAGAAAGTCGAAATACAAACCACTCATTACAACTAAGATGCCGAAGGGTGTTTTATCACCTTTAATGGATTACGTTCAAGAGTGAATTGCATCCTTAATGTTGTACAATTCAGAATTAAACCAGAATTTCCCCCAAACAACTCTAAAGTTGGCAACAAAGCATGATATGAAATGAGATGTCAAGACTCCACTTTAAACATACACACTATACATTGTTTTCAATGTTAAGGCAGAGAGTTTTGGTTTTGTTATAGTTTTGTATTTATCTTCTTTTTACACCACTTTTAAGAATGTTGAAAAGTGACATGTATTCTTATAAACAGTGGCTAAATTTTGGTTCCTCTATGCAGACTTGACAGTTAAAAAAATAATAATAATTACTTGCACAGTTTAAAAACACACACAAGAGTTTGACCCTGGAACGGACTAACTCCATCCATCCATCCATTTTCTACACCGCTTATCCTCACTAGGGTCAGGGGCGTGCTGGAGCCTATCCCAGCTAACTGCGGGCGAGAGCCAGGGTACACCCTGCACTGGTTGCTAGCCAATCGCAGGGCAGATTTAAACAAACAACCATTCGCACTCACATTCATACCTATGGACAATTTAGAGTCTTCAATCAACTTACCACGCATGTTTTGAAACCAGAGTACCCGGAGAAAACCCACGCAGGCATGGGGAGAACATCCAAACTCCACACAGGCGAGGCATGATTTGAACCCGGGTCCTGAGAACTGTAAGGCGGATGTGCTAACCAGTCTTCCACCGTGCCGCCACGGACTATTTCAATTTTCCATTATTTCCTCAACAAAAACTGTTTCCTAATCCACGTCGACCAGCGTCCCAGGACGTACGTCGCTCCACTGTATCTTAGGGCTTTATTTAACTTTGTTCTATCTGTTTGGTTCTCTTGATTTTACTCCTTCACACTTCACTCACCGCCAACCCATTTAAACCACATCTGCTTGTGGGGAAAGTGGGAAAATATGTGGATGTTTTCATTATAACAATAATAATAATAATTAATAATGGGCGGCATGGTGTTGGAGTGGTTAACACATCTGCCTCACAATAAATAGTAGATGTAGATTTGAGCTGCAGCTAGATATCGTTTCCTCATTGAAATTGGCAGTTTAGGTACCGTATGTGTTCCGTTGATTCGTCGAGTTGAACCCAAGGTTGGAGTTATTGCATTCTGAAATGATAAAATCTGAGAATGGCAGAAGGTCACTGATAGTCCAGTGGTACATTCAACTGACCAGTGCAGGCAGCTTGGGGTCAGTTCCTACTCAGTAATGGTTTGAATGTGAGTGTAACTGGTTGTCCGTCTCTATGTGTTCTGCAATAGGCTGGCGACCAGTCCAGAGTGTAGTCCACTTTTTGCCCGAAGTCAAGTGCAGGTTCCAGCTCTCCGTGACCCTAGCCACAATAAATGGGTGGATGGCATAACACAGAAATATGGTAGTACATTGTGGTAGTCTTGTTATTCCCATGCTAGTATGGGTTTTCTCCGGATGTTATGGCTTTGTTCCACATCGATAAAAAGCATGAATTTTAGTTTACTTAAGACTCTAAATTGCCCATAGATGTGAATGTGAGTGTGAATGGTTTGCTTGTCTACATGTCCCCTGCAACTGGAAAGTAGTCTGTCCAGGGTGTACCAAAGTCAGTTGGAATAGTCTCTAGCTCACCCACGACCATAATGAAGACAAGCGGAAATTGAAGTATGGGTAGTGGGGCAAATATTTTGTAAGAGTAGGCGTATGCAACATTTATTTTGTTGAAGACACCTTATGAGTTGATGTTGTGACATGTTCCTGACATATCCTATCCATTTTTTTATATGGGCTTAGCATGGGCAGTGGCTAGGTAGTGGGGCATTGACCGGGGAATTTAACCGACAACGTCTGCCACAAGGCAAAAGCAGTTACCATTCCACTACCAGTATGAAGACAAACCTTATGAATATGTAATTTATTTGTAGTTTATGCACTTGATTGGGCATTCAGCAATGCTCTCAGTATTTCTGCTGTATACATTTTCACACGATAATCACATTCACAACACTTAACACTCATACTTCATCTCTGGCGGAGCGATGTGTTCTGTTCGTGGCGAGTGAGCTAAGCTAAGCTCGCGAGCTTGAAAGCCTTCATGTACGGCGATGCGAGTCACACACATGCATTCATATTGATCATTTCTCGCTCGCCATCTTCTCAGCTGACATCCACCAGACAAACCAACACCTTAAACGTCAATAAAATTGGCTAAAAAAACCAACATACATACATACTGCGGTGTCTCGTCCAACCACTAGGGCCACTATGGAAAGAAGTGACTAGATGTGGGGCGTAGAATAGGATACAAGGTAGAAAACATGAAGAAGAAAGTAGCGTTGTGCTAACTGCTGTGTGCAAACTGAAAAATGAAGCTAAGAAAAAGGAATTACAAGTGTCTTTCTTGAAAATACAACACATACACACCTCCATTCGCTGTGTGTAAATCCAGTGCGTTACTTCCTATCATCGATACAATCGACTTGATTACGTTTTAAAACTATTTTAATCGATATATTTTCGTCCCGAAGGCTAACTTGCCAAGCACGGATCGATCCAGTTGCATCGTAGGAATGTAAATCGATACATCGATATAAGGGATGACTCGTTACACCCCTCGTCTCGAGCGGTACTCAAAACGTGACTTTCCAGTTTTAAAACCCAAGTCCCTAAAGATGAGCTACTGCCGCCCTAACATATGTGTACAAATTACATTACATTACATACATACAAATTACAATTACATTCATGATTCACAATATGTATTTAAAATGTTTATTCACAGAATTCTAAAACAAATTATTGATAAATAAAATGCAATAAATGATTATTTTTGCTCAATCAACACTCATCATCAAAAGTATTTTGTGGAGGGTTCTTTAGAAAACACCACATTTTTGAGAAGTGTGTGGGACAAAATGGTTTGTGAATGAAGCTCATTGTACCTACCTACATATATGAGGGCACCTAAATGTCACAATAATACAATTTAATTCAAGAAACAATTTGTTTATCTCCCTAGGTATTCTTTTTCTTCATTCGTTCTTCTTTTGCCACCTTCCTTGTCACCTTGAGGTGTAGCAGAGTGATGGATGATATTTAGAGACTGGGTTAGTGGAGAAAGATAAGGATGAAGGAGAGTCAGGAGGGAAAATGAGAAAGATGAGACAAGCATAAAGGGAGTAGACAAACTAAGAGAGACGGGATGGTGGCTGTTTTTCTTTTTATTGTGGTTTCTTGCATTAGACTCAGCTGTGCATAGCTGATAGCACTGCAATTGGCATATGAACACACATTATAGACGCAAACACACACACACACTGTTACTCTCGCTTTGCTTGCTCTATGTGGCAATCACCATGGTAACAAAATGTACAGAGCACAATCGGGTGGGATATTTTTAAGTTTCAAAGACATGGAAACAACAACAGGGACAACAAAGGGAGGAAGAGAACTGGGGACCAAGAGAGAGGAGTGAGCAAGCGAGAATAAGACTAACATCAATGTAAGTGGAAGCAGATGAAAATCTGAGGTGTGTGCGTGTGTGTGTGTGTGTGTGTGTGTGTGTATGTGTGTGTGTGTGTGTGTGTGTGTCTCCAAGGTCACAGCCCAGAACTATCGGTATATAAGGTGAAAAGTGAAAGTGATGTATGGAATATTGACAAGGGTTTAAGCGCCTCCTATACCTGTATATTCTTTTAAATCATTCTGACACAAATTATCAAATTATTTATCTCTAATTATCACTATTTAGGATTACTGTAGGTGCAAGTGATTAGTATTGGCATGATCTCAAAGCCGATCCCAGCTGACTTTCCCTGCATGTAGAGGCAGGGTACACCCTGAACTATTCACCATTCAATCGCATGGTACATATAGACAAAAAATAAATAAATAATCAGACTCACATTTACACCCGTTTATAGTCTTGACGTAACCTAACATGCCTTTTTTTTCGGAATGTGGGAGGAAGCTGAATAATAGCTGGATCAGTTCTCGACTGTGAGACCCTGAGCCCTTAAAACACATTCACTGCCAATGACGGCTTAAGAAGTCAAATATCCATGTTAACTGGGAAGGCTGGCAGTGATTAAAATAAAAATGTATTTATGCATTATCAAGGAAAGATACATTGTTTTGGCCATCTGCCATCTTTCTGTAGTATATGATGCATTGGCTCAGCTGTCCATGACGTTGTACTGTACATGATGTGCATGTAATTCATTCGCACTGGCACATTGCTGTAGGAGCACCAAATTATGAACTAAATATGGTACTTTTGATTGCATATTATTCAAAGTTCTAAAGAGGAAATTATAATGTCCACCTGCACTGTGATTTGATGCAAGGCGTCTTAAAATATTTTCAATATTTCTTTCCTAACAAACGGCGACACCAGTGCCCCATGTGGGCTATGAGTTGGTCTTTGATCAAGCATTAACAAATTATTAGTGCTTATTCGGTTCAAGACAAGCTTTGCAAATACAAAAAAATAGTGGCAGTGGCTGCAACAGTCAAATCTGTTAAAAATAAACCGAGGCGTTGTCTTTGTTATCCAAATACTTATTAGATGACTTTAACTGCTTTCATGATGCACTGATTTACTGTGGATGAAGAAAATCAGCAAAAGAGTCCTCCTACAAAGCAATCTGAGTCAGGAGAGACATTTGCTCATAATTAATCCTGTTATCCCTGGGTAATATAATAATAATGCCAGGATTTAATTCATGAGCTAACAAGCTCCAGGAGGCAACTTGGAGCCGACGGTGGCGATAGCGCACTCGGCGGCGGGCTTGTACACTGTTTCACTTCCTTGCTGAGTGTTGTATCAGTGTTTGTAGGTTGACATGATAGAGACACTTGAGGGAAAGTTAACCGTTTATTAACACAGTGGCTCACACCATAGACGTGTATATATATATATATATATATATATATATATATATATATATATATATATATATATATACACACACATCCATCCGGGGATTGAACCCCGGTCCTCACAACTGTGAGGCTGACGCTCTAACCAGTCGGTCACCGTGCCGCTATATATATATAAATATATGAATATATATATATAGAGAGAGAGAGAGAGAGCGAGAGAGAGAGAGAGAGAGAGAGAGAGAGATAACACTTAGAACTGAACAACATTGTGACATACAAGGAATAGACATTTTTGAGGAGTAGTCATTGCTAGCTAGCTAACTGCACGCTGTAGTGGTAGAAATTATATAGTGGGGGACGGGTGACTCATGCCGATGCCCAAGTGCATGAATTGATGCTGTTTTAACCACGTCCAAAAAGTCAGGACAACTGAAATGGTAAAAAAAAAGAGTCTAACGCTATATCTCCAAAACTGTGTGGGCCCTATTACAGAGTTCTCAATCTTTGCACATGTTTTCAGTAAGTATCTTCAAACGTATAGAATTTGGAAACAAATCTCAGAATTCACTTTACAGGGTCTTTCAGTCAATTGTACAATACAACACTTGACCTTACCTTTGATACAAAGTGAATCGTATGGTGAAGGTGGAGTCTTAATGCTTGGTATTGGAATCTGTTCAAATCACATACAGTATATACAACATTATTTTACCATCTTTTTTCTTCTATAAACAGCCCACATTCGGTTTTGCATAACTTAGAAGGTGTGCTTTCCCCCCAAATTTTATAACTTTATAACTTCAGAGCTTCCACTGTATTGTAACTCGCATGTCAGAATATTTGTATGCTTGCACAACACATATAATGAGATGAATGCTTTTAGTGTGCAGCTATGAGACTAACTACGTGCACATGCACATGTACGCATCACCTTGACACCAGCTGCAAATTTTGTTTTTAGGCCAATGTGCTGCAATCAGTGTTTTAGCAACTCGGGCCTTCTCAGTTCAGTCATGAGGCTTCATGTGGAGTCGTGTCAACTGGATGCCTTTCAACTATACATCTGGGCTGAACTAACCAAAATGAGACAAGAAGGTCGCAACAGGTTTACTGGCCTTGTTGTGTTTTAACTACAGATGACAGGCTTGTGTGGTGAGCAGCTGCAGAGTGAGCTCAGTGCATTTTACCATGAAAATATGTCTAAAAAGATCATTTGATGATCTGTATGTTTTGCTGCCAGGTTAGACTACCACCTCCACTATATTTTTCCAAACCTTCCTCCTGTTCCTTCATTACTTTGCTACCTTATTAATTTCTGTCAGCTGGTTTTCTCTGCAATTTAGAGATACTACTAAATCACATTATGTCAGTCATGGATTATGCGTACAGACAGCCTATCCCCTTGAATAGAAAAAGAAAAGATCAAAGATGTTTCTAAAATCACATCTTAATGGATATGGGAGGTGGACGTGTGTGTGTGTGTGTGTGTTTATATGAACATATCCAAAAATGTATGTCGAGCATATGTATCTGTGTTTCATCCTGAGTTGTTGAGAAATTGATTTTTTACTTCTCTGATGTGTGTTAATCTGTTTTTCTTTCTTTCCAATGCTCACGTGGGCAATGACAGTGAGACCTGGAAGGGCGTGATTGGGAGGAACGCCCCCCCCGATCAGAACCCGAGCGGTGTTCTGTTATTGGACTTCTGTGCTCATCACGGAGTGTCCATAACGAACACCATGTTCAAGCAGAAGGGTGTCCACACGTGCACTTAGCACCAGGACACCCCAAGTCGCAGTTCGATGATCGACTTTGCGGTCGTGTCATCGGACTTGCGGCCGCATGTCTTGGAAACTCTGGTGAAGAGAGGGGTTGATCTGTCAACTGATCACCACATGTTGGTGAGTTGGCTCCGCTGGTGGGGAAAGATGCCGGTCCGACCTAGCAGGCCCAAACGTATTGTGAGGGTCTGCTGGGAACGTCTGTCAGAATCCCCTGTCAGAAGGAGTTTCAACTTCCACCTCCGGCAGAACTTCACCCACGTCTCGGGGCCATAAGGTAGTCGGTGCCTGTCGTCGCGGCAATCCCCGAACCCATTGGTGGACACCAACGGTGAGGGATGCTGTCAAGCTGAAGAAGGAGTCCTATCGGGCCTTTTTGGCCTGTGGGACTCCTGAGGCAGCTGATGGGTACCGGCTGGGCAAGCGGAATGCAGCTTTGGTGGTCGCTGAAGCAAAAACTCAGGCATGGGAGGAGTTCGGTGAGGCCATGGAGAAAGACTTCCGGACGACTTCGAGGAAATTCTGATCCACCATCCGGCGTCTCAGGAGGGGAAAGCTGTGCATCAACAACACTGTGTATAGTGGGGATGGGGCACTGCTGACCTCGACTCGGGACGTTGTGAGTCGATGGGGAGAATACTTCAAAAACCTCCTCAACTCCACCGACATGCCTTCCCATGAGGAAGCAGAGTCTGGGTTCTCTGAGGCGGCCTCTCCTATCTCTGGGGTTGAGGTAACCGAGGTGGTTAAAAAGCTCCTTGGTGGCAAGGCCCTGGGGGTGGATGAGATTCCTAAAGGCTCTGGATGTTGTGGGGCTGTCCTGGTTGACACGCCTCTGCAACATCACGTGGACATCAGGGACAGTGCCTCTGGATTGGCAGACTGCGGTGGTGGTCCCCCTTTTTAAGAAGGGAGACCGGAGGGTATTCCAACTCCAGGGGGATCACACTACTCAGCCTCTGTGGTAAGGTCTATGCAGGGGTACTGGAGAGGAGGGTCCATCGGGAAGTCGAATGTCAGATTCAGGAGGAGCAGTGTGGTTTTCGTCCTGGCCATGGAACAGTGGACCATCTCTACACCCTTGGTGGCCTCAGTATTGTATATCTGCTTTTTGCAGATTATGTGGTTCTGTTCGCTTCATCAAGCCGTGATCTCCAATTCTCACTGGAGCAATTCACAGCCAAGTATGAAGCGACTGGGATGAGAATCAGCACCTCCAAATCTGAGACCATGGTCCTCAGTCGGAAAAGGGTGGCGTGCCCTCTCCGGGTCAGGAATGAGATCCTGCCCCAAGTGGAGGAGTTCAGAGTAGAGCGGCTGCGCCTTCACATTGAGAGGAGCCAGATGAGGTGGCTCGGACATCTGATTCGGATGCCTCCCGGACGCCTCCCCGGTGAGGTGTTCCAGGCACGTCCCACCGGAAGGAGACCCCGGGGACGACCCAGGACACGCTGGAGCGACTATGTCTCTCGGGTGGCCTGGGGACGCCTCAGGATCCCCCCGGAAGAGCTGGAGGAAGTGGCTGTGGGGAGGGAAGTCTGGGCGTCCCTGCTAAAGCTACTGCCCCCACAACCCGACCTCGGATAAGCGGTAGAAAATGGATGGATGGATTTCGTGATTTCTGCAGGCTGTTTCCACAGTGCTTTTTAGCTAAAAAAAATATTTTAAAAATCAGTTGGCCGGTCTTTCATACTGCAACACATTTTTGGAGATGTAAAATGCAGACATGTCAAGGTTACATTTCCGTTTCGGACTGAGTTTATGTGTAATGTATAGGGATTAATGATTAGATGAGGGCTGTGCTTAATTATATTTCATGTTTGGGTTCATGTGGTGTGGTCTGTCCCCCTGTGCTCTTTGTGCTCTTGTTCATAGTGTATTTTGGAAATTCGCACTTGTTTGATGTGCCTTTTTGTTTGTAAAATTATTATTTATTTTTTAAATTATGTTCACACACTTGCCTTACATCCTGCGTCCTGCATGTGGGTCCACCTGCCTCAAAAGCCTGGTGCACAATTTTTTAAAATCAATTTGTTTAGACATGAGAGACTTCAAACATGATGGGGAAACATATTAAAAGTGTGTTTACTACTTTATCTGTGTGTGTGTGTGTGTGTGTGGTGTACTCGAGATGAGCAACACAGCACATCACACGTATATAGATACCGTATCTCCACCGGCAATCACGAGTCTCCTCTACCAAACAAGATGTCTGGCATAATACCAAGACTGATCTGTGAAAAGCAACGCAGTGCCACAGGGCATTCAGACTGACGGGGAATACAAAGAAGAAGAAAGATTAGTAGAAGAAGAAACACAAGCTAGGCTCAGAGTTATCTTAACTAGCAACTACATCGTAGTTGCACACTCTTCTTTTCATTTGTATCGTGGAGAATGACTTGGACACACAAACACTCAACACAACCAGCTGCTCCTCGATATGTGTATGGCAACAGTGCAAGCTTCAGGTTGCTTCCTAATTGACTATCATGTTATTTCACGTCACAATCATGGAGTCCGTGGCTCGGCCGACCTCGGCGTTGACCACGCATATAAGTATTTCCGATTAGGAATAGTTATTAAGTTTAATATTTACAATGGTTGACCCTGAAAGTTTTCAGAACAGATCAGAGAGGAAAAATCACTCTTAACACACCTCATAAGCGATCAGTATAATCTTTTAGATATATCATTGGACTTTTGCTGACTTTGATAGGTATAAGGGAAATCAGGGCTAGAAACTGGCCCAAATATCGGTGTGTGTGTGTGTACCTAGCTTAAATCTGCATCCACCAAACTCACAGTGAGAGTGGAAATCTTCAAGTGGTGCTTTTTAAAAATGGCCACAGTGTCATTTCAGAAATTGTGGATTATAGCTTTAACTAAACTAAATTTATTGAATAGATAACAGCAGGAATGACAAAAGTGTAGTTTCATTTGCCATTGTCTATTCAGTAGTTATTTATGTCTATGTGAAATACATCATTTCAACACGTCATCTGTAGCCTGCTTGTAACTTTTCAACAATTAAAAAAACATTCATAATTTCACCGTTTTTTTTTTTTTAAATATGTGACTCTTTGTTCACCCCTTTTCTTTAGTAAATTGAGCCAGAAATAGATTGGACTGTTGTAATGTAATTTAATGCAAATACTTTATTTGGCAGACATCAACCGATCTGGGTTTGAATCAGTGGGGATTAATGAGGGGGGGGGTAAAGTGTTTTAGAAGTAAGGCACATGCTCAAATATGGCAGGACACAGGTACTGAGGATATAACAGTCACATAACATACAAGGAATTGTTGCTCACAAATTGAGTGATTTCAGATAATTTAAACACTGATAACAATCTTAATTTAGCAGTAGTCAATATGGCATGTGAGAGAGACTGCAGTGTGCATTCATTTATCTTCTTACACCTGACCCTGGTGAAAAATGCAATCTTTTTTTTGCATACAAGTGTGTTTATCGCTCTGTTTTGCTATCTGATCAGAAACTATAATTAAAGGAGAATAGGAAAATAACTCTCACAAGGATCTCTTACAACAAAGGACAAGGACAAATGACTTAGGTTTATAGGACAATGGTGAGATTCAGTTAATGTTCAGTTTGTATATTCAATTGTTGGCTGGGGAGGTCTCAAGAGAATGCAGAAAAAAATGGCCATGAAAGGAAAATGATGGCGGCAAACAGAGGGACAGGCTCAAAGAACCAAAACAATGGAAACTCGTCCTTGGTGATCAATGCGTATGCTATTGTCTGTTCTTTTTCTTTGTCCTCAAGGACGAAGGAAGACAGGAAGTACAAAAAGCGGTGCATGAAAAGTGTTCAGCCCACCAGATAGATGTCTGACAGGCTGGATTCAAAAGTAATGGCTGGGTGGAAGTGTGACGGGTTATTGTTACTTTACATGAATGCATCAGTTAATTTGTTTCAACAATTGTAGGTTGAGAGCAGCAAAATGGAAGATTGGTCAGCACTTTTGCCTCAGAATTACACAAAAGTTTTGGTTCGAACCTTGGCTCAAGCCCCTTTGTATATTCCCCAGTGCTTGTGTGGATTTTCTCCTATGATTAACTGGCAAACTTGATGTTCCCCACGTCTCACGGGTCGGCTGGGACAGGCTCTTGCTCACTTGTGACCCTGAACAGAATAAATGGTAGAAAATGGATGGATAGAAATAATATGGAACTCAGCGGCACATGACTGTGTTTGTGTGACCTGGACATCTTCCCATTAGTGCATGTTGCATGTACTGCATAGATCATTTTGTGCCTGTGTTAAGAATAAATAAATCCAAAAAGTGCCATAGCGGACATGCAAAACCTCTTAACAGCAACGATCACATCCTGTTAGTCAGCTTCAACCTCGGCCAGCCTCACCACTATCCTGAATCAAACCATCAAACAGCACCCCCTCTTCTGTGCTCTCTTTTTACACAGGCAGAAAAGACCTTGATGATTCTCAAATAATTGGCAGTAGTGGTTGACTTTTATTCCTCCACCCCTCCCTCTTTTTACTGTTTATCTTTTTTTTTCTCTCTTCCTCTTCCTTTAGAGATGAATAGTTGGCCTAGGATCAAAGGCAGATCCCAATGGGCCACTGTGGCCACCACAAAAGGGTGTTGGGTGCTGGCGTGGGGCCAGGTGCTGCACATGGTCACACAACCAGGGACAAGACATGCAGATGGGGCCAACAGAGCCCTTGTCATCTCCACCCCCCCACACGCCTGTATACAAGAGGTCAGTGGCTAAATTATCAGAGCGTGTGCTTCCTGTAAGATGATCTAGTCACTGAATCCCTTTTGTTCCCATCTGGCTGCTCTACTTTTTTTCCCTTCTAACACTCCAACTGTCCTTTCTTTGTTTCTACATCTCTCACATACTTTTCCTCTGTATTTTTGCATTTTCTTTGCAACTCAGGGGCAGGATTGGGCCTCCCAAAGACACCGCCAGCCTGCACAGTGACAGTAAAGGAAGCTGAGGTAAAAGTTGATGTCTCCAATGACAACCAACTGCAGTTCAGGTTCAGGTTAACAGCCCTTCTTTACAACAATATGCCCAAATGCTGGTAAAAATAAATAGAAGTCAATGTTGAATGGAGTGTTGATAAAACAAAAGTGATCCAGCTTATATTTATTCATGCAACACCCAACAGACTCAGCCAACAGTTTATCTGACTGTTGGACTAGAATCACATAAAAGTTACAAAGTACAAAAAAAGTTCTGTTAAACATTCACATTTAAAGTGTTTTTAATGACTCAGGCCAATCTAGAACCATGCAACTTGGATGGACCATACAGTACAGTGCTTATTTTTAACATGATAAATGTTGAGTTGAATTTATGTTTAATCTCGAGATTTCTCTTTTTTTGCGACAAAACAGTTGATATACTTTATTTAAGAATATAAAACAGATAATGCTTTTGATGATCTTTGGTCATTTAGACTGGATTTACATTGCACGTCCAAGTGCCCAATTAGGATTGTTGTGCCTCTATCCAATAATAATGTGAATGTGCACAGTGGCTATAAAAAGCACACCCATGTTCAAAATGAGACCAAGATAAATAATAACCATTAATGTGGCATATAACCTGTGCAGCTCACTTGAAAGACGAAAAGTAAAAATAAACAACTGAAACAATGCACTTTCACAAGTGTGAACACCCTCATATAAATGGGATGTGGCTGTGACGTGGTGTGACTGGTTAGAGCGTCTGCCTCACAGTTCTGAGGACCGGGGTTCAATCCCCGGCCCCGCCTGTGTGGAGTTTGCATGTTCTCCCCGTACCTGCGTGGGATTTCTCCGGGCACTCCGGTTTCCTCCCACATCCCAAAAACATGCATGGTAGGTTAATTGAAGACCCTAAATTGCCCGTAGGTGTGAATGTGTGTGCAAATGGTTGTTTGTATATGTGTGCCCTGCGATTGGCTGGCAACCAGTTCAGGTTGTACCCCGCCTCCTGCCCGAAGATAGCTGGGATAGGCTCCAGCACTCCCGTGACCCTTGTGAGGATAAGCGGCTCAGAAAATTGATATATATATATATATATATAGAGAGAGAGAGAGAGAGAGAGAGAGAGAGAGAGAGAGAGAGGCAAGTTGATCAGCATGGTTGTTGATCAACACCTGAACACATGAATCACAGACAATCTGATCTAAGTTCATCAGGATGGGAGACTCTCTCTCCTCCACGGTGATGTTGCAGTATGGGAGCACCACAGGGGACTGTGCTGTCACCTCTGCACTTGACCCTATACACAGCAGACTTCCTTTACAATTGAAGAAGCTATCACATGCAGACGTTCTGGCTGCAATCACGGTATGTACAGTATGGTGGGGCGTGGGCAAGGAGGGCGAATACGCAAGGATAGTGCAACACTAACCGGCTGCAGCTCAAAACCAAGATGGTGCTTAACTTTCTGGCACTCACCTCCTCCTCTGCTGCCAATTAACACCGACAGAGTGGATTTGGAGGTTGTGGAGTCAGGTACTTCGGTACCTGCTGTCACAGAACTCTTTTTAGGACAGATTCCAGAAATAGTTATTAGACTATAAAACACCACATTCAGTAAAGACATGCTGATAACCAGCAGCATTATGTCTTACTGTATCTTCTGCAATGCTTCTGTTTGTATCATTTTTGCACCTTAATGCCCAATTTACACTTTTTTGAAATTATTTATAAGCACAGTATTGCATATCATATTGTATGTTGTGCGAACGTGTATTGTTTTTTATTTTTTATTTTTATGGTGTGTCTGAAGTGAAATTTAGCAGTTGACCGTTTGAAGTTCCTTCGAGATAAAGTATCAATAGTTCTCCCGTGACGTCATGCACCACCATATTGTAGAGCAACGTATTGGTTTCCTCCTGTGCTTATTGATCATTTGAATAGAGAATCCTCCCGATCTCCCGAGAATTTGAACCTTGGTTGTGCATTGTGACCTGTAAAACATCCATCCATCCATTTTCTGAGCCGCTTCTCCTCACTAGGGTCGCGGGCGTGCCGGAGCCTATCCCAGCTGTCATCGGGCAGGAGGCGGGGTACACCCTGAACTGGTTGCCAGCCAATCGCAGGGCACATACAAACAAACAACCATTCTTACTCACAGTCATGCCTACGGGCAATTTAGAGTCTCCAATTAATGCATATTTTTGGGATGTGGGAGGAAACCGGAGTTCCCGGAGGCACGGGGAGAACATACAAACTCCACACAGGCGGGGCCGGGGATTGAACCCGGGTCCTCAGAACTGTGAGGCTTGACGCTCTAACCAGTCGTCCACCGTGCCGCCACCTGTAAAACAGAAACAAGAAATTCTAAAAAAAAAAAAGTATTGAATTAAGGGATGAAACCTTAGAATTGACTCATTTTACATTACTATTAACTGGCTTATCTTTAAGTAATGTCTTTTTTATTTTTTTTACTTTTATAGTTTAACATTATCTGTTTAACATTTTTTCTTTATGCAGTTATGACCTTACACACCTGTGTATGGCCAGTGGGAATACACTTTTCTTATTAACGCATTTCTTGTAATTGGAGAATATAAGTGGTGCCTAACGGCACGGTGGAAGAGTGGTTAGCACATCTGCCACACGGTTCTGAGGACCGGGGTTCAAATCCCGGCCCTGCCTGTGTGGAGTTTGTATGTTCTCCCCGTGCCTGCGTGGGTTTTCTCTGGGTACTGCGGTTTCCTCCCACATCCCAAAAACATGCATTAATTGAAGACTCTAAATTACCCGTATGTGTGAATGTGAGCGTGAATGGTTGTTTGTTTCTATGTGCCCTGCAATTGGCTGGCGACCAGTTCGGGGTGTATCTCGCCCGAAGATAGCTGGGATGGGCGGCTCCAGCACGCCCGCGGATAAGCGGAACGGAAGATGAATGAATGACGTGGTGCCTATGCGCAATTTAAATAACGTAATTAAATTTCCAGCATGATTCGTGCAAAACAAGGATGTGTGTATTCATTAGCAACGCAATTTTAGTCCTTCTGTTAAGTGGCACTTTTGATTGCTTAAAAAGTCACTAGTTGGTACCATGTACTGTACATAGGGCTTATACAATTAATGTCAACTCGAGCAGTTGAAAGGTCAATAAAGCCTACTAAATAAAACTACTGTATATGATGCTTTAATGTGACCACCCTGGAAAAAGCAATTACCTCCAGCTTAGATAATGACCCCTTTAACACTGAAAGTGGACTAATTAAAGCAGGAGGAATAACAATTGAACTCCCCAAATAGGGTCAACTGCTTGAGTGTGAAACTGCAGAGGCAACTCGAGCCAGTTAGACAGCATGCTATTGTAAGCACCGCAGGCTAATGTTGTTTTTCTGTAATAATGAACATTATTTTCACTTTTATGTGCTCCTCCTACAGAGAAAATAGGCCTCATCTCTCCCTTTGTGGTTGCTCCAACTACTTACTTCCACCACCCACACAACACATTTTCCCAGGCAACAATGTTCCTCCAAAGTTTACAAACACTATGCCCAAAGCAGTTAGCAGTGGCCCCGCTTTCTGTTTCCTGGCTGGAGTTGAAATGAAATGGTAATTTTGACTTGAGGAGGATTTCAAAGGGATGGCCTTTACTTTTCATTTTGTTGCATACCACGAGCTCGCCGACACATTCACATCGGGAGTTGCGACAAAAAAATGAAAAAGAGAGGTGAGAAAGGTGCTGCATTTTAAGTTTTTAAAAAAAAATGTTTTTCACTCTTGATTTCAACCCCACCACCCCGCCCCCCACCATCTTCCCACAGAAAGAAATGAAGCAGTGTGAAGATCTTTATCCCAGATGGACAGGACTTATATAAACATCCACCCACAACTCGGGGAATATTTGATGTGTCATGATCTTAAGATTGTTTCCTGGTATTTAAATAGATCATTTAGTTTTTCAAGTCCCAACATTTTTCTTCAAAGAACTGAGAGGGTGTTGTGTGGGTAGAGAAGGAGTGGTCTCTTGTTAGTTTCCAATGAAGACTCCAAGAGGCCAATTGCCTTTTCACAGGAGTGCTTTACTGTCATTTGCTATAGATTAGTACATGGAAATTTGGCGACTAATCCAATAATGAAAAATGCTATCTTATCCAAACTATGTTGTGATGGGAACGGCAGTTCATTTGACTATATTGACTCACTAGAAATCCGTTCACTGCATCGAGTTCTTCGTCATTCCGGTCTTGAGTCAGCCCTGAGGTTCAAATTCACTCGCTGACACATTCATTTACCGATGGACGATGCGTACATAGTCATTCGCGAGAGACGCGGCTTTACTTTGAGTGGTACATGCATTAAAATTGCTGCGTGGTCCTCTTGCTTTTATATTGGTGGGTTTACCAAATACTGTGTGCTTGAAAAGGTGGTATGATATAACGCAAACAGCTCAGCTCAGCAACTAGCTCCAGGGATATGCTGTCAGGGGAGCCAGAGCCTCACCTGCATCACGAAGAGTAAAAAATACGCAAACATTTTTAAATATATATATTTTTTTTATTTCAGTATTATGGTCTGTGTTTTATATTGATTTCCTTTTTTAATCCAATAATGATTTCAAAGTGAAAATTGCTGAATTTGCATATTGCCTGTTCAAATAGATGGGCGAGAATTGAAGTGCGGCAGCAAGCAGCCTGCCTCACCTCAGATTGCGCAATCCCTCACTAAAGAGCAGAAATAGCACAGCACCAGCTGTTCGTAAGATTACTAATCTATTGTCACATTTTGTTCATGGTTTGATATGCTATCCGATTTTCCACAGTCAGGCTACTATTTATATTACATATTTAGTTTTGCAGAGCGCATAAAACCACAGATAAAATCATAAAGGTCAGGGAGACAGTTTAATGCCTCACAAGGGAGGACAAATTCAGTCAATGGCCTGGGGCCCTGAGATTTTCAGCAGCCCCCCAAACATTTAATAATAAACAGATTAATAGTTTTCTTTGATTTAAGGCAATTATTATTGTTTTGGACCTATAATAAAAAAAAATGCTTAACCTATCATGATGGTTTTGACTGCTCCCCCCTCCCTTTCCATCAGTGGGCTAGTCCGTCTTTTTACTGCACATGTGCAGACTTGATTCAGGAAGAAGATACAAACTTAGCGTGGTTGTGAGGTAGTGACAGCTGCAGTCCCCACTTTCTAAAATTTGCTCCAAATGAAAGCCAAATGTGGAAGATTTTATATTTACCGGTAACCTTAAAACAATTTCTTAAAACTACCAACCAAAAGGAAGACCGGAGATTAAAGATCTGCTTCAATATCAGGTCAGAATTTTTTTTTTTTCCAGTTGTCAGGGTGCTTGACAAACTCTGTTTAGCTCATAAATGTGTAAACCTATGCGCTTAACCAGCAAAAAAAACTCACCGCACGTCATTTATTAGCTCTCTCGCAAAGCTATCTCTCATTATCTGCCACAATGTGCCGGATCCTGCTCAACATTCTCCCGTTCATCTGTCATGGTCGCATTCCACCGTCAGTGCTTGGCCCTTTGGCAGCTTCGGTCATCACACTGCCGTAAATGGCCATGTGGCACCTCGGGCTCAGCTACCTGATGCGTCCTTCCATGGAGATCTTTGTTTTAGTGGAAGGGTCTGGACTTCTTTGTCATCCTGCTACATCTACCGAGGCTTCTGCATTTTGTGGCTGATTACCACCTGGTGGTGTGTTGGCTCCAAAGGTGCGGGAGGAAGTTGGTCGGGCCTGGCAGACCCAAACGTATTGTGAGGCTCCGATGGGAACTTCTTGCACAGTCCCCTATCAGAAGGCCATCGATTGTGTACATGGGTGCACTTTCCTAGGCTGGATCATCGCATTGGCTTGTCAGTCGACCGTGAAAAAGGTATCCCCCATGACAAAAGGTTTGTGTGGGAAAAAAACAACTCTTGCCATGATCTCTTCACTCCACAGCCAGTAAGGGAGGCAAGGGTTCATTGGTGTTGATTAGCTGTCAGATCTCATGAAGGGGCCACAGAGGAAGATGAGGAAAAGATGAGGTCACTTGCAGACAGCCAAATCAGAGTCAAGTGCTCTGCATCTTTTAGGAGCTTGGGACGACAGATGAGGAATACTGATACAGCAACATAAAATATATTTGATTCTAGTGCGCTACTCTGCCACTGTTTGCTGATTGTGTTGTCACTGTATTTGGATCCTGGCTGCTATTGAACAACTCTCTGTTGAAACATCAAATGGTGGTATTTTATGGCCTTTGGAGAACATATTATTTTTCTTTAGTCATTTTTACACGTACTGCACACTATGTACAAATTTTAACAAAACGTGACAATGGCCACTGAAAAAAACTTTTATACGCAACTGACTGTCATAATGTTAAATAGAAATCAGGCATTGCTTTTCACTTCCATGATCCAACAGAATTAATAAAAAAAAAATGGTGGTACCGTTAACTGTAAATATTTGGTTTTACAACCTTTTAAGGGCAATCAGTGCAATCAAACTCTCACCTGTGGACAGTTATTTTGTCGCACTCCTCATGAGCAAACGGTTCCAGCTGTCTCAGCTTTGAAGGGTGCTTACCCCAGACTGCACGTTTCAGCTCCTTCCACAGGTGTCGAGATACCTGTCGACAATTGAAAGTTGCACCATCGACCACTGTGGGGTTTTCTTTCTTTAAAGCAATGTTTCCGCACCTTTGTTGAGCCAATGCATGTTTTACAAATCTCACAGCACAGCACCAAATAAAAATGTCATAAAAAGTGGAAACAGGTTAGTTGCCATCTAGTGGAGTGACATTTAATTTTTCTGGATGTCACGTCGGTATATATGTTCATAGATGAACAAAGCTATATTATTTGTAGTAAATGTATTAGTTTTGGGAAGAATTGAGTGAAATTCCATGATCACACTTGATGATCTCCCACAGCACACTAGTGTAATGTGCCAAAGCACACTGGTTGGGAATCATTTTCATTTTGTAACTGTACCCAGCTTCCTAAAACCATAACAAAGCAAAAATGATTATTTGAAAGAGCTGTTTTCCGAAATCCAACATCTGAAAAAAACTGATCTTGACATGCCATGAATTTGTCCATCCATCCATTTTCTACACCACTTGTCCTCATTAGGGTCGATGGAACCTATCCCAGCTGACTTAGTGCGAGTGGTGGGGTACACCTTGGACTGGTCGTCAGCCAATCAAAGGGCAGCCTCGCTATTGTGCAGACTCTATTATAGTTTGTTGAAAATGTTCAGACTGAGCAAATTAATTGTTTTGAAGTGATGCAATTCATGTTTGCAAAATTTAAAAATTGTCTGGGTAAATTTCATTTTCGTCAAAATAGTCAAAATGGTGTTTTGGTAAACAATGTCTTTCTAACTTTATGATGCTCGTCACAATTTCATGTAAATATTTAAGTGCTATTATATTGGTATTTACCTCAAAGCACTAATGATGTCTGTCTCATGATGTGTACAAAATATTAACCAGCATCAAACCAGTGGGTGTGCTGGGCTTTCTTGCACTATTTTTATTGTAGCCCAAATAATTACAGTAATAGAGGTGGTTTAAAAGTCCCAGGAATGAGAGGCAAACCAGGGACAACAGGATGGAAGAACCTTCTCACCATTATTACAGTATGAAATACATTTTATTTAAGGCAGGCGTGGGCAACTAATTGTTAAAGGGGCCATGTGAGAAACTGGAACATTTGTCAAAGAAAGGGTCACGCTATCATGCTAACCCCAATTGTGTTCCATATGAATTGAATGTGTTTATTCAATGCATTAAATAGTATTGTTTAATAACATGCTGCTAGTGTATATATGACGTGTTTTTACTGTATAATTAGGACATGAAAATGGTGAACAGAATTGCAGTTGTTACATTTTAACATTATGTCACTATTTATTCAACATTTACAAATAACAGCGTGCATCAATTTCTCAGTATTTGTTAAGTGTGCTGACATTATGGGCACCAGCCACTAACGCATACTAGCCATTCCTTGTTTGCACTCCCAAATAATTAGCAGGGTAACCCCCCCCTCCACCGTGCAGGAATGTTGCCAACATGAGCACGGCTTTTCGCATTGTCACTTGTCGTAAATAAAAAAATAATCAAATGAAAAACGGTAGTTTATTGTGTGCCGCTCGTAACCTCAAAATAAAATATATCTGTACCATCGTACCGAGGACACCTTATTATGCATGCCAGGATAGAATTTGGTCATGTCACTGCTGAAATCACATTTGGCAAGTGTTTATTTTTGTCACTTCTTGAATGTATTCTCACAAGTCACAAGTTAATGATAAGTCTGCTTGGCAAATAAGCAACCAACTGTAGTTTATGTAGTGTTGGCTTTGTGTGCTTGGAACCAAGGCTGACCTGTGCTTGTCTATGAAAAATGTAAAATAGCGAGTAGAGCGGTCGTTCTTTTATATGTGATGAACATTGAAAATGTTACTGTCACAGATTATGTTTTCAGCATTTAAACTGAACCACTAGTGTCTTTAAAAACAAAGGGTTTTTATATATATATATATATATATATATATTTGCATTTTCATACCAAAAATGCAGTTAATGTAAACAAATGGGCAAAATGACTCCATCGTTTTTCCATGTTGTGTAAACTTCCCACTTCAAAGAGGGCTAAGCAAATTCCTTTGCACTTCCCTTCATCGCCATCATTTGATGTTTTGGGAAAGACGTTGCTGAAACTCGACCGTTAGACCAGGCCAAACAAGGGTGCTGATTTGCAACTCTCAATTAGTGGTGTGACATCTCAACAGCCATCATCTGAGAGTCATCCCACAGTGAGAGAGGCTGCTTGGGCGGATAAGGTAATTAGACTTAGTGGGACCCTTTCATCTGCACCGACAGGGAAGGCTTCTGCATCTTGTCACTGCACTTTGTAAGTGTGACAATAGCGCCACTGTGTTCAAAATGGCTATTGGCCTGCTGTGTTTTTTTCTCTTACTATTTTGTTTAATCATATTTTTAAATTGTATTATTTGGTTTTAGTTTAAAATAGTATTCATGTAATGTTTAGATTTTATGTCATTTTCAAGAAATGATACTAATCTGTAGAGTCTGAATATTGTAACACATTAACATCTCTGAAAATGTTGAGGCTGGCGTTCTTTTTCTTGTATGTTACTCAAAGCCAAAGTGACTTGAAAGAATAACTTTGCCTGTGGGAAGGACAGTGCTCGGGTTCAGATGCATTTCTGATAACACTTTGCATTCTGCAGGCACCGGCGACAACTCTGATGCCTGTGTTTCATTGTCCCTTTAATGTTCTCCTCCCACCTTCCCAATAAGCAGCAAAGCAGAGGTGGAGGTGAAGCGATAGCCAGCGGATTACCGCAGTGGAGAGAGAGTGACGTGCGATCCACTTCCACTGTTTTGACAGACAGAAGCAGTCAGGTATTTGCATCCAGATAGGACTTCTCTTTTGTGAAATGACACACAAAAGGCTCTGGTGGTACAATCTAGTCAAGTGTAGGATAGCATCCGATGACAATTGTGGGGGGGTTTTCAGTAACACTACAAAATGATTTTATATCGTTAGCATTTCACACAAACACAAATTTCTAAGTTATTAGACATCGTTACCACTAGGAATGTTCTTACAGTCATCACAAGATGGTTTTCATTTATTGCCAAGGGCCTTATTGACTTACTAAAACTTTGCATGTGCAAAAAACGGGCACAGACTTAAATGCTTATGCAAACAGATGTGGAAGCTGACCCACGAACCGGGCGCACGCAGAATGGGCTCTTTGCTCGTAATCTCCCACGCAGCCGATTTACGGCTCGTCTTTTTAAGTCCTATTCCAAAGCACAGTGCAGCAATTTAGAGAAGGGCTTTAAATGTGCCATATTTTACTAAACCAACTTTTCTAGTATTTGGGATGTAATATTGTCTCTGTGGCGCCTCAGTGAACATGTGAAATATGAATTAAAATCATCCACGCATTCCTGAGTTCCAGAGTTTTTCTGCCCAGAGGCCTGAAATCAGGTCCTTCGAATTTCTCGAGCTTATCGACGTCACTAGCCAAGATCTCTGTCTACCTCTTCCCTTCCGAGCCAGCACTGTCGACATAACAAACACGTGTGCTCGCACAAGTGTGTCTTCTACACAGAGGCAACCAATCAGAGGAAAGGCGGCAGTTTAAGCCAAATATGGACAAAGTGGATACAAATTTGGATAAAAAAGAAGTAGCTGTCAGAGGGCCTTTTCTGGACAAAACCAAGGTGTTTTTTTTTTTTTTATGAAATTGACACATATATACTAAGTCCATGTTAGAGAGTCACTCTATGGAGATCTTAATAGCCAAAATATGGGACCTTTAAGATGTATGGCTTGTCTCACATCTACAGATATAATGGTGTAAGTCAATATGTTTCTTTACGCTGTAGTTACTTACGTTGGATAAAGTTCATTAATATGCCAATAAAGAGTCCTGGTCCGTGATTGAATATACATGGTATTGTATTCATGTTTGTATGACCATTTCCAGTTATCTAAACAGAATATATCTAACATTGTGTTCTATCTGGTTTTAGGCTCTTGTTTTTTAATGTGTTCGGCATTATTAGTGTTAAATAAAGACAGACAGACACGGGAAGTGTATAGGTTATCTACTTCAGACCCATCAACAGCATGACAAAGCTCACAGTGAGAATGTAGGGCTGCTTAACGTTATGGGTAGCATTTTCCCCATCTTACCTTAATAGAAGCAAATGTCGTCATCAGATCAGACCCGGTGAATCTATCTTCGCAGTTAATTTTTCACATTCTGGGAGGAGTACGCACAATTTTAATTGACCAAACTTGAGACAAATTGCAATGGCAGATTTTGCATCTTTAAATTCCGCGTCTGAAAGGCAGGTGCAAACCGTCACACACAGTGTTTACCAGCTTAGCGCAGGCAAAACAAGAGTTAGCGGAAATACTTTTCTGATCGTGTAAACATCTTTGAAATGGCAGACACAAAAATGATCGCAACATATTGTCTATTCAGCTACTGTACATCCTATTGTCACGCACAGTGTCTGTAGTTTGCTTGTTCTCCCTGAGCTTGCGTGGGCTTTCTCTGGGTACTCCAAAAACATGCATGTTAGGTAATTGTAATTGAAGACTGTAGGTTGTACATAGGTGCAAATGTGAGTGTGGATAGTTTGTTTGCACTGTATATGCCGTGCGATTGCCTGGAGACCAGTCCCTTCCGATGCTCCCACGCCTCTTGCCCAAAGTCTGCTGGGACAGGCTCCAAGGATCCTGTTACCCATGACCCTAATGAGGCCAAGCCCCATAAAAAAATGTATGGCTATTTAAACAAATCTATTTTATTGTATCAATTATTTTGTTAATTGAGGAATATTTCATTTACCAAAGAGAAGATAATTTACTGCTAGCAGTTTGCACGTTGTTTCATTTTTCAAGTTCATTAAATCTGCTCCTGTTCACACAAAAGCAGTTTTATGCTTGGCTTTTTGTTCCCTTATTGTACCGAATGTGAACCGAACAGTCATTTTAGAACCAAGGTATCTACCAAACCATGTTTGGCATAATATTACACCCCAAGTAGAAAGTTAAAAAAAAAAAAAAGCACTCAATGCCATCAAAGCATTGCATTGTTATGCATTTATGCATATAATTTAAACCACACTGCCTGCTTTTAAATCAGGTGAGTAATCGAATGATCTGATCCAAACATTCCATTCATCATCAAAGTTTTACTAACTTGGTTTATTAAAACTAAGTAACAACGATCAGTTCTTATGTTTTCTTCATTACATGGGGCCATATTCTCCCGTTTGCGCGTTACTCCTTTTTTTAAGCACCTGACTTTACACACTTTTAATCTGCGTGGATTCCACCATCCGGCTTTCTGACACACCCACTGTGTCACACCAGAGAGGCATGATTCATTGACAGCTGAGGCTGCCTACAAATCCTGGACCGTGTATTGTTCCTGAGACGTGGGAAACTCATTGACATCTGTGCACACTTTAAATTTGAAAAGATTTGCGTTATGTAATGGATGAAGTGTAATCGGCCACTTGGGACGTGCGGACCACTACGGATACACTTACACTTTTTTTTAATTGTATGAAATAAATGTAATAAAAGTTATTTAATCCGAATACTGTCTACTGTGCTTGTAACTGAATGCATGTTTGGAGGTCCATCACTACAAAAGGGGCTGTGTCGACTGTGGTCTAGATCAGTGGTCCCCAACCACAGACTGGTTTCACGAAGATATATTTTGAAGGACTGGCATAAAACAATTTTTTTTTTTTAAATGATGAAATATACAAATCACCATTACGATTAATGTGTAGTTGTTGTAGTAGCCCGTTCCCAAAATGGCTAACCAGTGATGGGACATTTTGATTTTCTAGGAATATTGTAGAAGTGATCATTTAAAAATGTATAGAAATGAGTGTTGCATATTGATAGTTGTCTGTTTCCTACCTTAAAGGTACAATTTGAAGTTTAAAAAAACATTTTGTCATCAACAGTAATCCATCTTTTATCGCGGTGTTTAGGTTCCAGAGCACCCCCACAATAGGTGAAATCCAGGAAGTAGAGACCACATTTTTGTGATTATTATTATTATTATTATTATTATTATTATTAGATCCATCCATCCTTTTTCTTTACCGCTTCTCCACACTAGGGTCGCGAGCGTGCTGGAGCCTATCCCAGCTATCTTCGGGCGAGAGGCGGGGTACACCCTGAACTGGTCGCCAGGGCACATAGAAACAAACAACCATTCGCACTCACAGTCACACCTACGGGCAATTTAGAGTCTTCAATTAACCTACCATGCATGAAACCGTAGTGCCCGGACAAAACCCACGCAGGTACGGGGAGAACATGCAAACTCCACACAGGCAACACAGTGGTAAACATGACCATGTCCCAGCTTTTTTGGAACGTGTTACAGCCATAAAAGTCCAAGTTAATGGTTATTTGCTAAAAACAATAAAGTTGATCAGTTTGAACATTAAATATCTTGTGTTTGTAGCGTATTCAATTAAATGTAGGTTGAAGATGATTTGCAAATCATTGTATTCTGTTTTTATTTATGTTTAACACAACGTCCCAACTTCATTGAAATTAGGGTTGTACATTTTATTCCTTGCAATGTTTTTTAATGAATTTGTCTTTTGTTTTTCTACAGTTGTCATGTTTTAGGCTAGGAAGCCTTTATTTTACCAGAAAAAAATTACAGCATACACTGAAAATCCCGGAGAATTATGCTCGATATGAATGTGAAAAAAAAATCTGCAATGCACTGAATCTGCAATAGATGAACCACTATATAGCAAGGGAACACAATGTTAATACTGTCGGCGGGGTCTGAAAGGAGCCTAAATTCAAATATTGCTAGCAGTTTTAAAAGTGGATATTCTCCCTTTAATTCATTGTTGATAATTATAGGGAGAATTCCTTAACATGATCAGTGTCTTTACATAGATGAATGTCATTAAATCTTACTAATAACATATAATTAAAGGTAATCTGAGCAAATTTGTTATCTTAGATGTGTGTATCAAACTGGTGGCCCTTCACATTAATCAGTACCCAAAAAGTACAGCAGCTCTCTTTCAGAAGGGTCAGTGACCACTGAACGACATCAAGTTCAAATAAGTCAGTATAACTGCAGGCAGTTTAATTAGACACGATAAAAGATCTTAACCACAATATCATCACAGGATTTGTCCTCACATTGTTGTCACGCATATCTCCATCTTACTTTGGAATTGCCCGCACAATTTTTCTGTATCCCTTGTCTTTGCAGGCCATTGTGTTGACCTTAAATAAAAATATTCACTGCTGTGAGAAAGAGGCCCAGAATTGGTCCTACTCACTATAAGAGAAACATACAATATAACAGTATTAGATCAAGTTTAATTATACAGGGGCTTGTGGCTGGGCCCCCTTTTCTCTCAACAGTGAGGATGCTTTGTGTTTGTTGTCGGTTCAAGGCTTACTAAAGGATGTGCTGGCATGTGCAAACGGTTCTGGCAAAGAGGAAACTTGTGGTAGTTGTGAGGGTGGGGGGGGTGAACTGTTATTGTTTGCAAAGCGTGTAAGCGACCATTACAATGCCGCATCCATGGAAGTGAAGCAAAGACAGTGAGCAAGAGCGAGAGAGAGAGAAAGAAATATGCATCTTTGACTGGCGACTTAACAAGCGAAGCCGAATTTGTCTTTTGGCGAGAGACGTCTGATGCGTTGCCAGTGAGCGAGAGTGAGAGAGAAATAGAAAGAGCAAAGGCACACCACAGAATCTTTCCTGCATCTCTTTCACACTCCCTTTTCTCTTCTAGTTTAAGACGACTTGGTGAATGTAGCAACATCAAAGGCCTCGCTCTCTGAATGTACATTCTTGTTCCAGCATCCACATAAAAGAGCGAGAGCTGGAGAAAAGCTGTGAGAGATGAACCAAGTTGCTTTCCACTTCCGTCCTTGTACAACCCCAATTCCAATGAAGTCGGGACGTTGTGTTAAACATAAATAAAAACAGAATACAATGATTTGCAAATCGTGTCCAACCTATATTTAATTGAATACACTACGAACCACATTCTGCACGTGTTACAACAGCGTGGCTTCGTAGTAAAAGAGTGCGGGTACTAGACTGGCCTGCCTGAAGTCCGGACCTGTCTCCCATTGAAAATGTGTGGCGCATTATGAAGCGTAAAATCCAACAACAGAGACCCCGGACTGTTGAACAGCTGAAGCTGTACATCAAGCAAGAATGGGAAAGAATCCCACCTACAAAGCTTCAACAATTAGCGTCCTCAGTTCCAAAACGTTTATTGAATGTTGTTAAAAGAAAAGGTGATGTAACCCAGTGGTAAACATGACCCTGTCCCAGCTTTTTTTGGAACGTGTTGCAGCCATAAAAGTCTAAGTTAATGATTATTTGCTAAAAACAATGACGCTTTTCAATTTGAACTTTAAATATGTTGTCTTTGTAGTGTATTCAATTAAATGTAGGTTGAACATGATTTGCAAATCATTGTATTCTGTTTTTATTTATGTTTAACACAACGTGCCAACTTCATTGGAATTGGGGTTGTACATACGTATCTATGGAGGAAAACAAATTAACTCTCTTAATCTTCACGCCATACCCTTTTTCCAAGCTATTCTAGTTAGTCTTTTTCACCGGGTTGTTGAGACGGCCGGATTTCTCATTAATATTTATAGTGTGAATAAGCATTGCTTTTTTTGGATCGCTGATCTTTTCAATTTAACTATTTACAACAGCTTCTGATTGGCCATTGTGAATAACAAGAATAAACAATGAAAAGAAAATGACCCAAAACTAGTTTTACCTATGAAAGGGTCTTCCCAGTTTCCTTGTTTCAACTCTATGGCGTAGCGTGCAACCGTATGCAGCCCAACGTGCAGGCACCCTAGTTATTTTTGTTTCGGGACATCTACAAACACGCAATGCCCCAACTTTTTACCCCACTTGCTTAGCCTCACCAGAGGCACCCAACTCCAACGAGGGTATTGTATCTACCGATCCATATCTGTCCTTTTACCTCTCAGCTTGTACCAGTTAGCAATGAGGAAATAGCACCAAGCCAGTCTTCCTTGTTGAACCCCCCCACTGCTAAATGAGCGGGACAGCACATCATTGCTACTTAGCGTAGTGGAGCTGAGAGTTTGGCCAAGGATCGTTTATTTTACTCGTGCATATAAAGTCGGACTTCACAGGGAAGTGTGAAAAAGTGTAGAAAACAAACTTTGTCAGTAACCCGATTAAGGTATGCACATATACGGGTAGTCGGTGAACCCCCTAGTATAAATAACCCTGTACGTTCTAGGATGCTTGCAGAGTCTACAGGCAATTTGTAATTCCACGTAACATTTTGTTTCCAACAATCTTAACCACCATACAAGTTTAAAATGAGTTATCCACAACTTTTGTAAAACGTAAAAACTAAATACTCAGCGACAACATTGTAAGGCACACCTCACGCGTCCCATTTATTTGACTGTTAGGTCAGTGTGAAAACAATCTAACAAACAGGTACTAAATAAGGAAGGTAGGCAGAGAACCACAGGAGGAAAACACTAAAACAAACTACAACCTAAAGAAGGCAAATGAACAAGAACAGAAAAACACAGTCGTGCTTACAAGCAACGAAAATAGCAACTGGCACAACGGAATATGAGTAAGAATGCACGAGAGAGTAACAATGGCAACAAGCAATGTACAATTTCTCAAAATCTTTCTCCTCCGCCTAAATGTACTGTTGATGACGAAGCACCGGCAGGTGCGTCGCAGGAGACTCCGCCCACCGACAAGCGCCAAGTAATTGCAACACAAAGGAAAATTCCACACAGGAAACAAGCATATATAATATGACATTTGACACTCTTATGTGTTAATTACAGTGAAGTACTGTCGTACTGAAACTGTAGTTGACATATTTTCATTTCATTTTTATTATTCAAATGATGGCATTCGATGCTTTTGATCTGAGCTGGAACAACTGAACAAACAGCTTTAGTCCAACCCCCCTTATCTTCACACCGAGACCACCCAAGGAGTGACAAGTTAGCCCTCACCTTTATTCTGTGTGTGTGTGTGTGTGAGGGAGCCTCATGCTTTATAAGGCGGGTGCACCTGTGTCTATACGTATGTTTGCTGTGTTCGTGCTCCCTCCATCTGGGCCCTGTTTGGAAAGCCTCGCTGTTAAAATCACAGTCACTCCGTGGCAGGATTACCACTGTGAAAAAAAAACACCTGGAAGAACCTCAGTCCTCCAGTTCCTTCCAGTCACATGCTCAAAGACGTTTCAGACTTCCCAGTTTGAGGTGCAGGATTTCTTTTTGTCCTCCGTGGTCATTCTCATTTTGCCTGAAAGAGTAACAAAGAACACAACCCAAATTCACGTTACGTACGACCCTGGTTACATTATCATCATACAACAGTTGATTAAAAAAAAGGGTATGTCTGTGCGCACTGGCATACGTGCACATCATATATGTTTCTCTGTTTTTATAGCATGCCAAAACATTAAAGGCTGATTATCCACAGTGAGTATAAGCCTGTGTGAATGAAAGAGAGGAATAATCCCAGATGAAAATTGAGTCAGAGCATCTCCATTGGAGTTTTCCCATCAGAATTAATCTCAGTCTCGGATTAGTTACAATTAAAACTGTTTTGATGTCTAAGTGGTTGTTCCACAGAAATATAATATTGTATAGCAGCTTTTATTTGTCATTTTTGTTTTTGGCACATCCTCAGTATAGTCAGTGGAGCTAAACCAGTAGAGAGTTTTTAATGCGACAGTGGGCAGTGTCCAACCAGATCCAACAGATGGTGCTGTTTTTGGAGCATTCCAATATGTATTTTATATCCAATACAGAGAAATGAATACATTGTGAAATAAATTTTAAACAATAAGATTTCCTCTATCTATGAATTTCCTATCCTTATAGAGTAGTTCTGTTTATGAAATAATTTCCCAAGTGTGTTTCTGTCTTGGGCAGCACAATGAAGGACTGGTTAGCACATCCGCCTCACAGTTCTGAGGACCCGGGTTCACATCTGGCCTCCCCTGTGTGGAGTTTGCATGCTCTCCCCATGCCCATGTGGATTTCCTTCAGGTACTCCAGTAGGTTAATGGAAGACTCTAAATTGTCCGTAGGTGTGAATGATTGTTTGTCTATACAGTATGTGGCCTGTAATTGGCTGGCAACCAGTTCAGGGTGTACCCCCCACCCCTCTCGCCCAAAGATACAGTAGCTGGGAAAGGCTCCAGCACATCTCCAACCCTAGTGAGGATAAACAGTTTGGGAAATGGATGGATGGATCGATGTTTCTGTCTTACCTCCATTCATACTAGTTTCTAGAGGCGAGAGAGAAACGAAGACAAAAGACAAAGCACTAATTGTAAACAGGATGAGAAAAGTAAGTCGTTACATTTTCAACGACAATGAAACATTAAATATGAGTGTTTCATGGGGCTGTAGTGCTACACCCTGTGAGGGAAGGACAGGACAAGATAGAACAGGACAAGGATAGGAGAATGCAGGACAAGGGTCGTGAACCCGGCTACACAACTGAAGTGTGGTGGGATTGACTGTAAATTATAAAAGTCTATAGGACGAGAGTATGAGTGAGGGGATACACAAGCAATTTGCATATTCATGAGTTATTTGTCGCAATAAGTGAGTGCCCCACACCCAGTGAAAGAGTCCCAGGGGTGTGTGCCTGCGGACACATGCAAGTGAATTTTCCGTGCGATTCAAAAACACACATTCATGCAGATTCCAGAACTGTCTTCAACATTCTCAAGTCTGTTACGCTTTTATCGATTGTAACTCTCAAAAACCTAATGTATTTGTGATATTTTTTGAAAGCTAAATGAGAGCAGGCGGCACGGTGGCCGACTGGTTAGAGCGTCAGCCTCACAGTTCTGAGGACCCGGGTTCAATCCCCCGGTCCTGCCTGTGTGGAGTTTGCATGTTCTCCCCGTGCATGCGTGGGTGTTCTCCGGGCACTCCGGTTTCCTCCCACATCCCAAAAACATGCATTAATTGGAGACTCTAAATTGCCCGTAGGTGTGAATGTGAGTGTGAATGGTTGTTTGTTTGTTTGTATGTGCCCTGCAATTGGCTGGCAACCAGTTCGGGGTGTACCCCGCCTCCTGCCCGATGACAGCTGGGATAGGCTCCAGCACGCCCGCGACCCTAGTGAGGAGAAGCGGCTCAGAAAATGGATGGATGGATGGATGGATAAATGAGAGCATTAATAGAGGGATCCTTTAGAGTTCTTTAGTGTGTTTCTGGTAAGACAAAGCCAGTCTTTTTTTTTTTAATCCATCCCTTTTCTATTCCGTTTCACCTGTTTAGGGTTGTCGGAAATGGAGCCCATTCCAGCTGACTTCAGACGAAAGGCGGACTGCGCCCTGGACTTGTCACCAGTCAGTCACAGGTGACGTGTTTACATGCTAATTCACACCGTCACAAAATGGGAATTGAACCCATGCTGCCTGCACCAAAGTCAGGCGAGTGTACAGTACCACCACAACCATTGCCACTGTCAGTCTTTTTCAGCTCCTCTCATTCGACTCATGGCAATATTTTTTGTTTGTAGGCTTTCTTTCATCAGCACCATGAATACAAACGCTTTCCCTCCTACCCACACAAACACACACACACTCCATTCAAGTCCACCAGCCCCCTCACACCCACAACCGTCACCTCCCTCCCCCAGCTGTCCACCCTCCACGTTGACCCGCTGACACTGCTGGTGATGTCCGGGTCTGATGTTCATGACATCATGCATCACAATGAGTCCACTGCCACCGCCGGCTCTATTGTCCATTGTCACCCTCACAGTGAGTGTCCTTGTTTGCAGGCAGGACAGGGCTGACATGGCACGTTCCCTCAGTAAATGATGCAAGAGGGCGAGAGTACGGTTGCAAAGCTTGGGCCTTTTTTGGGGGTGGAGGGTTTTGAGGGAGTTGGGGGTGTGTACTGGACATTGAGCTGATCGGAAGGCTCCTTTCTCCTCTGACAATAACTTCACTGATCGTCTGCGATCCAAAACCAAGAAAATGTCTTTGATGCCTAGGGGTGAATAGATACTGTGATGGCAATTATTTCACAGTAGTAATCATACTTGTGTTCGTGTGTCTGCGAGCGCATGTATTCTGTATGAGTAACTACAAACAGGGAATTGTATATGTTAGCATGTGATTTATTCCTCCCACATCCAGTAACTTTGAGAATTTGTGTGCTACCATGTCTTTTTGTTGTAGATTACTACTCTCAAAAACCTGATGACACTTGGATGTATTTGTGAAAAAAAAATTTCCAGCTAAATGAGAACATTAACACAGGGAACCTCAAGAGTTCTTTAGTATGTTGCTAGCAAAACAGAGACAGTCTTTTTTTTTTTTTAATCCATCCATCCGTTTTCCATTCCACTTACCCTGTTCAGGGTGGTCGGGAATGGACTGTTCACCAGTCAGTCACAAGTGACGTGTTGAAATGCGCAACTATTCACATGCTAATTCACACCATCACTAAGTGGGAACTGAACCCATCCTGCCTGCACAAAAGTCAGGCAAGTGTACCACCACACCCAGTTCCGGGGAGTAACTAATTATCTGTGAAGAGACTGTGTAATTTAGTTACAAAATGTACGTAATCCATCACACTACTGGGAGATAATGTGTAATTAAAATACAGTTGCTTTTGGAAATTTCCAAGATTACTAGTTTAGTTACATTTTAAAAAATACCCACAAAAGCTCAGATTTGTTTTGGTAACACTTCCTCCTTCTAAAGCCGACACTTGTGATTGGCTCTCTCTGGTCATGTGCAATTCTGCTCTGGTCTCAAACATAACATACTTTTCCAAATATGGCTTTGAAGAGCCATCTTGTGGTGCAATCTATTAGTTTATCTGAGATTTTGAAAGGGTTAAGTCTCATAGTTACACTTTTGAACACATAAAGGAACACTGACTTTCAAGCGCTTTTATCTTTATAATTTTGGACTTTTTATTGAACATTCACTTATCTGGTCTGTCATATGAAGTCTAAATTGTGCACTTTTGTCATTAGGTTAACATGGTATTTTAATATCCTGTACACAAACATATATGTAGTTATTACATTGAGAACGCAATTAAATAGTTACACTTTTTACATTTTCAACAGTGTAACTAGTAATTGTAACCAACTCAATTTCCAAAGTAATATTGCCAAAAGTAATTTTTGTTTGTAGGCTTTCTTTCGTCAGCAAGAAGTGTATTTGATGTCTAGATGTGAATAGATACTGTGGTGTTAATCATTTCACAGTTGTCTGCCAACAGATATATTCTTTATGAGTAACTATAAAGTTACTCATAAATACAGACAGTGTAATAATAAGTAAAAACTTAAAACCAAAAAAACTCTTAACGTTGGTGGCAAATAATGAAAGGGTGAATTGAAGATGCACCTCAAATATTTTCACTATTATTCCTTGTCTCACAAGTGTAAAAAGAAATTAAACACCAAAAAAAAACCCAAACTTAACTTTCATGTACATGGCCAAGTTTTACGGCTTTCAAGTGACTTCAGGTGTATATTCTTTAACCATGTTCTTTTTAAAAAAAATTTTTTTTATAACAACCCTTGTTAAGCACGATCCCTTTTTTCTAAGGAAAAAAATCAAATGAAAAAGCCACAAGAAGCCCAAAAACACACCCAGAGTTATTCCTGTCTTGTGCAATAGGTTGACGTCTGGCGTGACATCACGTACGGTGGCAGGTTTGTGATTTTCACAAAAAATGTTGTGGTATTCTAAGTTGGACTACCAGAGGGGCATTTCAAAGGTTGAAAAGTTTCGCTGTTTTTTTTTTTCTTACCATCAGAGAGATTTTAATTGAACTTTGTTATCGTGGTTGGAGTTTGCAGTAGTTGGATAAATAAGTATACCAAAATATTGGAAGCATGCATGACTACTCTATGCAGGTCTTGTTTTGGAGACTTCACAGTGTTGCCATGCTGTGTATGCCATTTTAACTTATGTTTTTTGAACATATGTAAGACATACATATCGATGAGCAGATCAGGAATTGTTTCCTCGAATTTCACAGAGATCCACATCTGGAAAGGATTTTGATTGTGTTATGAAAGCTCCTGCTGCTGAGCTAAAAGCTGAAAGGAACAGCAGCAGCTCAGAAGTTTTAGCCTTTAAGTCAAGAAGAGTGGAGGGGAGCCTCAAGATGTTAAACCTGTAAGCATCTGGCTACAATATGACTTCAATATATCGCTTCATAACCTCTTAGGAAGCTTCTTTTAACAACTGTCAATGAATTATTGAAGTTTGATGAAACGGGGCAGCACAGTGAATGTTTGATTAGCACGTTTGCCTCACAGTTCTGAGGTTTGGGTTTGAATCACAGCTCCGGCCTTCCTGTCTGGAATTTACGCCCCAAGCTTGTGTGGGTTCTCTCTCAGGTATTCCGATTTCCACCAACATTCCCAAAACTTGCATGTTAGGTTAACTGCAAGCGAATGTGTTGGCGGTTTGTATATGCCCTGCTATTAGCTGGTGACCAGTCCAGGGTGTACCCAAAGTCAGCTGGGATAGGCTACAGCTCACCCGTCACCCTGAAGACAAGTAGTATAGAAAATGGATGGAAAGATGGATAAACGTAATAAACAGTGACATATATGTCAACATGCGTTATATTTTTAGTTGTTGAGTTTTAGAACCTCTTAGGTGTCACAGAAGCAAAGCCTGCACCCTACCTTGTCAAACAATAAGAACAAACTTTGCTGGGTTACACACCATATGGAGAACTGTTCCAATTTCAAACCTTTTCTAGCATACAGCACTTGTGATTTGGGCACTTGCGTGGCGACGCAAACTTGACTTTTTGATATCTCTGTCAGTGGCGTCTGACAAGTTTGTGTCGCTTGCTTTTCCTTTTTCCTCTCTCTTCACCACTAACTATATTTCCTAACCCCATCAATTGATTAGCATACATCCACCCCTGTCTTCTTTGCAAAATCTTCATTTGAATCTTTGATAGGTTTCCCGTGTCTTTCAACCATCAGCTGTCATCAACATCACCACAAGATATGTTCCGATATATATATATATATGTGTGTGTGTGTGTGTGCGTGTAGATTTGTTTATTCAGGAGACAAAGTGCCTTGAAAGTTGTCAATACAGTGCTTTATCATTAGCAAAATAAATGAAACTAGAGCACACAGAAAAGGTGGCACGATTGTCACGTTCCATTATGATCTTAAAAGGGAGGGGAAAAAAACTAAATTATTCTCGAGGGCAGAAGCATTTAAGGGGTTTGGTTTTTGATCTTCCTGTCCATCAACAGAAACGCAGAGCACCTCCTGATATTTCTCAATGTTAGGCATCCTCAAAGTGTCTGAACATCTCTGTGTTATAGCTGAGCTTGTAACAAGGCACGAATATCATTTATTCATTTTGCCATTGAGCAAACAAAAAAAAAAAGGATTCATGGGCTTAGTGTTCATTTTTGTCAAACTCTTGTGGTGCAGTGATGAAGTCAGCTTTCTTTTAAAAGATGCGTCAACAAGGTAAAAGGATGTGGCATGAAAACTTTTGCTCTCCAAATTTTGAACGACCCCATTTTAGTATCTTTGGGATTATAAATGATTTCATCTTCTATCAAAACATTTTCAATAGCGATTGATTTTTTGATGCATACTGTAAGATGATAATGTTTTTTGTAGCTGGTAAATGAATACACAAGCTCTATATTTGGTCTATCCGCATACAATACATTTTTCTCACATGCGACCTCAATGTGGAAGTCGCTCCTTTCCTACTATTTCACTTTTCCTTTTAAACTTTCTTTTTGTCTACCCTGTTGTGAGGTGTTTCTTTGTAGTTGAAAAGTTATTTTCAAGCCCCAACTTTTTGCTGTCTTCACTTTTCAACTGGTAAGATGAATATCTGTGGGACAAAGTATTGAAGGAAGAGCTTTTGTCAAGAGTTCTGAAGACCCAGGAGCTCGTCCTGTCGCTCCCTTTTGCAGTTTTCCCATAACTGGTTTTCTCGTGTGGCTGCAAGAAAAAAAAAGACTGTATCAAATGCAAAGTAAGAAGTCACAAGCTTTCAAGATACATCAGTGAGGCCCTGGCAGAGCCGCTGCTCGGCATGGTTTTTTACAACTTTTGAAAAATAAGAAATTGGTGCATTCTCACTTGTTTTATCAGCGCTCCTGACAGCAAAGTCATGTTCAGTATATGCAAGATGGTTCATGCCATGAACGTACATTTTGGATGCATTTACCCTGCAGTGGTGCACTTCCAATTCAGTTCCTATAGTGTCTTGCAAAAGTATTCACGCCTTTGAATTTTGACTCATGTTGTTAGATTACAACCTCTCATTTAAACAAATTCTTTATCTGAACTTTATTTGATGGATATGCACAAAATAGTCTATGTTTTTGAAGTAACATGAGAAAGATATATGTGGAGGTGGGCGTGATTTACCATTGGCTACAGAGGAGAGAGAGAGAAGTTGGGCAGGCTCACCTGAGTATTCTGGGTGAGTTGGCTGTGACAGGTGACTATTTAGTTGATAGCACGCACTTTTTACTCATGCTGTAGGGTGCTGGTGTCGAGTGTTGATTTTGGTGAAACAAAGAGAAGGACTTCGGCCAGCGGTTTGTGTCAAGCCATCAGAAACGAGAGAGCCTGCAGTACGGTGCCCAGGCAGTAGCTTTCCACACTGTTTGTGAGGCCTTTTTTTTCGTTCTACCATTTTTTTGTGGACGTTTTGTTGTGAAGTAGATGATTTAATAAAAGGATTGCCTGCTGACAAAACAGGCAATCTGTGTGTCTGTGCTGGTCGAACTTATGGCGGTTGGGGGACGGCCACACACGCACACATATGTACAGTGTATATATCCAAACCAATCCGCTTTATTTATATAGCACAATTTAAACAAACACAAGGTTCCCAAAGTGCTGTACAACACAATAAAAACACAGCAAAAATACAAAATAAGTAAGTTGACCTCTGTCCCAGCTTTTGAGAATGTGTGTGCAGTGTATTCAACTGCGTACATGTAGAAAAGGATTTGCAAATCATTTTATTCTGTTTTTAATTTACATTTTATACACCATCCCAACAAGAATCACTTTGTTGGGTGGCATTGAGCAGCAGCCTCAAGGAGGCCAGAAATAGCTGAAACTAGACCACTGCGCAAATAATCACAAAGGGCCTCTGTAAGCCATCATGTTTATCCATTGTAAATTGTGAAAAGAATTGCTTTAACAATGTGTGGCATACGTATTTCAAGGCTTTGAACATTGGATGGCATCTGTATTCCACCCACACAACCACAGCCTTTTGCTCTCTCCTTTAAACTGAAATACCATTCAAATTCCAAAATGACTTAAAAAAGCAACCTTTTTTTAGGCTTCCTGAAGAATGTCTCTGAAATCCTTCCCAAGCTGCTCTCATGAATGGAGCTACTATTGCTGCCTCTACCAACTTGTCAATATTTTAGGTATTTAGTGACAATGCATTTTTGCTATCACACAAGAGGAGACTAAGCCACAAACTTCACAGTGAACATACTGCCATTGTTTCAACCTTGTTTCATGATACCATTCAATGTAATATGTTCCACCTTAGAAGGAATGAATTTGGCGATCTGTTCCCTTGTTTAAATTTCACCAAATGTCTTATACATTGCTTTGCTCAATGTCAATCCATCACCCTGTTTAGTGACAGAGCACACAAAAAGCAAATAAAAAGAGATACTCAATATTACGAGTTCCTTCAAAGGGGCAGTTAAAAACAAAACGACTAAATGGCATCATTTTTATCACACGTGATATATCACTACTTTTGAGAGATGTTTTGAAAGAAATAATGTAACAAAAAGACTCTCAATCTCCAATTTTACTATTTATTGTTGTGTGTTTGAGTAAAACAAACATGTTGGTTTTATTCTAAACTAATGATAACATGACTCCCAAATTCAAAATAAAACTATTGACATTCATATCCATCCTTTAATAGCACAATACTAATGTCTTAACTTGGGGAGAGTTCAGAAATCAATATTTAATGGAATGATAATGCAGAATGAACCAAAAAAACAGCCTGCTGACTATAAGAAACATATTTTTCATTGACTTTTGCTAACAGTTTGGCCTTGGTGGAGGACAGCAATTCACAGAAAGCCATTCTAATCTAAAATATGTTATTTTGCTTATTGCTTGTAGTGTCCTCCTCCTTGAGCTGTCACCGTATCGTGGTGGAGGGGTTTGTCTGTCCCAATGGTCCGAGGAGTTAAGTTGTCTGGGGCTTTATGCCCCTGGTGGGGTCACCCATGGCAAACAGGTCCTCGGTCAGGGAACAGACAAAGTACAGCTCCAAAAACCCCTATGTTGTTAAAGAATTCAGGAGGACGTTTTCCCTTTCCCGGACGCGGGTCACTTCCAGAGGGACCTTCGAGCCCCTCTGGAAGTGGGGCTCGAAGGCGAGCGCCTGGTGGCTGGGCCTGCACCCATGGGGCATGGCCGGCACAGCCCAAAAGTCTAAAATGGGTCCCCCTTCCCATGGGCTCACCACCTGTGGGAGGGGCCATAGGGGTCGGGTGCAATGTGAGCTGGGCGGTGGCCGGAGGCGGGGACCTTGGCGATCCGATCCCCAGCTACAAAAACTGGCTCTAGGGACGTGGAACGTCACCTCTCTGGCAGGGAAGGAGCCCGAGCTGGTGTGTGAGGTCGAGAAGTTCCGACTAGATGTGGTCGGCCTCACCTCCACCTACGGCTTGGGCTCTGGTACCAGTCCTCCTTAGAGGGGTTGGACTCTATTCCACTCTGGAGTTGCCCACGGTGAGAGGGACCGAGCAGGTGTGGGTATACTTATTGCCCCCGGCTTGGTGCCTGTACATTGGGGTTCACCCCAGTCAACAATAGGGTAGCCTTCCTCCGCCTTGGGTGTGTGGGGGGCGGGTCCTTACTGTTGTTTACCATATGCACCAAACAGCAGTTCAGAGTAACCACCCTTTTTGGAGTCCTTGGAGGGGTTGCTGGAGAGCGCTTCCGCTGGGAACGCCATCGTTCTGCTGGGGGACTTCAATGCTCATGTGGGCAATGACAGTGAGACCTGGAAGGGCGTGCTTGGAAGGAATGGCCCCCCGATCAGAGCCCAAATGGTGTTCTGTTTTTGGACTTCTGTGCTCATAACGAAAACCATAACCCGGTCCGACCTGGCAGGCCGACCTGGCAGGCCCAAACGTATTGTGAGAGTCTGGTGGGAACATCTCCCCTTTTAGGAGTTTCAACTCCCACCTCCGGCAGAACTTCACCCACGTCCCGGGGGAGGCGGGGGACATCGAGTCCGAGTGGACTATGTTCCGCGCCTCCATTGCTGAGGCGGCCGACCGGAGCTGTGGCCGTAAGGATGTCGGTGTCTGTCGTGGCGGCAATCCCCGAACCTGTTGGTGGACACCAATGGTGAGGGATGCCGTCAAGCTGAAGGAGGAGTCCTATCGGGCCTTTTTGGCCTGTGGGACTCCTGAGGCACCTGATGGGGACCGGCTGGCCAAGCGGAATGCGGCTTTGTTGGTCGCTGAGGCAAGAACTCGGGCGTGGGAGGAGTTCGGTGAGGCCATGGAGAAAGACTTCTAGACGGCTTTGAGGAAATTATGGTCCACCATCTGGCGTCTCAGCAGTGCACCATCAACACTGTGTATAGTGGGGACGGGGCGCTTCTGACCTCAATTCAGGACGTTGTGAGTCGGTGGGGAGAATACTTGGATGACCTCCTCAGTTCCACCGACATGTCTTCCTATGAGGAAGCAGAGTCTGGGTTCTCTGAGGTGGGCTCTCCTATCTCTGGGGTTGAGGTCACTAAGGTGGTTAAAAAGCTCCTCGGTAGCAAGGTCCCGGGGGGGGGGGTGAGATTCACCTGGAGTTCCTAAAGGCTCTGGATGTTGTAGGGCTGTCCTGGTTAACACGCCTCTGCAACATCGCGTTGACATCAGGGACAGTGCCTCTGGATTGGCAGAAGGTGGACCCCCTTTTTAAGAAATTTTTATATTTTCAAAGGGATAGTGAAAAAAAAAACTACACATACACACACAAGACAGTAAGTAGCATGGCCATGTGTGATGATACGTTTTTAACCTTGGAAAGGAGATTTGAAAAGAAACGAGTATGCTGCATATGTTACGAGTCAATGCAGGAATGTAACAATTTTTCATCCCTCAAATCATCTGCATTCCATTGCTTTTGTCAACATGCAGCTACTATTGTTTTGAAAACTCAGAGAATGCAGAGATGGGCAAGGTTTTTTATTATTGTGGATGTTGTTGTTTTGTTGCTTCACACCATGCGGTCTATATAGACCACTACAGCTCAATATAAAGAATCCAAAGCATGTATATTCCTTTATCTGTTAGAATACAATATATTACAGTACCAGTGTACAAAAATAACATCACCATGGTCTCATCATATGATATTTCAAGGTTACAAATGACATGCAATTAACTCGTTGTTGTTTTTTGGGCCTGTGAGTGTTTTTCTGTCAAATATTTTCTGTAATTATGACTTTACTACTGCGTTAGCACAATTTGATGGTGGACTATGTTGCATTCTGACTTTAAAATGTGTGTTACTTTGTTTTAAACTGAGGACCCCCAATACAAATGAATATTGCATTGGCAACTTAAAGGAAATAATGATTTTTGTTCACAATTTAAAATAGTTCCCAAGTGTCTTAGAGTCATGTTTTGATGATTATCATGTCTGTGAGACATGCTTTCATCAAAATACCGCAATGATCAAGAATCACAGAACTATTTGAGCCTGCTTGTTTTGAGGTCTTGCCGTCTTGTCTCATGAAAATGAGATACCGTTCACACCACTTGTTCTACTGCAGAACCAATGATGAGTAGGTCTCTTCAAAGTTCCATCTAATTTTATACAATCTGTTAAACCAATTGTGAACAACTCATCAAAAAGAGGCTTCAAGCTGTTTAATGCCACTGCCGGTCGAAGTTTACTGTCAAACTAAACATAAAGACATAGAATTGCACCTTGTGTATTTAAAACAGTTAAACAACTGCCTGAAGACAGGCCCCGCTTGTTTTATGCTAATTAGCATATATGATATGCTTTAACAATTTAAGCAATGGATTGAACACAAATGGCTCAGCAACAACTGTAGGCAGACAACAAAAATGTACTCAGTCGTATCCTCTACTAATATTAGTGCTGTACTGATGAGATCAGAGAAGAAGCGACATGGAATTACTGGCAGCATTTCTGTGCGTGGGTACATTCATTACCTCTTTTGGATTTGTAATTGATTATACATTCCCAAAAATAACACTTAAAACTGATGACATTTAGTGTTAGAGTAACACTGCAATACTAATAAGTCATGGTACCAACATAGCAGCCGTGGCTAACGTCGGCTTGTTTACAGTGCATGTTACGTCTCGTACACGTTAATGAGAACTAATAAGACTTCTGGGACGGGGGGAATTAGTGAGGTGAGGCTACATTCAAATTTTCCTATCAGTTTTAACATTGCAAACTACCTTTTAGGTCTGTTAAAAACATTAATGAAGTAAACTTGAATTCAAACTCAAAAAAGTAATAATAAACGTCTAGTAATTTGAAGTAAATAACCTACAACCTCTGCGTACTTCAGCCTTCTGTGTCATAAACTGTAGTATTTACTGATGTGTAATTAATAGCATCTACTCATAGTTTGCTGCCAAAGTCCTGATTATGTTGTCAAAACAGAACATTTGGAGGCCCCTTGATAAACAGTTGTTCAACATACAAACAGGCTCAGCTGCCCTTGCTCCAAAGTCAATGTCCCAAAGTGATTGAAGGTCCAGCTGGTGGACCAGCCCCTTTGATCCTGTTCCCTTTCATGGGAAAGACAAACAGCTCAACATCATCACCCACACTCGAGTGATTGATACATACATATACAATGTGATCACAGTGAAGGCCCACATGCACATATTCTCATGTTGATCAGACTGGTGCACTATAATCAGTCTAATAATGGCCTTTGCTAAATGGAACCCAGGGTGAGAACATTTAAGCCATGCACTGTGTAAGCATGACAAGAAGGATTAATTTCAGGTTTAGTGTGGTTTAATGAACACGACACTGCCACCGTTCTCGTCAAAAAGCATACCATGATAAAAAAATAAAAATAAAATGATTTTTTCTTCAGCTGCTGCTATGTGCATACTTGTTCTATAGTCCTTCACAAACATATTTAATGTAACATTTAACATGTATTTAATGTTCAAAAAAGTTCTCTTAAAGGAAAATACAGGTTGTTTCATGTTTTTATCCATTCCATTACCTTTGTGGCACAATTGATGACAATTCTCTGTGAATGAGTGGACAACAGTCAGTCGAGCTCAAACCCATTACTACTTTACAGTGCAGCATTGCTGCAGTCAGCACCACAAGGTTGCCAGATAGTGACAAGCAGTGCTGTTAAGCTTGGTTTACATAGTGGTTTGGCTCTCTAAATGTTGATCAGGCTTACATTTCTACCACAGGATGTGCAGGTGGGATGGCGATAACTTGTGAGTTGTAAATATGTATGTAAATAGCATGTCATTGCAACCATAAGACAGCTTGCCAATGAACAAAACAGAGTTGCATACAGAACTATTGCATTAACACAAGTGATTTGAAAAAGGCATATAAACACCTTAACCTGGTCGTGTTCCCCTTTTTAAAAATGGGATTGCCACACGGCAGCACGGCGTTGTAGCGGTTAAAATGTCTACCTTGCGGTCGAGAAGCTCTTTCTTCAAACCTCTGTGTAGGGTTTGAGTGTTCTCCCCATATTTGGGTGGGTTTTCTCCTACAGCTACTCCTGTACCTAGAGCTTCCTCACAAAATTTCAGAAACATGCATTTTGGGTATACCACCGCCAGCCATCGCCGCACAGAGGCCCCCAGCTATCGCCCCGGCCAGAAGACTCTAGGATTCTAAGAAGTTCGCAACCAGGATTTTCAGCCCGTTGCAGGTCCAGAAGGTCATCAACCCAGTGGCTGTGAGGCTAAAACTGCTCAGGTCAATGAGCGTCCACCCAACATTCAATGGCTTCAGAATCAAGCCAGCCTGAGAGAATCCTCTGGTTCCTGCTGCTCCTCCTACGCCGCCACCTAGGCCTATCGACGGGGGGCCATGCCTATACGGTTTGCCGCCTGCTTCGCTCCCGCCGCCGCAGGAGAGACCGGAAATGACGTTGGCTGACACGTTCGGCGAATGGAATTTCTTTTGAAACCCGCTAAACGGGTACTGGAATGGTGGAAAAAGAACAATAACAGAGAGGTGCAGGGAAGGAAGAAACTGTACAGAGAAATTTCCTTCTGAGAGCCCTCTTCCAGGCGAGCCACTGATGCGTAGAATTTGCTTGATGCTTTCACATATCTCTGTCAGACTAAATGGAAATACACGGAAAAAGTGATTCTTCTTCACAATTTTACAGTGGATCATCAGCAGCAAAATGTAAATTTCTCTGTTTGGCAACACAGGAAATCAGGAACATATGGGCTGTATTTTATACTGTTTTATACTGCTCATTTTATTGTAACAAACATTCAGTGTATGTATTTATAAATTGTAATTTTACCCAGAATATTAGAATACTAACAAAGAGAATAAACAACCAACAAATACATACAGAAATAGAAAAAGAATATGTTGATAGTAAATGATAAAATATACTAAGAAAAAAAACCAAAAAGGTGATGAGGTAAAGGTGGGCACATTTGTTAAAGAAAGGGGTATAATGGTAACTGGGTTGCTACCCCCACCGTTTCTCCTTACCCTCCCTCTCTTACCATAAGCATAGTCCCTCCAGTAGCAGTCAGCTGTTAGCTTCTTCCATAAATCAGTGTTTCAATCAGTGGGAGCCAAAGGTCAAAGGAGAAAATTAGCAGCTGTTTTTTCCTCTCCTTTGATGTTAGCCGCGGGGCTAATCGCCAAGTGCGCCATCAGCATCATTTCCACTTTAAAACAAACGCTCCAAACAAGCAAGGGAAGAGCTGTTTGCATGCTCTTACATTTTACAGCATCTGATTTATTCTGAATAAAGAGGAGAGGGTCAATGGAAATGGGATGGTTAAGTTTTCATTTCTTCTCACAGTCTTTTTATCCCGTTTTTTGTTGTTGTTTTTGGTATGGGAAGGGTAAACAGTGAAGCATGCTCCTTTCACATTGTTTTGGTGACATATTTCAGCAGTGCTTGTGGTGCAGCACCGAGAGCCTCTGCCTCCCTTCCAGGAGGCGGTACTCATTAATACAAGGCCTGCTGAACTCTGCCGACCTTTTCAGTCCCCCAGTCTTATTCGCCTCCTTACTGTTTGAACTTCTTCACAGTTGAAATACACTCTTGTTTTTTGCTCAGACACTGCGTCGACATTGTGTATGTGGCGTGACACAATTGGGTCAAAATGGCTTGCTTTAGTTTGTTATACACCATAAGAGCATTTTGGAGCCCAACAACAAAATTTGTGAAAGGACCTCAAAGTGCCATTCTGTTCAGTGTTGCCACTGAAAAATGGTCCGGGTTATTGTTGGATTTCTTCCAGTATTTCTCTCATTATTCCATTTTTTTTTCAATTTCTCTTTCACCACCTAGCTTTCTCCATTCACTCTATTTTTCATTGCTCTTATTTTCCATGATCGTTTTTTTTTTCTTCTTTTAAGGAGTGTTTTTTAAGATCAAGGGCCTTTTAATGTTACTTTTTTTTTTTTTTCTATCTCCTGCCATGTGTGATTTGGATTTGGGCCCTTCTACCACAATGGGTCATCATAGATTTGGTTTTGGATTAAAGGCATAATATACAGGTAGTCACGACCTGATGACAGTTCTTCTCACAGTGAGAACAATTTACTCATGGATACAATGTTAAGCAGCGCACTCATGGTTAGCATGACTGCCTCGGCTTTGGGTTTGAATCTCAGTTTAGGCCTTCTGTATGGAGAGTGTACAGTAGATTCACCCAATGCTTGCATGGGCTTTCTCTGGGCACTACTGAATGGTAGCGTAATTGAAGACTAATTCTTAAAATGTGTGAATGTGATTATGAACGTTATTAATCTATATGTGCCCTGTGAATGGTGACGAGTCCAGTATGCATACCCTCTTGCCCAAAGTCAGATGGGATAGGTACCCCTTATGAGGACAAGCGGTATAAGAAAATAGAATGCTATATGGATGCAATGCTCATTCAGTGGCCATTGAAAAACCCACTTACAGCACTTCCATCAGCTATGTGAACCACAATACTTGCATTTGCCTAAAATGATGTACATGTATGAATTTGTTTATAGGAATCTACTGAGTGTGATGTCGTGTTTACTGTTGGTGTATAGTGCTGCAAAGGGCAAAATATGAGTCTTGTTTTCATATAATTTGATCAATAACAGAAAACTTTAGCAATTTTTTTTGATGCCACTTTGGTTTTACAGGTATATGGGTAAATGTCTCCCATGCTAAAACAGCCACACTTAAAGTCTTATTTTTAAAAAGTTATTAATGATTTAAATTTTTAGGAATTTATAGTAAAGGCAATCCTGATTGGAAGCGCCATTGAAATACATTTCTTTTTATAAAACACAAAGACATGAACAGCTTCATAAAAATCGTGTGTTTTGCCTGATTTACGTATTGCCCTTCAGATAAAAGTGCATAAATGATCCAAACTACTCCATCCATCCATTTTCTTCACCGCTTATCCTCACCAGGGTCGCGGGCTGCTGCAGCCTATCCCAACTATCCACAGGTGGGAGGCGGGGTACACCCTGAACCAGTCGCCAGCCAATCGCAGGGCACATAGAAAAACAAACAACCATTCGCACTCACATTCACACCTACGGGCAATTTAGAGTCTTCAACCAAACCTACCCTGCATGTTTTCGGGATGCAGGAGGAAACCGAAATGCCCGAAGAAAACCCACCCAGGCACGGGGAGAACATGCAAACTCCACACAGGCGGGCTTGGGCTTTGAACACAGGTCCTCAGAACTGTGAGGCAGATGTGCTTACCAGTCGTCCACCGTGCCGGATCCTAACTACTCCTTAAACCCATTATGCTCTTGTCTTTATAAAATCATAATAACTGTAAAGATGCAATAGTTCTGACACTTTCAAAAATGTATACATATTCATTCATATCTTAGAAATAACACAATTTATTTTGCTGTCTGCTATTGTGTGAATGCAAAATGGCTGCCTCATCCTGTCACTTCAGTTTATCATTCAGTTTGTATTGCAACAACATAATGAGGCTCTCTCCATTGGCATTCATGGTAAGACAGCTTGAGTGACAAAGAAGGATGAAAGAACCAAAACAAGGAACTCTGAATACACTAAGATGGATTTGTGCTAGTTTTCAGGGAAAAGACATATTAAGCATTTGGAGAAAAATCCTATTGATCCAAAAATGTGATTAACATCTTCAGAAAACATGTTGCAAATCATGAAACTTTATTTCAGACACCTAATGGGGAAGAAATTTTGGCAATAAAAGTTTGAAGAATATTACTTCACTTACTTTTTCTTCGAAGCAATTATGATCGTTTGATGGATAACAACTGCCAATAATTCAAATACTCATACTGTATCAGTAAAATGTATTGGTTTTCAAAAGGAAATTCAGCGAGCCATGTCGTTACCGTGATTGATCAAATTATATGAAAATGACCCAATAAATAATCATTGTTAATCAAGCCAAAAAAATATATGATTTTTACCGAAGACGAAAGTTGAGATAACAGACAGAAAAGCAATGTTGGAGCAATGATTTCATGGATGGAAGATTGTGATACGCCCAATACTGCACATAGGGCTCATTACTGAGGGGCCTTTAACAAGGGTTGTATATGAAAAATGTTTTGGGAGCCTAAAAATCCAAAAAGAACCTATGAAAACAGAACTCTAAATAGATTTTTTTTTAATTATTATGTTTTTAAATAACATACGGTTTCCATTTAGCTACTAAAATGGTAGTTGACAAAAACAGTGGTTAGGCGTTCAATCTAGGCATGCATAGTTCAAACAATAATAACTGAACACAGCGTAATAGTAAAACAATGTGTACATTTATTGCATCGATGTGTCTGACAGAGTTGCATGACTTGTAAAAATTCTTCATTAACATACGTATCACATGTGAATCGGGAAATGGTATTAAAAGATGGTTTTACCTGGAAAGGCAAGCAGTTGTTGGGCCCGAGTGTAGTTTTTCTTTACAGTAGTTTTTCTGTAATTTCTGTAATTCTGTGTGAACAGGGATCATTTTGACAACAATGTAAAGAACAACCGTTCAGAGTTCCTAGTTAAACTTTGTACAACATGGCAGGGCCATCCTCTATATTGCTCACAACTCTTACGGGACATATTTTCAAAGTGTCTGCATTGATACGCTATGACATATTTACCAACATTATATTCCTCAATTGAGGCTCAGTGACAGCACCAGTAACTGTTATTTCTAGTCGATACTTGATTCTTTGATACTAATCACAACTATTTGGAATTTACAGCTACCTTTGCGATATAGTTGCACTCATTTAATTGTAACCTTGCTTTTTCATGCAGTGTGTCACGAACAGACAGCTAAGCCATGAATGTGCATCCCAAAAAACAGACTCAAAACAAAAAGTACAGAAAACAAGGTTTGTTAAAAAAAAGAGGACATAGAACGTGATTACAACAAAAAGCACTTGCATGACGCGAGGGTACAAAAAATTAATGAACAAAAATGTACTCCATAAAAGGTTAGTGCTGTAAAGAAGTGAATGGATCTAACATTAAGCTAAGGCACACATAAAGACAATCGGGCTGTCTTTGTCCCGATTCTTCCCGACCAAGCACGTCAAATGCCAGACTAGCTTATCTCTTATAAGGTTATCCTATAAGAGTGTCCTTAGGTCTGAGGTGTGTTAAGAGTGGATTTGTCATGATAACAGGGTCCGAAATGGGTTGGGGCTGACAACCTTAAATATCGAACGTGTTCAATATTTACGACCAAAAGTCTTAATTGTGTGGGGAAAGCCGACGTTTCCCAAGTCACGATGCCGCGAATTGTGACGTGAAACAGAATGTAGCCAATCAAAGAAGCGCCCTGACAGAGGAACAACGAAGCGGCCTTAAATGAAACAAAAATGTCTTACCCGATCTCGTGGTTTTGTATAAAAGTGAGTTCTCCAGATAGCAATAAGTATTTTCCCAAAGCAAGTCTTTTTGAGACATCATTGGCATTTTACAAGGCTCCCGGCTGGGAACCTTAAGAAAAAATTGGCAAAGATCAGCACATATCTGGAGGTATTTCTTCTTCTTCGCTTTGGTGAGATCACATGTGATCACGCGAGATTTCTGCCTCAGAGGACTTGATCGGAGATCGGTGGGGGAACAGAATCTTTCTGCGTGAGGCGTTGTATGTTGAGGCTATCGGAGCACACCACGCACAATGTGACCAAAACTGTTAAATGTCTAATTTTTTACCTTTATGTGTGAGGTCTGTCACAGGTTTTAAAAAAATAATAATCTTTTAAGATCTGTAAAATCCTTATCAATAATAGATATTTTTTTCTTATAAACAATTATGAGCTTTTGAAGGATAACAACTGCCAATAATTCAAATACTCATACTGGTGCCTATCACAGGGTAGGAAGTCATAGCCACAGCAAAAAAAAAAAAAAAATATCACCTCAAAAAATACAAAAGGAGAAGCAAAGACACAAAACTAAAGAACACTGATAAAATGACTGTTAACTGAAGCAACAGGAGACAAAAAACAGTAAGCACGCAGGATGTTAACGGGGACGAAATACTGTATACCGAAGATTAACAAGACTACGCAAGCAATTACTGAGCGCATGACTGTAAGAAAATTGAATAGTTTGGCAATACCGGCTAAAAAGCTGCTGACTGTGATTTGTGACAGGCACCCATTACAAAGGCACTGAAACGAAAAAAACACAAACTCTGAGCAGAGACATGACACAGTGTTTAAATATTTTTGTTTCCCCCTTGCATGCGTGTTACTGCACAACTTCTTCCCGAAAATTATTGACATTGAATATTTCAAAAACAACATAAGGCTTTTTGATGTTGTCCATCATGGCATATTCTGGTCGGGTTTAGTGAGTCGAAAACATGGTCAGGGTTACATCATGGTCAAGTTGTCATAGCTACAGTAACAACATCATTTGAAAACAAAGAGCCATTTCCCATTCCGCTGTCTCATGTTTTGTTAAACAGCAGACTATGCTGTCACTTGTGTCTACAATATACAATCATGTAAAAAATGTAGCTTGCTTTATTATTACTATGGCGGCAACCCTAGTGAGGAGAAGCGGCTCAGAAAATGGATGAATGGATGGATGGATATTATTCCTATGATATTTTTGCATGGCAACCAGTTCAGGGTGTACCCCGCCTCCTGCCCGATGACAGCTGGGATAGGCTCCAGCACGCCCGCGACCCTAGTGAGGACAAGCGGCTCAGAAAATGGATGGATGGATTTTTGCATGACACAATGTTTTTGGTTTGTTTTTTGGGGGAGGGCTGCAGTTAAATGTACATATCCAGTATTTATTTTTCCTTTTGAGGACAACCTGCAAACGGCACACTTTGTGATGAAAGTTGATGCTAATCACATCCCGAACTACAATGGTTAATCAAAAAGTGAATTGTGGGGATCTTTGCAGCAATTTATTGAATCTTATGTCTAATTTATATTTGTACAAAGGTGTGTTTGGAGCTATCTGGTGGGAGTTAGCTGTGTACTGTATTCTGCACTACATGCTTGATTGGGGAACAAGCAGAGAGAACAAAAAGGAACACCCAACTGTCGAAATGTATGATGTATTTAACAGTGAATGTGGAAAAGGTGGTAGGTGTTTGTCAGTCATTGGCACAGACGCATTGCACTGCATCCAACACGTGCCAAAAATGTGTCCAACCACACCTCATATTATGATCAACACACCCACAAATGCGCATTTGCTATTTAAATGTCTTGTCACCAGGCGACACAGTGACAACTGCGCAAGACGGAAACTAACAATAATACCAACAGATAAGAGCCATGTGTGGGACACAGACCATACTTTTCCTGGTCTCACTCCAAGTTTGTCATACTTTTGACAATTGGTCAGTGGCGCACGAATGAACACGAATGATGTTTATGGGTGCTACACTGAGAAAATTTTGTCCAATTCTTTCTTTCGTTGCTTGTATTCAAGTTATTTTTTTTTCTCTCTCCTTACTTTTGTTTTTGAACATTTTATTGTGACTTACTCCTGACCCAAATAAAATTTGTTTATACCAAACATGGGACCATTCACAGATTTTTGAATTGTTAGTAGATTTTTACATTATTTGGACAATTTTTTTTATTATTTTTTTTATGTTCACACATTCAGATTAAACAATGGCAATTAAATTATCTGGAAGGAAAATGGAAAAAGAAAAGAAAATACACCAGCCCTGAGATGGACAACCAGGAGGGAAAGTTTATAAAGTAATGTGAGAAATATGAACATTATTTTGCGTATGACAATATATGACATCTAACTGAGAAGGGGGAATAAACACAATGTTTATTATCACTGATAAACCTCACAGATCTCATTTTTTAACGTTAGCTGTCACATAAATCGAACATTTCAACATTATTCACACATAAAACACTCTACCCCTTTGATCAAAAGTAACACGCTTAGGGTAGGTAGCCAGTGGGTCATATTTTCTCACGTTCTTCTTCTTCCCTTTTTACCTTTGTCCTTTCATAAAAAGTGTCAAAAAAAATCAAAGGAAAAAGCAAAACACACAAGCAGAGTTAATCCTTTGATGCTGGCTGAAATCAAGTCTACCGAAGTGCGCTCATGGCTCCAACTTCACTTTCTACATTCAGCACATGAACTCATGCAGAAGGCTGTTTCCATGGAAGAATTATGAGTACAGGCTGGCTTGGTGAACATCAGATAGATTTTGCTCACCATGCAGGTTTGCCAAGCCTAAACGGATTAGGCCAAACATCACAGACATTGTCTGTATACATTATTAAACTTTTAAGCCACCAAAAAACAGGATCGTAATAGAAAGGCAAGAGAGTGGGCAGAGAAAGTAATTATTCATCCCCTCCCACCTTCGTGAACAAATCCCTCCGTCATGTTTCAAAAGATGACTATTCTTTTTTTTTTTTTTTTTTGTAATCCGTTTTTTTAAGGCTTGTTGAAAACCTTCGTTCGCTCGTTATTACCACTCTTGATTTATTTGTGACTTTTCCAAACTTGGAATTAAAGTTTATTTTCTCAAATTGGATCTTTTAAAAGGAATAGCCTTAACTAGCCATAACAAGAAGATGAATAGCTGGCTTCTCAAATTTTAAGGGTGTTATGCACCATGTCCAACTTCAAAGCCCGTCTTAACTCCACACTTTAATTGTATCTTCTTCAAGCCTGTCTGCCTGACCGCCATCTGATTCTGCTGACAACTGCACTCCTCTCCCATCTTCATGCTCATCCTTCTATCTCCCCAGTCCTTCCCAGTCTTTCCCCATCTGTCATGACAGATCTTCTTAAGTCACTACAGCCGCTACAAGTGTCAACTCAGGCACGAGGCCGAAATTACTTTTTGGGATGAGTGTTGACATCTAGCACTCACCCCTCAGCTCACGCAAACAGAATGATGCTATTTGCCCTTCTTTCCCTCCTTTTCCCTCCTCTATTTATTTTTTTATCCCCGCATTTTTTCCCCGTACTATTTCTCTCTGAGCCTACAAACAGCCATTCACGCTTCTCTCCATATGGGCTTTAATTTTCCATTGTCCCCCAAGATATTCCTCGCTCAGGCTTGAGATAAAGGGATAATCACTTCAAAGGGAAGCTAGGGGGAGAATGTCCCCTCCCTCCCATGCTGAAAGGAGAAGTGGACAATACGCTAATTGAGAGGGGGAACTGATCACAGGGTCTCTTCAAAGGGATGCCTGGCCACGCCCCCGCCGATGCACTTAATTTTATTAGTGTTTATAAAGATGCTTCAGCCGAAATTATCACCCAAACCCACCATAGCCTTTGAACTCCTAAATATTGGGTTATTTGCAATTATCCACCCTCTCCACTTTTTTTCTTTGCCATTTTAGTACAAGTGTAGGATTTGTGCTGAGGAAAGAGTGATAGAACAGGCTGCACAGAATGTATTGTTTGCATTGTGGGAACTGCGGGCTGATGCGAATATGAAAGTTTTTTTGTTTGTTTGTTTCGTTTTTTTAATCTGTCCTGCTCGGCTGCTTGGTCATGCAGAATGGAGGATCTGTATACCTTTTTATGCCAGAACAAATATGAAAGTTCTTAAGAAAATGTGACAACAGGCCTTCTGCCGTGTTGACGTTTCTGTTGGTGTGCCATCAAAGATCTCCGCATTACAATACCCAAGAGCACTAGCACAGAAGCAAAGTTTATTTCAACAGTTCCTACACTGTACATTATAGTCCTGTGTCATTTTATTTATGTCCTGATATGTCACCTACGCTGACAACTAGGCTTTACACGATCAGGATTTTTGGGGCCGATCACAGAGTTTACAAAACCGATAACCAATCACCGATCCGATCACAAGACGGAGCAATGTGTCTATTTAAATGACTTGTTCATTTACTGCATATACTTGTGTACTGTATATTGAGTGTCTTCAAAAGAATTCTCTATTCAGGTCATGTATTCTAATTAGTCGGGTCAAACCAACATTACAACATGACAGAAATAATGGGTGCTAACTTTTTGTATTTAAATTACTTTATTGTTATTAAATTACTTCACACAGACCAAAACTTTAGAGCATGATTCGACAGAACGCTGGCATGTTGACGAACAACCGTTAGTGCTAGCATTAGCTTGCTGGGCTACATAACGTTCTGTTGCCTGCTTGCAAGCCGTATCGTGTTAAAAGTAAGTGAACATACCTCAAGCAATCCTTGAATTAAAGTCATCTCCCAAGCACCGGTGACCACCAGCACGTCCCCCCCCCCCCCCCCCACCCCCCCATTTTGTTCCTATAATACACACGGCGCGATCCATTGTTGTTGTCATCGCCAGGGTAACTAGTGTACCCGGTCGCGTTTGAGTTGACAAGATAAAGCCCAGTGATCATAAAAGACGAGATGCGGTGGTATCAGAATACTTGATTTTATTGCAGTAGTCTGACATAGTGCAATCGTGAAAGACCCAATTTGTCTGGTAGTCTGATCCAGGCATTACGTGTTGTCTGTCCCACATAGCCGACATGTTTTTCTTTAAATAACTTTATTGGTTGTCAGATATTTACAGTAGTATGTCAAAAGAGATGTGACAAGGCTAAAAAATAAACGAGCTTTTGGATTCAAATATACTGTACACAATGGCGACATGGAGTAAATGCCGTTTGCGGAGCCGATTAATGACGTCATTGATCGGATCGGCCGATGCCGATCAAGCCGATCAGATCGGTGTAAAGTCTGCTGACAACAGTGAATTGCTCACTTTGTCAGTGTTGTAAATCCGGCATTTAATCAAACAAGAGCTTAATTTCCCATCTTTTTGTGATAGACCATTCATCATCCGTTCCGCTTATCCTCACTAGGGTCGCCAGATGTGCTTAATTTCCTCTCCTTCACAAACTCCCAATTAGCCTTAAGGTCACCCTGTTTTATTGGGACTTTATTGCAAGTCAGTGGCTGCACTCCTGTCCTGAATTGTACTTTGAAAGCGTTTGGATCTTTTTGTGAAATGGTTAGGGCCCTAACAAAGGGGTCAGTGCAGGGTCAACATCAAAAAAGGAGTTTCTTGTGACTTACTTTACAGCACCCTCTTTTGTTGCAGCACAGGACAAGCATGGGCATTCAAGGGTCAACAGGTGTGGTCTCAAGGATTTGGCATCCTGTGGCGGTTGAAAAATGAATTTGAATCAAATCATCAGTGATGAGTTTGTCTGGCAGTTATAGCTGGTTATAGAAACTGATTAAAACCAAATAATTTTAAAGTAGTCTATACTTTGTGTCATTAAAAACAGACTGAGGAAGGCATGAAGCTCCTTCCTGTCTGTCAGCAAAAATTATTCTGTCTGTGGTTTCTTTTTTTTTCCCACTTTGCAGCTGTATCTGCAGCCTAATTTGATTTTGACAAAGATACAATCTTATTCTGAATTGAAAATAACACACATTTTAAGATTGTCTGTCACATTTTATAACCACTTATGTACATCAACCCCATCCCCTTTTCAAAGATGCCTATGATGTAGTTAGCGTACAGATACCGCTATGGGCCGGAAATTGGGCCAGATCTGTGTAGTGCCCCTTGAACATCCCAGTGCTTATGCTGCTGACCCACTTTGTCATTTAATGTTCCATCTTGCAGTCACCAGGCACTTTGAGAAGTGTTAGAAGCTTTTTGCATTTTGGGTGGTGGATTGTTTGGATTTGTGGCAACAGTGTTTGTTTTACAGAGACCTCCAGAGTAAACAGAGGCTAGGACCTCTTAATATTCCATCTTTCCAACACACACACACACACACACACACACACTGAAACAGACATTGTAGCTGTTGTTGCACCACTTTATGATAACACCTTACAGTGAAAATATATTTTAAAAATATATTTTAAACAAGCTGGCCTTAACCACCAGACAAGCTCACAGTAGGCAGGGTGTGGTTGGCTGAATGTCAGTGTAATCAACTGGTCTACCAGAAAACAGGAAAGGCTTGGTAAAGATCATATTTTTGTAGTAACTCGGGATGTTTCTCAACGGAATGTTGAGAACTGTAATTGAGAACTTCTGGATTAGTAAAAAAGTCTGGATTATACCAAAAACACAGAGATATTGACAAAGCAACGATAAGATATTAAATAATGGTAATGGCTATAGTGGATTAAAAACAAGACTGAATCCTTCCAGCAATCAAGTTTTTTATATGAAAAAAAAGTGCTGGGGGTCGGGGCATTTAATAGTTAGGTTGATTTCATGTGCTTTTTTTGTGTCCTTCCTTCCTTCCTTCCATCGTTGACTTTTCTTCCAGTGTCAAAGTGCACGGCTAGTCTATGAGATTTGTTTTTATAAATGTGCACAGCGCCGTAGATCAATTGAATTAATCACTTACTTTTACTGGCAGCACGGTGGAGACTGGTTAGCACAGCCTGGGTCCTCACAGTTCTGAGGACCCAGGTTCAAATCCGACCTCGCCTGTGTGGAGTTTGCATGTTCTCCCCGTGCCTGCGTGGGTTTTCTCCGGGCACTCCGGTTTCCTCCCACATCCCAAAAACATGCATGGTAAGTTCATTGAAGACTCTAAATTGCCCGTAAGTGTGAATGTGAGTGAGAATGGTTGTTTGTTTATATGTGCCCTGGGATTGGCTGGCGAACAGTTCAGGGTGTACCCCGCCTCTCGCCCGAAGCTGGCTGGGATAGGCTGCAGCAGGCACGCGACCCTAGTGATGATAAGTGGTACGGAAAATGAATGACTTTTACTGGTTTTGCGTGGCCACTTGTTCCTCGTCAGAATTGAGCTACACTCTCTAATCTATATTGTTCCATTCAATATGTTTTTATATGCAAAAGAAAAACGATGAACCCATACTGAATGTGTGCTACATCAGCTTAAACAAGTAAATATTTTACCTTAAAGTTTATAGATGGAAGAAAAACAGACCTGTTCAAAAAGTCAAATCTTTGGAACGTCTCTTTTAAACTGCGACATACTGACTGAGCAAATCTGTTTATCCATGTGTTAAACAGGTGTATTTTTACAAAAAAATAAATAAAATTCTATTCACAAATGTAATTAAAAAGACTGAAACTAATGTTTAATTTGTTAGTCAATTTAAAAGTAATACCAAACAAATGTCAGCTGTGCCTAAAAGCTGTATGAATAGTATTGAATGAGTGTGAAGATCATTCACATCTAGTACAATTGTGCAGCTGTTTAATCAAACTGTACTGAGTCAAATAAAACTGGACAAACACAATGAGGCTTCATGAACACGATTCTATCTATAAATGCATTTAAAATAATGACCTGGGCAGCTGAGCCAGCTTTGACTTTTGATTGGCATCCGATAATTATAAGAGGACCTTTTGTAGTAGTGTAAAGCATTGACAAGCGCCAGGTGCATTCAGTGATTTTCATCTCTGGCCTCCATAACCACAAGAGCCAAGGACGATTTTAGTGCAAATATTATTTTTTATTTAACCTTCATTTATCCAGGTAAGGCAATTGAGAACAGATTCATATTTGCAATACCAAGCTCGCGGTACAGTCTGCCGCACACCGCGCGATGCGGCCGAACCCGACTGAGCTGTCGCACAGGGGGGTTTGGCAACTGTTTTCATAAGTGGCCGATCAGTCTGCTACTGCTTTTGCCACGATTCAAAACTTTAATCACCAGTGCACAGTGTTGCGACATCGCATATTACAGCCAATCAAAATGCACATAAGCTTTCACTCACGCTAAAAATACATTTCCAGGTTTTTTTTGTTAAATATCCACACTCTCGCTTTTATTCTCCACACTCTCGCTTTTATTCTCACCCACATCAACTCTCTTGAGCAAACTGCTTCTTCCTTAACTATTAAGCTATCTTTTTATAATTTAATAAATGTGAAAAAGTACAATATAGTGTACATACAGCATCAAATGCCTATACAGCTGCACTGTTAATGGCGTCCATATATCCAGTAGCTCAATGTGCGACGGTGAGTCGGCAACTGTCATTTTTTTGTGATATCGAGTTCGACCGCAGTGTGCGACCGCCTTCACTTGTCGAACCTCCATTGCTACCTAGTGTAGCAGAGGCAGCTATTTCACCAAAGATCGAATTGCAGTTACTGCATGTAAACAGGGAATACACAGAGAAGTGTGAAAAGGTAGAAGGAACGAACATAGGAACGTAGAAGCAACCTGATTACTTTGTGCATGTAAACATAGTTAATTGTAAAAAAAAAAAAAAAAGAGGTTGCAAAGAATTCCGGATCCAGGCACTCAGTTAGGATAATATAAATGTAAAAAGGCTTATTTATTGAGAGCTCAAGCATTCAAAAACCCCAATGCCTATCAGCCCCCTGGCCTTCATCCGGGTGTTGGTTATGAAGGCAGAGAATAGACAGCAGAAACCAGTAAGAACGTCCGACAAAGATACAAACTGAGGAAATTTCTCAAAAAAACATACTTTAACTGCATACATTACTATCTTTTGTACACACAATTGAGTCATTGCACTGTCATAAATATTTTTTCTCCACCAAACTGCCATCTGCTGGACCTGGAGGGGCACTGCCCAACTTGACCCTAATGCACGCCACTAAACAGACAGATGCAGACACATTGGGCCTGATTTACTAAAGTTTTGTGTGTTCAAAAATGGGCGGAAACTTGATTGCTCACGAAAACAGATGTGGAAGGGGATCTACGTACTAACCAGGCGCACTGAAGATTGTGTCTGCCAAATGGGCAATATTGCACACACAGTTAATTTTGCATGCTGCCCTGAGACGAATTGTGGTGGCTGCTTTTTCGTCTTGAAATACCGTGTCTAAAAGGAAGTTGCAAACTGTGCGTGCGTAACGATGACTGCGCTACTGTGGCGAGTATGACATGTTTGAAAAATGAGAGGCGGTGGGGAGAATGGATCTTTTCCACTCGTGTCAACATTTTTATTTATTTTTTTTAATCCCAGACACAAAAATTATCGTAACATATTGTGTCTTCAGCAATGCAATTTTGGATCATCTGAATGATCTAAGGACAGACTTAAACCAATCACAAGAAGGATTTGTACCATATCGCCTGACATAACTCCTTACAAGTCAGCATTTCCTTGCGTCTGGGTCATTTCAGCGCACTCTGACAATTGGTGCTCTCCCAGAGCAGTTTTTTTAGTTGTTTTTTTAAATGGAGTGTTATGCAGGATTTGGCAGATACATTCTTAAATCAAAGAAATCATGTTTTTTATGCGGTTACTGGCTTTGGCAAAATTATCAATGTGATAGATTTCTTTTCTGTAACTCAGTACTATGTTCGCACCCACGTATAATACGCACCCCCAAAGTTGACCTCAAAATTCTGGAAAACCCTTCTACCTATGTATCATACATTTTTACAATGCGTGATTTTGCTTCTACCCATGATCAAAACGAAGTATCTGTATTTTTTTTTAGTTTTTTTCAAATAATTATTCTGAAGTTAAGCACTTTATTTGAACATATAATACTTTCTTTTTATTTACTTGCCCTTATTTTGAAATTCACAGCCCTGCTTTTATTTATCCATCCATCCATTTTCTGAGCCGCTTCTCCTCACTAGGGTCGCGGGCGTGCTGGAGCCTATCCCAGCTATCATCGGGCAGGAAGCGGGGTACACCCATCCATCCATTTTCTGTATCCCTTATCCTCACTGGAGCCTCTCCCAGCTGTTTTCGGCTGAGAGGCAGGGTACACCCTAAACTGGTCGCCAGCCAATCGCAGGGCACATACAAACAAACAACCATTCGCACTCACATTCACACCTACGGGCAATATAGAGTCACCAATTAATGCATGTTTTTGGGATGTGGGAGGAAACCGGAGTGCCCTGAGAGAACCCACGCAGGCACGGGGAGAACATGCAAACTCCACATTTGTGTGTTCAAAAATGGGCGGAAACTTGATTGCTCACGAAAACAGATGTGGAAGGGGATCTACGTACTAACCAGGCGCACTGAAGATTGTGTCTGCCAGGATTGAACCCGGGTCCTCAGAACTGTGAGGCTGACGCTCTAACCAGTCGTCCACCGTGCCGCCCTGCTTGTATTTAGTCAATGAAAAAACACACAGTTGTGCTAATATGTTTGATTACCCAGGCAGAATTTTTAAGATGTGTACAATTCTTTAAAGAAAACATGAAGGACCAGGCGAAACACATTGAATTTTATTTCAATGGGATTCAAATTAAACTTTCAATTATTTCAGAAAAGCATTATCATTAAGCAAAACATAACCATAAAGAAATGAATGATGGTTGTTGTTCAGTCATCAGTCATATTAAAAAATAATGATAATTTCACAAATTCTGCCTGGGTATGTAAACTAATAAGCACAATTGTACATATATGCAGTCATATGGACCCCTGTCATATTGGAATGAAAGTGTAGGCTGCACCTTTTTCATAACCTCTGGGTGGTGGTAGCACATTGGAATGCAAGTGTAAAGCTTTTTCATAACCTCTAGATGGCGTAATACATTTATAAAATGGGAAATTCTTTTTCATTTTCTCCTATACCCATGTATAATGCGCACTATTGACTTTTGACAATTGTTTTTGGGGGGGAGGGGGGGATGCACATTATACATGAGCAATTACGGTACATAACTTTAAACTTAATTTTACCCTTGCGGTGCTCTCCCAAATGTTCTATGGTGAAAACAATTACAGCTACTTAAAGCGCAAAACCCTTTTTAAAAAACGGTGTTCTCCGCCTCATTTACACCTGTTACCAACACAATATGTAAGAGAGCGTAAACAGACAATTTACAGCTCTATTTGGCATTTTCGTAAACGATTGCAATTTTATAGCTATCAAACAACAGTGTGCGCAATCTGTTAGAGTGAACACACAATTTAGCACCCGCTATTTGGGATCTTCGTAAATCAGGTCCATACTGTAGAAATTTCACATAGGAACCGCCAGACAGCATTTTTTCATAACGCAACATGAAATCATGTCAAGAGCTGGATTTCATTAGTTGTCTTGTCCTGTACCATCAGGGGAGTATTGCGAATTTGAATCCTCTGACTTACATAATTATATTCTCCCATAAAGTTGATTTTCAACATCAAAAGGACCTTTGAAGTACCATGGGACTGGATCACTGTCTAACCCACTCTCGAAGAGGCTGTCACAATGACATTAGGAAAGTCATGTGAATTAAAAGACTAGCAAACAGCTCTTGCCTTTGCTCTCTGTCCAATTTTTGTCAAAATGTCATGCTATGCTGTTTCCCCGAACGTGGAACAAGTAACTGTGTTAGGGTAACATCTTTGCTGCAAGGGCTGTAGCTAATATACATACTATTTGACAGATGTACTGTGTAACATTATCCACGTTAGCAATAAATCCATGTATCATTTGTTCTTTCCATTTTCAATTGGTAAACGAAAATCAAAGTACGGAAAAGAGAAAAAATAAGATTTTTCATATTTTAATTGTAGGCTCAGCTCAAAAACACTAAATAGAAAAATGGGTCAGAGGACTGAATTGGATTTTAATATAATGGACGACCCTAAGGAGGATAAGTGGTATGGAACATGGATGGATGGAGTTATAACCCAGAAGTTTAGTCAAAAGCATCTCTGTTATTTGCTTGTTAGCTGCCACAATCTGTCCGGACTGCAAGCCATCAAATGATCCATTTACCACATTAAATCAAAGACAAAAGTGTTTGAAGCATTAAAGTAGTCAGGAAAATAATGCGTTATGTCTGATATTGAAGATATGATCTCACTGTTTGACTGTCTGATTGCATTGTTTTAAGCTCATTTGTCATCACAAAACTCCACATGTGGACTTGGGGTGACTCACAACATTATTTTTGTTCTTCTTTCAGCTGTTAGGAATGATACAGTATATTCAGGGAACTGTGTGTATTGACTGATAGGTGGCGGCTAACAAGCTACCACTGTGGTATGACCAGTACGAAACGGCTGTCTGCCGTTTGCCTCAAGGGTGACTGCTGCCAGTCTCTAGCGTAATGGCCATCCTTGTACATGAGATATATATGGTGTTACTCGTTAAGATACATAAACTTTGAGGAAACGAATTGAGTCCCCACTCTCACAGCCATCGCGTCATGTGTTATTATTTTTGACAACATATCTTTACTAATACTCATTACCAAATTTCTGGGTCATATATACGAGAACAATTATTTAGCATCACACTCACTCCTGTGGCACGTTTTTTTTTTTTGTGAGCCTAAAATTGAGTTATGAAAAACTTTTGTTTTACATTAAAATACAAATACAAACTACTTTTGCACTTTTTCAATTTTTGATTGCCAATTGAAACTTGAAAGAATAAATGTTACACGCATTGCTCTAATTTAAAGAATGTTAACAAAAGTGTATATTGCTTGTGTGGTCTATCCCACACTATGCCTTGCAACTTTCTCTTGGGGTGAATTCTAAAAGCACAATTATGCCAGTATAAACGCCTACCACGAGCGTGTGTAAAACCATATTCGACAAAAGTCTAATTGTGTTTCGCTGCGTTCGTGTTAGGTGTGTAAACTTGGAGGCGATGCGAATATAGTAATCGAGTACTGTACTCGCGTCACTGTACTCGCGTCACTGTACTCGAGTCACTGACTTCCTCCTAACGTTCCAAAGCCTCAGGGAGTTAGCGCGATTGTCTGTCTTTGATAAGGTCCTAGTATGCGAGTGAATTGATTCCGTGCCCACAAAATGTATTTTTAATAAAGTTCACTCCCAAATACACGTGTTTGCTCCCATATCAACGTAACACGTTGAACGGGACCGTTTCTATCGATTTAATTTCATAGGGTTAAGTCGTATGCCATTTCTGAGGTGAGGAACTTTCGCGTGTTGTTATGTATCTTCCGGGACCAGGCCAGCCTTCTTTTTTTTTTCTTCTTTTCTTTGAAGTCCGCACAGTTAAACCTTAAACCCACTTGGTTTAGAAACGGCTTCTCTCAATTGTTGACACGTTATGAGCTGAGGCTGAACAAGTCGAGCAAGACAGCCATTTAGTTGAATGTACGGCTATGACTCGTCCAGCTTGACAGGACGAAGGCGCCGCGCCGGCTGCGTGTCGCGACTCAGTGGGCAAACTTTGAACGATTTCGAATGTGGCTGGCTGTCGGAGAACATGGATGGTAAGTTGGGAGCGAAGCTGTTCCACAGGCCCCCTCTCTCGGCCGCTTTGATGTGCTGCTGCTCAGCTTTGAAGTTGAGAACGCGCGAGGGGGGGTAGGGGGCTATGTTTATTGTTTGTGGGCGAGATAAGAAGCTTATATGGCTGTGTGCGCGAGCGCGTACACGTGACTCAGATTTAAAAAAAAAAAAAAAAATTTAAACCGACCTTTTTTTTCTTTTTTTCCCGTCTGTGCGTCTCCTATAGCTGGGGGGGAAAAGTGGGATGTATTCCACAAGCGGAGCCCCCTCCTCCTTGGGTTTACCTCTTCTGCATTCGGACACCCCCAGAGAGCTACATAGGGACCGAGCGTGCCACTTGTGAGGTCAGTTGAGTTGTTGAATGGGGGGGAAGGCGACGTTACGGTGTTTTGCTTGGAGCGAGGACACGCGCGGCCACCGCCGCGGATGCGCTGCATGCTCGCATTTGCTGCTGGATTACTTGCCCTGAGAGTTGCGGACTGCAGCTTTGCAAAAAGACAAAAAAAACAAACAAAAAAATGGAATAATGGCTCAACTTTTCAAATGGACTCCCGTTGGATAAGACCTGCGATGGTATGTTGCTTTTACGACGAGTTGATATTATAGTGCGTCCTGATCAAAACTACAAGTTTCTCGTACATCCGGCTGGGAAATTCAACTTGAAGCGAATAAAGAAATGTGGCCATTTTTTTATTTGTATTTTTTTTTTTTTTACAGGCAGAAACGCTGGCAGCCTTTATAAAGCCGTAATAGCCTCTATTGACAAGTACTTGGGTGATTGATCGCTAACGTTTACGCGCAAACGAGCCGATTTTCCCGCAGGGCTGCTTAGCCCGAGTCCAGTTTTACTCCCCTTTTAGGGTCACGTGGGATGTTCCGTACTCGGATGTCCGCGCGTGCCTGGAAAAAAAGGGTGCTGACAAAAAGTGTGGGCTCCGAATACAAAACGAGACCGTGTGAGTTTGCGTGTGTGCGTTTGATACCGGGCGAAGGGGTACGGTCGCAACTGGGAGTTAATTCGAAATGACGCCAGCGCCGTGGAAACACGTGTGAGGCACATCTGCCAGAATCCGGTTATGGTGAAGAGTTGATTCTCTGGTTTGTTTATTCTTCCGAAATGTTTGGATGTGACAGATCACTGCACGTTGAGAATGTGGGCTTCATTTGATCTCTCGTTTAGATTATAAATAGACCAATGAAACGGGAAAAAAAAAAAGCTTTTCATTTTCTGAACCTATTGAGTTTTGTTTTGGGTTTAAAAAAAAAAAAAAAAAAGAGGGACTGTTTACTTGATGTCTTCCTTTGAAGTTCAGCAGGATATGGCTTTGATTAGATCAATACTTTGTGTGTTTCAGAGTGAAGAGGAGCTGAGAAGCTCCCCCGCTGCTTTTAGAGAGTGAGTAGGATTAGGCTGGAGCTCAGTGGAGGCACCACGGCACTCTCACTTTGGCAACCGGAGCCGGAGCCATGAGCGGGGCGCTTACGGAGCACATCAGCAGTAGCTTCCGAGAAGATGCTCCTCGTCCTCCGGTACCGGGAGAGGAGGGAGCGTCGTCATGCTACATACCCAGCCGGTCTGGAAAAATGAAAGCCCTTAACAAGGTTAAAGATACCCCCGCTGCCGCCGCGCTCCCCGGCTGCACTCCAAGGAGGAACGAGGATGGACTCGGGGAGCCGGAGGGAAGTGCGTCCCCAGACTCGCCACTGATCCGATGGACAAAGTCTTTGCATTTTCTTCTTGGCGATCAAGACGGTGCTCACCTATTTAGAACCTTTTTGGAGCAGGACAATTGCGTGGACACCTTGGACTTCTGGTTCGCATGCAACGGCTTCAGGCAAATGGACTTAAAGGATACCAAAACACTGCGAGTAGCCAAAGTTATTTTCAAACGGTACATCGAGAACAACAGCATCGTTGCCAAGCAGCTCAAACCCGCCACCAAGACCTTCATAAAGGATAGTATTAAAAAGCAACAGATAGACTCTGCCATGTTTGACCAGGCACAGACAGAGATCCAGTCCAACATGGAAGAGAACGCTTACCAGATGTTTTTGACCTCTGACATATACCGCGAATATGTGCGCACTGGCTGTGAGAACGCAGCTTACGCGAATCACGGCACGCTCGGCAGCCTCAAGCTAATGTGTGGATACCTTCCACCTCTTATGGAGGAAGAGGAGTGGAGCTGTCATGACCTGAAGGCAAAGGCGTTAGGTTCTGTTGTCGGACTTTCTGCTAAATCCCTGAGGGCGACTGCTACCAGCCGGACAACAGCTGAAATTCTGGAGAACAGTTGCAGGTAAGAACAATGTTTCCTCAAGGATGTGCGTCTTACGTGTTTCTTCAGAAGTTTTCATTGGATACTTTACTCACGTCAGTTCTTGTAAAGAGCGGGGGGAAGAGACAGGTTGATCAAAGGGTCCTGGAATAACATTCTTTATGTTTGTGCCCTCCTGCCATGCAGTTAGTTACGGGGTAAGCGGGTGGGGGGTGTATTGGGTACAAAAACATCAATGGAGCTGAGCCTTCCTTTTAAGTCAACAGTGTCTTGCAGGTAACTCTCTGCTGGCTTACTCAAGTTTCTTGTGCTTTGAAAGCCTTCCTCCGGTCCAGGCATGACTTCACACACCGAGTGCCAAACTACTACAGCTAAATGGGGGGGGGGGGGGGGGGAAGTTTTTTTCAGTTCAGCAGTACGGTTTTCTTTCTTTGACAGTTTTAAGTATAAATAGCCAGCAAGCATAATCCTCAAATGTCTATCACCAAAACAAATACTGGTCACTAGTTACTAACTATTTCTAGAGACATAATGTTTTTGTTGAAAAGGTGTTTTGGACAATAATCCGTGCTCTGTATTAATAGCTAAACAATTCTTCAAGGAATACAGAAACATAGAACAGCACTTGTCCCGTCTGTGGTGCTGTTGCCATGCTCAGCGTTCATTTAAAAAAAGTTGGTTATTTATTTGGATGTCAGTGTCAATGCTAAGTTAGGACCCAGTAAGCAAAGAGGTTGTTGATGCGTGTAGCTTATTTGGTTTAGTTTTTAGTGAAAAATGACATACCATTCACAAGGCCACATTTTCTCCCTTGTCTGTAGGTCGACCCGTTTCCATTTTAAACATGTGGAACTCATTTTGGCACTGCACAGATTCTCTGTTCTAGTGTTGTTTTTTTCTTCTTCTTAGATCTCCCATACGCAACTCCAGAGTGGCAAAACATCCTCTATTCAGTTCCAGTTTCTGCCACTACTTGGTGTGCAACTACAATTCAATACTTTATCTTTTTTGTTTGGGAAATAAATTGCTAGTGAAACCAAGTATGCTTTGCAGGGAGAGACAAGAGGGGGAAAAGGGGGAAGACAGTAAGGGGGGTCGTGGAAGGAAGAAAAGAGATGGGAGAAAGAGAGTGGGGGTGCAGAAAGCCCAGCTGTGCTAAATACCTGACTCTTTGCGCGGACCTTCCAAAGGTCAGGTTTGTGCTTGGGGCCTACAGCTTTAGTCATGCTGGGGTTCTCCTCTCAGCACTCCCAGCAGAAGGGATTCTCATAAAGAAAGGGGCCCTCCTACCCCCTTTCCCTCTCCCCCACTCTGCAAAAGCTCAAGTTCCCCCTTCCTCCTCTTCGCCTCTCTTCCTCATCCACCCCCTTCACCACTACAACTGGAATGCAACACAGCAGGAGAGTAGATAGTCACACAGAAAGACTTGAGGAGAGCGAGGGAGTTTGGGAAAGGGAGGATTCCCAGACTGAAGGGAGCAAATGCTAGAAAGAATGATGGCATGAAATAAAAGGGAGAGACAGATCTCTTAATGTGGATGACAGTGTTGTGCTAATGACTCATATTACACAAATCTACTGAGGATGTCAACAAAACAAACTTCAAGTTGTCCCGTTTATCTTCCTAATTGGATTGAATGCGCATCAAGAAGCAAACATCAATCCTGTGACATGTTCTCACAGACACTGCTTTGCAGTGCAAAATTGAAAAACAGCACATTCAAATGTCAATTCTCTTTTTGTTCACAGGGCACACCGGCGAGGAGACAATGCCAGCCCGTATTTCGTCAACTCTGGCTACATCTTGGCTCCTGCCACCAGTGCCAATGACAGTGAGATCTCCAGTGATGCTACGACTGATGATTCGATGTCGATGACAGACAGTAGTGTGTAAGTGTTTTTTTAATTCATATGCGCTCCTCGGGAGATAACGTAGCAAGTCACTAACTGGTCAAATTTCTGTGGATGTTATTTCCATTTTCTCAATGTGTTTGGAAACACACATTCAAGACACTTCCAGGAAATCAACCGGGGGTATGAAGAGTAATATTGGTCTTGTAGATCAACAGACTCAACTTTTCTTTGTAGCTGGCAGCTGAAGCATGTTCAAAAAAAAAAAGGGCCAGTGAATAATTAAATTAATTAAACAGGTAATACAATTAATGTGTCGTTGTCATGGCCTCAAGGGAGAGAACTGCCTAAGCCATTTTGTCTAAAGACCTTTTTGAGGTTTTATTTTCTGATGCATTACATGTGGGGGAGAAGGACGAAAATATGATTGTCTTGATGTGGGTGGGGACGTTGCTTCATATTCCTCAAAGTTGAAATGCAGCCCTCCCACCCACCCTTCTGCCACAACAGACCTATTTTTTTCCTTCGTATTATCTAATCGCTCTTCTCTTTGAAGAGCTAAAGGAGAGGGGGAGGGAAATGGCCATTTGGGCCTCAAGACAAACTCATTGAAAAATGTTGGCACCAAATGAAAGGAGGCTTACTCACATGGTGGGTCGGTTTCCTGCCACTGGCCTCTGTGGCGTGCTGAGATCATGTGTCTGCAAGGCTTTCACAGGGGTTACTCATTGATAGACCTTGGGACAGAGGAACTCCCCCCTGGCCAGACTGGTGCACCCCCAAAAACCACTTCCATCGTGACCCAGCCCTCCACAGCGTCTCCCTTCCACCCTCCAGAGCCCGTTGCGGGAGTGGTAGGGCTCAAAGTGCAAGAGAGTGAGAAAATAAAGTGCGTGGAGTATAAAGGGCTTAACTGAATCGCTTTCAGCCTATTGTTGGGTGAGGGGGGCTTAGGGGGATAAAAGGGTGGCTGGCTGCTTTGAAAATGACTTGCACAACTGAATAGGAGATCCCCATAAAGTAAGGGCCCATGAACCCATGAAAGAGTATGTCTGTTTTCTCTTCCAAAACTTACACAAAGCATCAAGCTGCCAAATTGTCTCACCAGTGTGCAGACTGTTTGGGTTGATTAAAAACACAGCGAGTAGGGCATTTGCTCGATATTGCGTTGATAAAAGTAGGTTTCCTTGTCACCCTATCTTTTTTAGTTTGGCTTTTCCTCACTTTTCTTTGAGGAAGGATGACTTGTTGGTGAGTGGAGAGAGAACAGTTCTGCGAGAGGGGCACTCATCTACCATTAAAAAAAAAAAAATGGATTGTGTAATAATGCCCGCCTGGCTGTAATATGTATGATAACGATTTCAATAATGATTTTTTTTATACCGCTTGATGAATATGACTGTGTGTCAAATGTCATATTCTTGTAGTTCTCACCAAGGTCTGCGATACACATCTCTCCTGTCAAGGACTACACTTCTTTTGTCTATCCACCCAAATGGATTTCAGTAATTCAAAAACAGCTTCCTGCTCTTTCATTCGAGGGAACAATTTGATTAGTGGGTAAAAGGCACTCTGCAAATTTGAACCTTAATTTCCCAGATAAAGAACAAGAAGAAGAGGGTTTTGGGTGGGGGGATTTGATGGAGGGCTTCAGTTTTTGCTTATATCTTATTTATGGATTTACTTGGACGCAAGGGAATGTTGCAGCACCAACTTCAAACATTACCTTATCTTACAAACCAGCCTTTTGATGTTGCTCAGATCAGAGGCTCACAGTAAAGCGCTTGCCAAACGAAGATGGCAGTGGGTGCATATGTGCATGACTGTGAGATTTCAAAGCAGTAGCAGAAAAGTAGCGCTTGGGCTAGGTCAGATACTTCTGAGCAGCCAAAACGGCCAAGATAATTGGCTCATCTTAAGTGGCAACTGACTCAAAAGGGTAGAAAACTGGAGAAACTCAAATTCCCATAATAATTACCTAATTGTCAGCAGGCTAGAATGTCTTCCTAATGTCAGTGATACAGAAAATCTTCTAACCAGCTATTGAGATTAGTGCATAGTATTTCATTTTATTAAGGAGTGCTGTCAAAGTTGACAAGGACTAATCTTATCAGTAGGCTCTTTTGAAGTCGTCCCCGGGAGGGTGTTTAGCATATCTCACCCATTGTTCTGCTGGGTTTTGTGATGTGTGTTTTTGTTGCCTTGGCTTGAAAGATGTGAGGCCTTTTGACTTTTTCTGTAGCGTGACGACTAGTGGTACGCCATTGGGGGATGTTGTGTTTGTCACTTTGCTGATGAACTGCTGCCCAGCTGTTTCTTTTTCCACAACAAAGATTGACAAATGCTTCTAAATACCAGCAGTTGACAAGGAAGTTGTGGTGTCAGTAGCAGAGAATCGGCATCCGATAAGTTTAGTTTATTTAATTTTAAACGTTGATGTATTTTTTTTTTTTTTACATTACAGAGATGGAATCCCTCCTTATAAGCTGGCCCCCAAGAAGCATCTCCAGCGAGAGATGAATCGCAGTGTCAAGATCAATGGCCAGGTTACACTTCCCCACTTTCCAGTAAGTCTTTTTAAATATTCCCTTTTTGTAGCATGTCGTACCGTTAGAAGATGTTGTTGGAAGTTATCGTATTGTTTCTGTCCCGCAACATGCAAAAAGCATAGATAGTTGTTGGAGGGAGGCCTTTTCACCACCACCTGAGCTCTTGCCCTGCTGTTGCAGTGTTAAAGAAAAGATTAAATACACACAAGCTACCTAAATGGTGGAAGGTCAAAACCTCTGCTCTTTTCAGATGTGGATCTATTTGAAAAACAAAAATAAAAATAACTAAATTTAGTGTGTGCTTTCTGTGCGTGCACTTTACAGTGCTGTTTGGTCCTCATTTTCCCCTCCTCGCTTTTCTCTGTTTCAATCTCTTTTTTTTCCCTTTCCCACTTGCACTCTTTTAATGTTTCCCTCCTGATTTGGAGATGGCTCTGACTCCCATGATGTACCAGCCCTAGGCGGGGGGGGGGGGGGGGGGGGGGCATGTAGGACTGGTGCTCCTTTGCCAGCAGCTTCACTTGCCTTTCTTCTTATCCCTTCATCGTGTATACAAAGAGATGAGAGAAAAACAAAACAAAAAAGTCAAAATCAAGAAAGCCAGTGTTCCAAATAACAGAAAAGAGGGGGTGCATATATTGAAAGTAGGATAATGTGACTAGAGTATCTCTGAGCTGCCCTGCATGCAACTTGGAAATGAATTGCTACTTTGCCTTAGATCGTCCCGCTATTTGACTCTTGTGTCGTCTCCTTGCCTTTGTCCTGCTCCCTCACTGTCACCACTGCCACCTTACAATCGCACATTCTCAGTCCTTATTATTTTCATGCTGTTAATTTTGTCGCACTTCTTTCATTTTCGTCCCTTCTTTACTCGCTCCCTCTTTTCCGTCAATATCTGGCTTTTATTCGGAGGTTTGAAGCTGTGTGTCCCTCCCACCCCTGATGCGCGTTTGATGTTTGACAAGGGCCCTTTGAAGTGTGCTGACTTCAGACGCTGCCTAGCTGATGGCTTGGTTGGGCTACAGAGGGTGCAGGCAGGGGGCCTCCCCTCCAAGCAATGAACCAACTGCTACCCAGCAGTCTGGCACTGCCAAGGGCACTGGCCATGGGGAAATCTGGGGTGTGATGGGCAGTAAAGAGGGTTCAGGTTTGTGAGGGCAAGGGCATCTGGATCATGCTTTTTGGAATAGTTGGAGGATTTTTGGAACAAGACTGGATTAGGACAAGGGCAGCGGATTAATGTGCCATATTGCATCTGTCAGGAACACGTCGCAGTTATATATTAAAGTGTCCTTCCCACTGTGTTTTTTTATCCTTTAGAGGACACATCGTCTGCCTAAAGAGATGACCCCTGTTGAGCCTGCATCATTTGCTGCCCAACTCATAACGCGGCTTGAGAAACTGAAGCGAGAGCAAGAAACCATGAGCTCTTTGGCGGAGAGGCTACAGCAGATCCAAGAGGTAGACACACACACACACGCACACCTCTACATTTCCTCTAGAGATTCATCTGTATGATAATTGCATATCACAATTATATTGACCAGAATTATGACGGTTGTCTGTGTTATGATATTGTTAAAAGAAATGCCCCCCCACCCCAAAAAAAATCACATGTAAACGGAGTGAAAGGATTACAATTGTATTTTATTTTGAATGCAAAAACACATAAAAATGAGAACTCGTATGTTGCCTCCCTCATTCCCTTCATTCTCTTCGTCCAGGTCAATTATCTTGTAATAATTGTCCGTCTGCTGTTATAAAAACTGAAATACGGCCACACTTGTGCCCTAATGCTTTTTCGTAGGAGAAGCCAAATCACCATTTTTCGTAACACTGTAGCATATGTGTCTGAGGCCCTCTTCTTGACTGTCTCACCCTCGCTATCTACAGTTTTGATTTGTTTGTTTGTTGTGGTGCAGAAAATAAAGAAAGACAAGATGCTTAATACGGGTGTAATGATTACAATTTGAAACAGTAATCCAATCTGTCTTAAACGCTATGAGCTTATTGGGAAACTGTAAACTGTTACATCCCATCTGCACAACAGTAGTTAGTGTTTAAGGTACAACAGCCGTTATGCCAGATTTGGCATGTCAAAGAACAGGGATGAAGCCTAGGGATTTAAAAGTCTGTCTGCTTCTTCCCTTTTCCACTATGTCCCCCAGTTTTTCATCCAGTGTAACTTTAAAACTTGGGTTTCTAGATACTCTTGAAGTTTCTTCAAATAGTTAGCACTTAGCTTCTCTCTAGTGGCACGTTTGCTGAATATGTGTAGTGCCAGTCTCTTTGTTATGCATAGGCACACTGCATTATAGATGAAGCACACCCAAAGCCTGTTAGCGATGATAACAGTCTGGCAAAAGGAAATTCAAATCAAGTTATGCAAGCTTTTACTCTCGCTGACTTCTGAGGATTATAGATATAAGTTGGTGTAAGTTGAAACATACATTTCTCAGCTTTCTGCCTTCCCCCACGTGCGACTGTGTATAAATGTTTCTTTAAACGCATCATTGTTTTTATTTTATTTTTTGCCTGCCCAGGAGGAGGAAAAAGAGGAAAGCACAGATCTCTCCAGCAACATTACCCTCCATCACCCTCTTCTTCCATCTGGTAACCAATGTGAGGAGGACCCCCAAGCTATCCTCGATGATCATCTATCACGGGTCCTGAAGACACCTGGCTGCCAGTCACCCGGTGTGCTTCGGCACTCACCGCGCTCACACTCCCCAGAACGGACAGGTGCCTTGGTATCCTCAGGCCATGGGTCCTTCTTCGGTGCTTATCCTGGTGCTGCTCTGATGTCTGGCCGGCAGTCCACAAAACACACCCATCACCACTATATCCACCATCATCATGCTGGGCCTAAGACGAAGGAGCAGATTGAGGTTGAGGCAGCTCAGCGTGTACAGTGCCTCTGCCCTTCAGGAGGCGCCAATTACTCAGACTTTACCCCTGTGTGAGTGTCAATCAGAACGTGTAGTCAGTCACTGTCACCGTTGCATTTCACCAAATGGTCCTCGGTATCTTGAAATTTTTAGTCTTGAAGTTCTTTCTTGATGCTCCTCTCTTTTTCACTAGTCGCTGCAGCACTTTGTCAAGACGGCAAGTCAGATCCTCCAATGAAGGTTTGTCGTCAACATGCCTTCCGCTTGATACCACTGACCGGTCTCAAAATGTTTGGCAGTGGATTCTGGAGAGTGAGAGACAGGGCAAACACAAGCCTCACGGGTAAGTGTCTGTCAAACCACTAGGGCCGCTACAGAACAGTAGTATCATGAGTTCATACTCATGTGGGCCTTTTTTTTTTTCACAGTTACCCCGGCCTTAAGAAGCCCAACCCCCTTGATTTCAAGACCCTGCCTGCTCGAACTCACTCGTTATGGGGTGGGGGTGGCATTGGTTCTGGGGCTAACCTTCGTGGGCACCACCCTGGGCATCCATTTATACAGGACCCAGCCATGCCGCCGCTGCCCCCACCAAACACTCTAGCGCAGCTTGAAGAGGCCTGCCGTAGACTGGAGGAGGTCTCCAAGCCACCAAAACCGAGGTAGGACTACGCTAACACTCAGATATGACATGAAATAAATTCATCTAAATGGTGTCCAGTGATCAAACAGTTTTGAATACTCATGATCAATTTATCTAATTGACTTTAAAAGGCATTCAACAGCGGCCGTCGGCCTCAGAGATCAGAGCCATCCAGCCACAGCCTTCCCTGCCGGAGGAAGCTCTCTTGCCAGTCTTGGACTACAAACGGACGAGTAAGGATTTCGCTCTTGTTAAATTCGATTTTCTTCACTTTCTTTCCTACTTGAAGTTTTTCACAACTTATTTCCCCTTTTTTTTGTGCTCCTCATTTCTATTTCTTTAGTCTTTATTATCATCCTCTCAGGGACCATTTACACGACACTGCTTGTAATAGGAACTGTTAAAAACTGTATGGTTGCTCATTCACACGATGACTGCATTTTGGAGAGGAAGCACACAAATGATTTTACTATATGTAAACACTGAAAGATGCATCTTTTCTAAAATAGAGGACATGCACATTGGAAGCGCATTGTATTCATTCACGAATGGTCGAAGTTAGTCACGTGTGTCGCTCAAGATGAAGAAATTTACTGTGACTAGAGAAGACCACTTACCCCCATAACTCTGAACCCAACCCTAATATAGTACATTATAGAAAACACTCTTGGAAAAGGCCAAAGATGTAAGCAGTTGGTGTGCGCATGTGGTAGGAACACATGCATATGACAGTGCCTTGGGGTGTTTTTGCAGCTGTGTGTGAATTAGGATTGTCTTAAAATCATTATATGTGTAACTTTACAACTTGTTTGTTCTCATGTAGACATTCAGCCAGGATTTAGGGCCATATTTTCCCATTCGTGCGAAAGTCTTTTTTTTTTTCTTATATTTTCCGCCCCTGGCTTGCGTATCATGGAAATGTGTGCACAGCCACCAAAGAGGCGTGGCCCGTTGAAGTCTGTGGCTGGCTTTAAATCATGGAGCATGGAGTTCTCCTGAGACTTTTGAATATCATAGAAATCCATTTGGAACATATAGCACAATTTAAATACGAAAATACCTTCCATAGCAGATGTGTCGTCGCCAATGAGATCTGTGCACCGCTCTGTCTAACATGGTACACTTTGAAGGAGAGCATTTATTTATTTTTTATTCTAAATGAAATAAATCCAGTAAAAGTAATTTCATCATAATACCGTGGTCATGAAAGAATGCATGTTTTGGAGGTCCATCAATAAAACAGTGCGTACGTGCCATTCTGTAGCTCATCGGTGCCCCGCAACCATAGTCACTTTAACATATTTGACATCTGACATAGAAGAAATTAACAAATGATTCAATATCATACTCACCATTGCACCATTACAATGACTGTAGTGGGAGCCATGCGCTTTAAAAAAAAAAAAAAAAAAAAAAACTCCAACCCACCAGCAGCATATTTAAAGCGAAAAGCTTCTTGCTGGTGAAAAAAATGTCAGCTGGCGTGGATGTTTTTCATCCTATTCATATTCATTCATATGATATGCTGACATTCGCCAGTCTGCATAATGTGGTAGGGACACATTACGGCCGTTGGGCAATCAATCGATGAGCGTAGGTGAATATTATGGGTCAGCTGTGTCCTGCACCAACAGCAGGAGTCAGCCGTCGGCAGGCAGTTACCTGTCTCAAAATGCGCAATATGATGTTTCACCTTCACGGGGCGCTTGACTTACTACAGCCTCTGGAGTGCGGAAGACGGAAAGGGCTTGATTCCACAGGAGCATGCACGCCGTGCTAAGTTTGGGAAATGGAATGCCCACATTTTAGGGTTGCCCCACCCAGGGTGCGTACCTGGCTTGTGGGTGCGTAAATGACAGATTTGAGTGGGCAGGTAAATGTGCACAGCCTTTTCTGACTTGCACACACAGGGGAATCTGACCCATGACCCTTAGTCCCTGAACAACCTTCTCTTTCTTATTAAGATTTCTTATTTAAGATTAAGATTGAATGTAGAATTTTAACCCACCTACAAAGTCATCCACCTCATATTCATCACTGGAAGTGAACCAGTTAGCTTGCCCATTCAATTTCTAAAACGTCTGTATTGCCATCTGTTTAATGCCATCGTCTACTAAAAAGAAATAGCACCAAATAGTAGAGATGTTTAAAGCATGTCTTATTTTTTTCGACACAGGTCAAATGAACTAATGGTCACCTACTTCTTCTGTGGTGAGGAGATTCCTTACCGGAGTGTGATGAAGACCCACTGCCTCACCTTGGGACACTTTAAAGAACAGCTTAGCAAGAAAGGCAACTACCGGTAAATACACCACCGACACCATAACCATGTACGCACTGTACACCAGTATGTAATCATGCTCATTCACACTCCTTCACGAGCCTTCGAAGTAAAAAGGACTTTTAGGCTGTATTTTCACTGCAGTTCCAAGTACCCACTTCTGATTTGCCAAATGCCCCATAGAAAGCCTTTTTGGGGAATATATTTCCAGTGCGGCGGCACGGTGGACGACTGGTTAGACCGTCTGCCTCACAGTTCTGAGGACCGGGCTTCAATCCCCGGCCCCGCCTGTGTGGAGTTTGCATGTTCTCCCCGTCCGTGCCTATGTAGGTTTTCTCCGGGCACTCCGGTTTCCTCCCACATCCCAAAAACATTCCATGGTCGGTTAATTGAAGGCTCTAAATTGCCCGTAGGTGTGAATGTGAGTGCGGATGGTTGTTTGTTTGCATGTGCCCTGCGATTGGCTGGCAACCAGTTTAGGGTGTACCCCACCTCCTGCCCGATGATAGCTGGGATGGGCTCCAGCACTCCCGCGACCGTTGTGAGGAGAAGCGGCTCAGAAAATGGATGGATGGACATTTCCAGTGCACTATTTTAACATTCATGGAACACATGAAACAATCCACTTGTGCAGATGTCCAAATTGCACGTATGTAACTAAATAAATGACTCAAAACTGGTCAGTGACAGCACTGAAGTAAAAAATTATTAGTAAATGGTAAAATATCAAACATTACATAAGTTTAGTTGGCCTTGACTGACTCTTCCTCCCTCTGGTTTAAATGAAGGTAACCGCAACTGTACTCCACTGGCCTCAATTATTGTCACTATTTTTAATGGACACACCTCTAGTGACCATATTTAAAGGGCTGCACTTTCACTGTAGATTAGATTAGATATTTGAGAGCCGATAATAGCTCAGATTTTTGTTCACATTTGGAAGAGGCCTGATTTCATTGAGGATGATTGAGGACATCCAATTCTCTGCATTTTATTTGTCTGGACACTGCCATAGCACATTTTCGAATTGTGCCATCACTCGAACCATGCAGTGTAAATCCATCGTTAGGTGTCTGCTGCGTTGATTGTTATTGGTCATGTGCTTGTAAGCTGAGAACGGAGTGTGAAGTACTGGAGCCTTTTAGTTGAAAAGAAACTGGGCTGATCCACTGAAGGGGGTGGGGGTTCGGCAGCAATTTTGTTTGCACATCTGGTACTAATTTCCATGCTAAGGCAGCCTTAATAAAATGTCTTTGAAGCCTGATCCATTTTATTTCGTGCACAAAGACTGAGAGGCCTTCAAATTCCTCTTCCCCCATTATTGCATCAGGCATTAAAATCAAATGGTGTAAGCACCATTCTCTGTAGCTCCCGCCAACGTCAGATAAGGAAATCCTTAAAAGAAATATGCATTTGACTGTTTCATTAAATGTAGTGGCCAACCAATGAAAAACATGAATAAATGCATCATTTATCAATAGTTACTTTGTCTCTGTGCCATCAACATGAGGTTGCAGGCACATCTGTTTGTTAGGAGATAGAAACAAGTCGTTGCACCCCCGTTAACGCAAAATTCTTTAGCAAGAGCAAAGAAGAGGGAGGCGGACATGAAGAGTTTGGCTTCAATGGCAGCAGAATGTGTGGAGTTGGTTAATTTGGACATGGCACTGGTACAACAGAGAACAGTATGCTGCAGCTCTGCCAGACAATATTGGTGCCAGATGTTGCAAAGAGAGAGAGAAATTCTACCACATATAAAACATGTTCCAATGGAAAGGCTCCGTCTGTCTCTCTTGTGCACTGAAACAAAATGATTACTTTGAGGCGTTTGTGACAATGAAGCGTTACGTTAAATTCAGCCATCGTAGAGAGGTCAAACATTGAGCAGATCTTTTTTTTTTTTTTTTTAATGAATGAAGATGGGCCGCGAAGTCTAACAAAACAATCACAACTTTCACACCAGTCGCATAGCTGCACAAGAGCCCTGTAGTTTGTGCTCATACCACCTTCATTTTTGCATGCCCCTCACCCATGTACATGTGGCATTAAATGACTTTGAGGTGAGAAATGGCTAATAAAAATACAGAGCCTTTACTTTTTTTGGTATTGTGAGTTATGGCACATGTAAAATAGAGTAAAAATGAGTTTGTTTTTTTTTACATTAGAAAGCTTATCATTAAATCGCCTCCTGCTGATCTGAGTCTGGCTTGAAAGTAAAAAGGAGACGTCATTAGGAGCCTTGGCTTCATAATAACTGGGAGCAAACTAACCCTGGGAGTTATCGCAGCTTGAGAGAAGAAGAGTGGGAAAGCTTGGTGACCCTTGACCTCCAGGAGACACCTCCCACCTCCCTGGGTAAAGCCCCTCGGGCTCTGCCCAAATCCGATGAATTGCTCCCACTCGCTGCGTCAGGACAGCCTCCACTCCACATCCAAGCCTTTTTCCTCAGTTCTCTGCTGGGGATTGGTATGCTCCCAAGTGTGTTTGTGTGTGTAAGAGAGGAACATGGGGATCATATGTGCTCATGTGCAAGCAGCGGAGTGTGCTTATGCAGACTCGGAGGCACCTGAAATGTCAACCTATGTGACAGAAAAGGCCTACATTTGACAGCCTGTCCAATTAGAAGCTGAAGAGTTGGAAAGGGGGGGGGGGGGGGGGGTGGGGAGAATTTAAGACAGCTTCTAATTAACCCTTCAACTTTAATATGAGGTTGCTAAAAGATAGGCATCTGTTGAATGGCGAGCAGTCATGACGAACAAGTGGATGAACAGAACCCCACACACACAGCTTGGATTGTGTTTAAATGGGGGTTGAGCTGTGTTGATGCGGCGGTGTGAGGTGGAGTCACTCTCTGCCTTTGAAGTGTGCAGCATGCCATGAAAGCGATGACTAAAGTTGCTTTGAGCACGATCCCTTTCTGGCTCTCTGCGTGTCTGTTAGTGTTTGATTTGGGCTAAAAAGAATTTAGCGCCAGTGTTTAAACGGAAGTAGTTACGTTGGCACCTTTTCGTAAGTCAGATCGTGCCAGGTTTTATTTTCCTTCTTTCAACACCAAAAACGCATGCAGTGCATTTTGTCATGCTGTCTTTTTGTGTCCTCCGCAGGTACTACTTTAAGAAGGCCAGCGATGAGTTTGAGTGCGGTGCCGTGTTCGAGGAGGTGTGGGAGGATGCCACGGTTTTGCCCATGTACGATGGCAAGGTGCTGGGTAAGGTGGAGAGGATGGACTAGAAACACTAGTAACATCCTTTACACCAAAAGCTAAAGTCCCGGAAACTTGAGGAAAAGTCTGTAATGAACTTGATTTCTAGAAATGATTAATACTAAGCTAAAAAAAAAAAAAAAAAAAAAAAAAAGAGTTAATATATCCAGCACAAGGAGTGATTGAAGGAAGACGAGCCAATGAAGTATGCCTAACCCAGAGGAGGGACTGTCCCTCCCTGATTTTCTCAACCAACCAGCCTTAGAAACACAAGGGAACGACTCGAGAAACTTTAAAAGACCAATTTAAGGTGAGGGGGGGGGGGGGGCCTTTACAGCTTCTTGAATATATAACCACTGTTGTGATGCGTAAGGAGAGACTTGTGGGTTTACACTGACACGCGGGTCAAGTACAGCGGACTAGCAGGAGGACTGGAGACGCAGCACGCCAGTCAGCCTGCGCTTCAGCTTACTACATAGTTAAAAGTGTTTATACATGTGCATATACATACTTGCATATATGTATATATACATGTATTGTATTTAGATGCGTTTTGTCACGAGTTGAAGGTTTTTATTGAGTATTTATTTAAAAAAAATAAATAAAAAATCCTTACCCCTCCCAACCTTGTTCCTACACTCTCCCCATTTCCAGCCAAAAGGCAAGCTGCTTTGAATGTTGGGAGAATACTGTGGTGAAATTGTTTAGAATTTTGTTTTGTCTCATATTACTCTACACAAAGGATGTGACACTAGCCTAGCACCTCCCACCGCCTTGTTACCCCCTCTGATCCAAACTGACATCCCTCTTTGGTCTTGGTCAAGGCTTCTAATGGTCAATCCCAGTCTTATATGCTGCTGAAAGTGTGAAATGCTAGTCTTGTCACACTAGCGTTTCCTTCCCCCTTTGCCGGAGCTCACGTTTTGTCTCTTTAGTCTGGCAACGGAGCTCGATTTTTGTGTTGTGCCTTTGTTTGTAAACCGAGCTTTGCACAGGGGGAGACACAGAGCTGAGACCTGGTGCACAAGTTGTACCATCTAATAATGGCCGTGTTTACAGCTCACACACCAAAATTATTTGAGCTGAGCAAGAACAAGCTTGAGAGGGGGGGGGAAAGTGAACAATGAAGAACAATGGCGCCCGATATCCTTTGAATGTTGCTATAGTGACTTTGTATTTAACAGAACTCCTGTGTACATTGTAATTATGCATTGGAAAGTATGGATACTGACACATGTGTTGCACATCAGGAGTATACGCTCAAAAACAACACTTATAAGAACACACTATTGCTGATGTTTTAGGAGTACAGCGCCTGTGCCTAAATGGATGCCATACCATGTGCTACCCTGTTTCAGGGTTTTAATATATATCCCTTGGTTTTCAGAAGGGTTTTTATGTCAAAAAGATATTTTTATGCTTTTAATGATATCATGTAATCATGTTTGTTTTTTGTTTTTTTACACCACAGCCTTTTTTCATTCTATCAAAACTGTAAATTATACATTATATAAAGAGTTTCATTTAAAGATTTACATGGACCTATAATTATTGTAATTATTGAGAGATGTAGCCTTTATTAAAGTTTTATATTTTTCAAATGAAATATGGTGGTGGAGAATTTTCTTTCACAGTTAATAATTATTTTCAGTTCTTACTTGAACTCTCATCAGGAATGTATGTGGCAAAAAAAGGAAGGCATTATGTAATCCAAGTCTGGCTCTTGCAGCCTTGAAAAGCGAAAGAGCAAAACATATATATTTTAGCAATATGATCTTTATTGATTGACCAGTGACCTTTTACGAAAGTGTGCTCCAGAAAACCATGGGGTGGCAAACACTATGGGCATAAAGAGAAAGAGAAAAATAGCTCAAAACATCACAAAAAAGCCACACAAATGGATACCCTACAACATCTGTGCATTATATTATCATCGCTGTAGATAGACGAATGCCACAACAATGGGCGTTGGGATCTCATTATGGTATCTGTATTCAAAATGCCAATCGATCAAATGCATCTGTGCTCGTCCATAACATAAACTTGCCCACACCAAAATACCACTGCCACCAAGAGCCACTTGATTCACAATGTTGACATCAGCAAACCGCTCGCTCACACGATCACTGCCGTCTGCGATGTACAGTGAAAGCTGGAATTCTTCTGTGAAGAGACCAAACACCTTTCCAAAGTGAAAGGCGCCATCCAATGTGAAAATCTGTCCACTCAAGTCGGTTACCACGACCAGCATGCAGATGAGCTTCCCTGAGATGGTTCCTGACAGTTTGTGCAAAGATTCTTTGGTTATGCAAACCAATTATTGCTAAAGATGAACAGATGGCTGGTCTCAGACGATCTTGGAGGTGAAGATGTTGGATGTGGAGGCCCTAAGCTGGTGTGGTTAGTTACACGTGGACTGCGGCTGTGAGGTTTGTCGAACGTACTGCCATATTCTCTGAAACGCCTTACAGTAGAGAAATGAACATTCAATTCACGCCAACAGCGCTGATTCCTGCACGCAGCATTCCAATTGCACGTTCCCTCAAAACTTTGACATCTGTGGCATTGTGCCGTGTCATAAAACTGCACATTTAGAATGGAAGCAAAAAACAGTTCTCGGATGGATAGCATACTGTCACCCATTGACCATGTTTGGGATGCGCTGGGTCGGCGTATACGACAGTCCAGCAACTTCACACAGCCAATGAAGAAGATTGTACCAACGTTCCGCAGGCCACAACAACCTGATGACCTCTATGCGAAAATGTGTTGTGCTGCGAGAGGTAAATGGTGTTCTGACACCATTGTAAACTAACCACTATTATAGACATTGTTAAATGAATACTATACCTGAGGAGCGGTATTCTGTGGGGGGCTTACATGTTCTTCCCATGCTTGAATGGGTTTTCTCCAGGTACTCCAACTTCCTCCCACATTCCAAAAACATGCATGTTTTCTCACTGAAGATTCTAAATTGTCCATAGGTGAGAATGTTAGTGTGAATGGTTGGTTGTCTCTATGTGCCCTGCAATTGGCTGGGTGCCGACTGGCAGGCGACCAGTTCATCCTGCCTCTTGGCAGCTGAGAAAGACTCCAGTTCATCCGCAACCCTAATGAGGATAAGCGGTCTAGAAAATGGATTGATGGATATTGTGGCATCCCACATGGAGGGGCTGCCGTAGTGCACCATGGGAGTGGGAAATGGTTATCCCTTTGCAAGTAAGTCGGTAGTGTGGGTGTGTTACTACAGATTGGAGCACACATACAGTATAACAATAAAAGACATTAATGAACATCTTATGCAACAGATACCTCGTTGCATTATTGTGATACCTTAAGAGTTCTCACTTTGTATGGTGAGTTGACCTGAATGCGACTCCTGTCATTTTGCATTAGTCTGAGGTTTTAAATAGAGGCCTGTCGCTGCCTTCTGCTGCCTCGTTCTTGTAAGAACACACATTCACTTCAGTGGGACCGCTTGTCACATGACGGAGCAACAACTGTTTGACTTGAAGACCCATGTGTTGCACTGCCACGTCGCCCATCCCTGAACTACATCGGCTGAAGTCACAGTTTGTTGAAATATCTGACCAGCAGTGTTTTTAGCAAATTCAATTACAAATGCAAATTCAAACGCAAAAGCCTTCAAAGTGTCATTTAGACAAATATAGAGCCACACCCAGGGCTTGACATTAACGGCCACCAACTAGCCAAATTCAGATAGATTTCAGCTGTGGCAGGTAACATTGCCTCTCACACCAGCCACTTTGGCGGGTTGAGTTTTACGTGACCTGTTGCATGATGTGTCGTGCAGTTAGATTATTATTTTATTTTTTTACAAATTAGCCTCTTCATTGCTTCATACATATTAACTAATAATACCCAAAAGGAGAACTTTCACCTGGAACCATAAATAAAATAAAATTAAAAAAAATGTTACTTAATTAAAAAAAAAAAAAATAAGACATGTTTTTGCAAACATTTTGCAAGACAAACAGCAAGTGTTGGTTTGAGATTGTTTACAGTGGTGTGGTCACATGGACTTTTTCAATGTAATATAATGTCATCGTTCTCATAAGATTGAAATTATTTCTTGTAATTTTGCTGTATTTTTTCTTGTAATGTGACCTTAGTAATTTACATTGTGATAAATAGGAAAAGCTTGTAATAAAGGATGGGGTATGCTGTGTACACCATCTTACAGTCCCACTTGTAAAGAGATGTACACGTATTATCCAAGAGTACAGCTAATTCTTCATGATAGCTACTTGCTATCCTCTTGTCTTTGTTCAAGCGCTACAGCAATGCTGAGAGGACACGAGTCAAGGCAAACTGGGGAAATGACTGAACTAAATTTCCGATAAGAATTAGCTCCATAAATTATAGTGACTATTTAGGATTTTAAGACATACAGAAAACCGAATATGAAAAGTGACTCATTGCTGGAAAAACAATTCATGAGTGTAAACTGTTTCGTGAGGTTAGCAGAAATCACCAGAGTATGCGTCCCTTTGATGCGTTGCAGCCTCTGTGGTTCAATTGGCCGATTCTTTATTTAGCAATTAAATGAGAGACATTAAGCATGGAAATTGGTTCACTAGGCTAATTGGTCCTATTAAAGAGCAATAAGGAGCAGCGCTTCTCTGAGAGTCAACACAAAAATTAATGGAGCACCAAGCACAGAGCTTAGCCATGCTTGCCTTAATTATCTTGTTTTCCTTTAGCAGAAGGGGGCATTTAATACCAGGAAATGATGCACTTGTACTTCATAATTCAAATTGAGGTCATACATAAAGACCTGCGACTGGTAAAAAGCCGTGGTCGATATAAGCAGTCATTAGTGAAAAGCAAAATAATTTCCTTTTTGTTGTTCGTGGCAACATGACACGAAAGGTATTTCTCTTTCATAAAGCACATAACCTTACAAATTTAGCCTCAAACATAATTTTACTGCAGCATTTCCTTTAAATGTTGTCTTTTTAACACCCCAAATAGCACATTAATTTCCCAGACTCTTCATCAAAGGCACGGTTCGGTGAAACCTCAACACATAATCGGTGTATTACATACCCCCGAAACCCGAAAATCAATTTGTGCATGGATTTATCAGCACAATGGGGAGGGTTTAATCAGACTGAAGCAGCTAGTTGCTGTTGAACTGTCTGGAATGGGGCAGGTGTAACCCTCCACCGCCACTTTCCCGACTCGATTTTCACAGCCTCTTGGGGCTGCGGCTTTGAAAGGAACCCTATCCAGGAAAATTGCTCGCATTTTTCCCCACCAAAGTGTTGAGAGATGGACATTGACAGTCATATATTCCCACTTCGCCTTCCTTCTGTGTCTGCCTTTCTGTGGCATTCCTGGTGCTTTGTTGAGGTGACATGCAGGTTCTATTCAGGTTGTGCTTTCATGGAAACTTGACTTCCATTCCATGCTTTTGACTTCTTCAACTCAAACTTGAATTTGAAGCACACGATTCTGTCGCAGGTCCTTTAATCAACGAGGAACAAGTTATTCTGTCATCTCTGCCCCACATGAGCCACGTCTCTTACACCACTACCTTCGTCTTGCCTTTTATCCACGCAGTTGCACTAATTTCGCCATGCATTGTGGTAATTGGCATGCCGTAGTTGGTGCTATTGTAAACATGGCTGTGTGAGCATAAAACGGCACCAGTCACTCCCCAGGCTAAGCTCGTGTATGAGGCAGGCAGGGGCTGCTGCCTATTGTGCTGCTGAAGCCTTTGTAGATTTGCAGCGGGACCCCGTTGAATCGCCTTCCCATACACCGCCTGTCGACTCGCTTTGCATTTTTAATTGCCAGGTAAAATCACTGTCGACAATCCGTTTAATTATTTGATTGTACAGTAACCGTAAAGAGTGTGAGAAGGGGAAAAGAAGGGATGAATGGGGATAGGGAGAAGGCGAGAGGCAGAGATAGAGCAGCAGGCAGCGCAGAAAGAAAGAAGTCTGTTGCCAGAATAGACATCAAAGCTGGGCCTTGATGTTGATGTTGAATGGGCGTTAATGGTTTCTGAAGGCAAGAGATTGCAGAGGGGAAAAAGAAAGAGACAAAAGAATGGAAAAAATAAACCCTTCTTTTTCTCTGACAGTCCCGCCAGCAATCTGAGTAAAGGCATAAACAGTGGAACCCGGTGCCAGAAAGACAACTTGGAAGAAAGTGAGAACCAGAAGTGATAGTTGTTTGGATTCTTATAATGACGCAAGTCTTTGTGAGATGGGCTCAATTGGACTCATTTCAGGCTGGCAGGTTAAATACCAGATGACCGAAAGTGCCAAATTCCAGTAAATTCAGATTATTTGGGACTGCCTATTACGTGCACATTTCAAGTGAATACCACATAAGGTATTTCACCTAAAGGGTTGGATTTGCAGTATGGCATGTGGCACAATTCCATTTTTTCCCCAGTTTGGATATACATCTCGGTGGTTTAGGCAGAAACGTTGTTTGTAGTCCAATCTCCTCAAAGCAAACACACACTGGGCCATTTGAAGCATGCGACTTGGTGCAATATCACCTCCCTTTCCCCCTCAAAGCATTCTTTGGCACGGCACGTCATGGATTGCCTCGTGTGAGGATGCCCTCAAATCCGAATCAGGCTTCATTTACAGCATGTGGATAAAAGTCACACTGAATCAGAAAAGGCCATTGAATTGCCATTACAAGTGCAGTATCCATACATTTGGGTGTGAACTATAGCATTAAGCGGCCTGTTTCAAGAATCAGTACTTATTCTTTTTTTTTTTTTTTCCATTGCAGGATTTCCTGAGCGGTATGCCTATCGCCAACAACAACTATTTCATTATTCTCAAAAATTGCTAAGTGAAAAAGCATGCACTGGATTTTCCTTCTGGTCATTTCTACTACCTGAAGAGAACACGTTTTGGTTCATTTATTTTAGAAGCATCCATTTGCCTCTTTTTCTGTCTGTAACTGTGCCAAATTGTGACAGTGGTAGACAGGCGCCTATTTTGTTAAACTACCCCCTGTTGAGTCTCAAACCAACCTCAAGGAAAGTCTCTGTTCTTTGTGCAAGATGGAGCTTTGGGTCCAAACCACTGTCAACAAGGGGAACAGTTTGGCTGGTAAGGGCCATATTTACAGATTGGTGAACCACAGCTGAATTTAGCTGAGTTCTTTTGTCAGTAAACACCACAAGACTGCATCTTTTTCAGCTCACAAGAGGAGCAACAGGGTTTAATGCATGCCTTATGGTCCAAAGGTGGTCAATGTTGTTCATCCGGGATTCAGTGTTGTTCATCTGGATCACCATTGTTTAACTTTGAGAAAGTCCAACTTGTCTGATAAGACAAGATTGTCATGGCACATGTTCTTGTTCAAATTCCACAATGACCCAGTGGAATGTGGCCACTCAAAAGACTTCGTCTGTGGCCTCAGATGGAGGCTGTGGGGTGTATTTCGAGTGAAGCGCAGACTACAAAAATTAAGCCGTTGGGTTTTTTCCACATGAATGCGCAAACATAACTTCCCTTGGGACAGTACACACGTCGGAACAATGCAAGACACCTCTTGATAACGATCAGTAGGTTTACATGTATTGATGAAAAACACATTTTTGGGTTTGACTAAAGCCTCACTTACAGAACTGGTCATTGTGGTTAGATGTAGCCTAAAGGCTTTATACTACCATAATTTTTAAATGAGCCTAGCCTATCATTGAGTAGTTCTTTTGGTGACTGATGCTGTTTGACTTGCAATCTGTATAGTTAAAATATGGTACAGTAGTTGGTCTATTTCCCAGTTATCTAACTATGAAGGCTATGTTCGCTTGTGCTCGAGTGTTGCTTGGATTAATGGCACCGATGTACTATGTCAAGTCTGGGCCTAAACCTTAATTGTGCTAAACTCATTCACTGCCATCCCTCCCTGTTGAAATATGTATTTGACATCTATAAAAATTAATGGCAGTGGATTATTTTAGACCTGGTCCAACGGTAGCTAGCATTAGCACTGACAAAACTAGCTAGCTGCCTAGACATTATATTTTTCTAAAATACTCAAAGACAACCAAACCAAACATTTTATACAGACCTGTGAGAAAATGTCTTCCATAAGCCTGATTATGGAGGTTTGGTTCTTAGTCTGTACCTTTAGAAGTGGCTTCCACACCACCAGGCAGTTTTGCTATCTTCTCTGCAGAAATATTGACAACGTCCACTCGTCTTAACTTCCTCAACAACAGGTTCTGCTTGATTAATTTCAATTGTTTTTTAAGGAAATTAACAACATAGACCTTTTGGGATATATCGGGGGGTTGCAACCCCAAACACAAGTTTTTGTCATTGTTTCAGTTCAGGTCAGTGGTAGCCACTTGCGTTCTGCCACCTGGAAGTATCCAGTGGTAGCCACTTGCGTTCTGCCACCTGGAAGTATCCTGGCACCTATTGTTTAAAAACAATAGGTGTATAGACAAATAGATGAGTACACTTCAAGGCATCATTGCAACTTGCTAACCATACATGATGAGCAAATGTTGTTTTTGTTAAGTCTGCAGCTACCTGTAATTTCGTCACTATTATCATGTTTGGGGTCAAACCTTTCAGTTTAATTGGAGAAAATCATGGTGGGATTACTTTTTCTCCATAATGTTCATTTGGAACTGTACTGAGACTGGCCCTTTTAGATTCATTTGGTTTGATGCGGGTCACCTGGGCCTCCCTCTGGAGCCAGGCCTGGAGGTGGGGCTTGATGGGGAGCCCCTGGTGGCCACATCGGTCCTCGTTCCCATGGGTAATGAGCTGAGTGGCGGCTGAAGGCAATGACCTTGGCGGTCCGATCCCTGGCTACAGAAGCTGGCTCTAAAGACCCGGAAGTCACCTCTTTGGCAGAGAAGCAGCCCGAGCTGGTGTGCAAGGTTAAAGTTTTGACTGAATATAGTCGGGCTCACCTCCACACACAGCTTGGACTCTGGTAACATTCCTCTTGAGTGGGGGGACCACCTGGGGGTACCACCACTTAAAAAGGGGTGTTCCAACTTTCAAGATCACACTCGTCAGCCTCCCTGGTAAGGTTTATTCGGGGGTTTTGGAGAGGAGGGTGCATCAGGAAGTTATATCTCAGATTCAGGAGTAGTAGTGTGGTTTTCTTCCTGGCCATGGAACAGTAGACCAGCTCTACACCTTTGGTAGGATTCTGGAGGGTGCATTGGAGTTCACACAACTAGTCTACAGCTTTGTAGACTTGGAGAAGGGGTTCGATCTTGTACCTCGGGGGGTCCTGTGGAGGGTGTTCCAGGAGTATGGGCTACTCGACCACTTAATAAGGGCTGTTCTTTCAGACTGTGGTCCACATTGCCAGCAATAAGTCGGATTGGTTTCCATAGAGGGTTGGACTTGTCACCGATTCAGTTCATAACCGTTATGGACAGAATTTCTAGGTGCAGCCAAGGCGTTGAGGGGGTCCGTTTTGCTGGCCTGAGTATCGCATCTCTGCTTTTTGCAGAAGCATCAATCTTCAGCTCTCACTGGAGAAGCTGTTGAGATAAGAATCTGGTCCTCCACATCAAGAGGAACCAGATGAGGTGACTCTGGCATCTGGTTAGGATGCCCCCTGAATGCCTCCCCGGTGAGGCCCCGGGGACGTCCCAGGACAAGCTGTCTCGGGGCTGACCTCGGAACGTCCCCCAGAAGAGCTGGAACAAGTGGCTGGGAGAGGGAAGTCTGGCTTCCCTGGTAAAGCTGCTGGCCCTGCGACCCGACTCCGGATAAGAGGAAGAAAATGGATGGATAATTTATTTCGTTCACACTCATGGGCTTCACCAGACCCCTTTTACTGTGACACTTGCACGCATGCAGCAGTATGTGAAGGTGTGTGGTCGCACAGGGTGGCATGGCGCACAAACGCTATCTACTTTGACGTGCAATGGCATCCCATATCTGTAAAATATGTGTATATTTGTACATGAGCCAAACAAGGAGGCCCGCGCACTCCCTGTATGGCAAGTGAGGAGGGACACTCTTGGAAGGGGAACATAAGGCGATTCAGAACTGCTTTAAAACAGTGCAACGACAACATGTGGCATGTTGGGGTCGGAGACCTTTCTAATGGCGCCTCCTGCTAGCAGGCTTCTTGGAAATATGTTGACAGCACAACAAAATGAACAATAATGGTGGTAAGTGTTGTATCTGTTACATCACAAATGTTGTGCTGCCATTTTGTCCCAATCAAACAAGCATCACCAAAGTTGACTGCACATTGCCATTAGTTAAACAACAGACCCGCGAATTAACAAGTTGAGACAAAACAACATATAACTGTTCCAATGTGTTTACACACAACAGTTACATGCCATTTTTAGTCTATGGTGACAATGATAATTTTTCCTATTAGCAGAATAATAATTTTTTTTCCAAATGCAAAAATTTAACCTCAATTCTGCTGTCATCGTGGTCTGTCCAAACTGGTACTAATTTGTGTTTGAAATACAAGGATATTTTGTATTACCTTAAATTTTCTGGTAGAGGCCAAATGTTACATTGAACCAAATGTTGACATGAAGTGTTAGAGTTGTGACTGCAAATGGTTGTTCGTTAATTATTGCATACAGATCGCAGTCTTTTATTTGGCACAGCGGACGTCACTGCGGCTATCCCGCGCGCAGTTTGCCTTTATACTCGAGCGCAACCCACGCGGCAGGTTTAAAAATGTACTGCAGTTCTCCTCCAAGTCGGGGGTGTCGCTCTGGCTGGTATTGGCTAGGACGCCAAAGGGTGGAATTTCCTCTGCATTTTTTGGCCATTTCCGGTAGCCTTTCCGCCACAAGGAACAAAGCAACAACAATGGCGAGCGTGGAACAGTGTCTGCTAGAACAAATGGACCTAGATGACCAGATGATACGTTTAATTATGCTGCAAAATTGATCAAGAAGGTGGCGCCGTAGATGGTATGTAGAACCAAGGGGCACGCTGAATACGTGAATACGCTGAATCACAGCATGTGACTAAAACGGACCAATCACGAGAGAGGATCTCCGCAGCATACTACGCGTAGCAACAATTTTTGCCGTGTGCGCGTCAAGTGACGCACAGGCCAATGCGTCGGTCACGTGATGCAATGGGGGCGTTGTCAGCCGTGCGAGTGCGGGAGTATAAAGAGGCCTTTATGCCTTCCAACACCCCTGTTTGCACCTGAGTTTGGCTCCTCTGTCCAAAGGGACCACACCAAGGTTGACAACATATTAGAGTTTGATTCAATATGAACCAAAGGGTGCGAGAGTGAAAGCACCCTGAAGGACCCTTTGTCTCGTTTCTATGCCAGCAACATTGTTTGCACTACAGTTTTAAAGCCCACATCACATATCTAGCTGACTTGGAAGAAACATGTAAGAGCCTGTCATGCACTGCTAAGAATTAATGTAACATTCACTTCCCTGACCTGAAGTAGCAACTACTCATTGTCATCCATGTTTTCAGGCTTGGGTGTGGCAGCCATAAATAACATCTAACTGAGCTCTTTTTTAGAAATGTTAATTTTCACTTCACTTTTATCTAAAGACAGCATAGGGCTTCAGTATTGTGCCCCACACATACCTTCAGGTCTACAGTCCATTCCCCAGACGGCTGTGGGAAATGTGGTGACTCCACTCTAGGTTTGGAGGCCTCCCAGCGACCACAGGGATTTAAAAAAAAAAAACTGTCATGTGACAGGATCATATGGCTTGTACAGTACTGCAATCATATGGAGAGAGGAAAACACTGCTTTTATTCAAAAACTTCAATTTATGAATGAGAGCATGAGGAGTGAGAATTTGTAATGATTGTAACTGAAGTGCAAATTATTATCCATCCATCCATTTTCTGTACCGCTTAGTCGCGAGCGTGCTGGGGCCAATCCCAGCTATCTTCGGGCGGGAGGCGGGGTACAGCCTGAACTGGTCGCCAGCCAATCGCTGGCCACATAGAAACAAAGAACCATTTGCACTCACATTCACACCTATGGGCAATTTAGAAACTTCAATCAACCTGCATGTTTTTGGGATGTGGGAGGAAACCGGAGTACCCGGAGAAAACCCACACAGAACATGCAAATGGGATTTGAACCCCAGTCCTCAGAACTGTGAGGCAGATGTGCTAACCAGTCGTCCACCCTGCCGCCCATTGTTATTATTATTATTTACTGGCACAACAGTACCTTTAAATAGTTATATATGCTTATAGGATAGCCTACTACTACAACTAATCAGCACCACTAACTAAATTATTTAGGTTAATGTATGCATACTGTATATCTGCGCCTGTATGTATATTTTTAGTAAAGTCAAACTTGTGCACCCAATTCTTGTCGTACGATTATTCCACCATGGGAAAAAATGGTTCAAATAAATCAATAAAGGCCCTAAATTGTTATGACATTCATGGTTGGTTAGTACATGTAAACTTCTGACCACAACTGTAAGATGAAAGAGTCTTTGAAAACCAAACTTGTTTGTGGGTGCAAAACAAGGGGCTTAACGATCATAGTGCATTTCAACTCAGTGGTCCAGCACCTGTGCACAGCTGTGCACAGGCCCCCTAAATCATAACTATTTTTGAAAAAAAAAACAGTGCTGATGATGGGAATCGGACTTAACATCGAGAAACTAGCATGTTTGAGACAAAAAGTGACTCAAAACAAAGCTGTCAATATACCCCCCCCCGCCCAAAAAAACTCTTTCTTGTTTGTGTATCTTGTGTATCTTGCATGAAACTCAGACTTCATAGTCTTCCCTAAACAAGGGGCCACCATTGTGGAAATGGCGAGGGAGTCTCCAGGAGGCAATGTGTGTTTTTTCTTTTGCCTCTCTGTCGCCAGCTTGTCCCTCTTCTTCCTTTGCCTTTCACACAGAGGCAATTAAGTCACTTTCCCAGTGCTGTGATCCCCTCCTCCATTCCTTTGTTCTTGTTTTTTGTTGTTTCCTGTTCCTTAGCTTTTCATCCCCTCTCACTTCTTTCTTGCGGTTTTGTTTTTCAGGCAAGGGAGTTGAGGCTGGGGGCAGAACAGAGGGAGGAACAAAATGGAGGGAGGGGGGTCACATATGCAGCTTTATGTTACCACATGTGTTCCTAGGTCTTTGTATTTACGTGTTTCTCATGGAAAAGAGGGTGGTGGAAGAGGATGATCGGAAAAGCAAGTTAGGCATATGGTTTTGGTTTGCTGAGTTAAATTCAGTGCTGGACTGTTTGTTTCCTGTGATGAGAAAAGGACATTGCTTTGTGTGGTACAACTTGTTCTTAAAATAAAATATTCATGTAAATTTTAAAAAAGTACAAGTTTATCTCTGTCAAAGATGGCTTTCATGGGATATTGATACTGTAGCTGCCTGATGTTCAATTATGAAAACGTTATTAATTTAAAAAAAAAAAAAAGGCCATTTTGATTTTCAGGTTTGAACACTGAATTGGACTAAAACTGAAATGATTCTACTTTTTTGAGCCTTGCTCAGATTAGCCTCTTTTGAGCGGGCTGTCCAGTTTCATACAAATGAGACAATGCTCACCCCAGCTCCCGTCCACTGCGGGGTCAATGTTGAGTTCGTCTTGTGTTACCATTACGACTAAGTGACTACTTGTTGAGCCTTGATTGTAAAAAGGTGAATTGTGAAGCAAAGTGAAAATGAGCAGAACAAAGAAAATCAACACTGACAAAATATTTGCGTTCATGAATAAAATAAAATAGATAAATATGTTTTTTCATTTCCGACAAAATATGTTGTTCCGATCTGGAAGATTGCCCGCGATAGCTAATCGGGTCCATATCGGGGCTAAAATCCTTCAGTCTGATCTCGGCATAACTGAAACGACATTGTTTACAAAAATAATTCTAATTGTGATTTTGACCACCGGTACACTGTCTGCATCTAAACTTAAAAGCAATGTTACTGAATGCACTGCATTTATTGAACTTTAGGTTTTGTTGTCTGTCTGGTAGTCATGAGTAAGTCAACGCATTCATCAAAATTGTATCTTAAGTTGAGTTTTTAGACCTTTTTTAATCTTGGATCCAACAAATCCTAAAAGAAAAGAAAAGAAAACTTATACCAAAACTAATAAAAACTAAACTAAAACTAATCATTTAAAAAAAACTAAAAACTAGCAAACCGTTATTTAAACGTATTAACGCACAAAATTTGGAAAAACTAAAGTCTAAAAGGAATAAAAATTAAAACTAAGGAAAAATGTCAAAACTATTCTGACCTTGCTGTGAAGAGCACGTGAGCTCCCATAAAGACAGCATCGGTTGTTCTTTTACTTGTGGCGTAAGTACTTCCTCACTAAGGCAAACGATTACTCCTGTCAATTCATGTGCAGATCTGTGTACGTGGCGCATGCAGCGAACTCATCGCCAGCACAAATAGGATGACCAGTCTCTCGCTCAAGGATATTTTGACATGTTTAAGCAGAAACTGGGTATAGATGGGATGAGCACTCGACATGTAACGAGCATAGACCTTGACCTGCCCTAAACATGAGAAATGAAATTCAATAAAATAATAGCATCAAATGAAATCTTACATATTTTCCACATAATCAATAAGGAAAACAAAGCAGCTGGTCTGTTTTGGATGTTGGATCATTTGAAGCATTGATAGACTCAATATGTATTTAACCATTGCCAGAAGTTTTATGTTCAGATACTTAGATATGGACTGGTTGTGTATGATTCCAGCAGTTTTGCAGGGTCGACAGCGGGAAAAAAAATAAAATAAAATCCTCTGCTCGTGACTAAATGTACAATTTGTCTGGGATTTGGCATGATTTACAGTAAATATAAGGCTTAAACAAAAAGCAACATTTCACGAGATCATGTTTACTCTCATCATGCGTTGACTCTATTGTCTCGTGTGAGCTCATCAGTGGGAAATTAAGAAACAAAACTATAAAGCCAGTACAAAAATATTTTCACTTATTACACAACTCAGTTCAGCATCAAAAAGATTTTGATATGAAACATTTGAGCACTCAATGAGTCACAGGCATCTTTTGGAGAGGATGGTCTGTGGTTTGTCAAAATGGGACACTGAAAAGGCAAACTGATTATTTATTCATGTGTTGCTTTGGTGCTTGTTTTTGTCCCCCCCTGTCACACTTGCATTTCAAATGTCAGAGGACCTCATTTGGGTAGTCAAGAACTTGTCATTGCCTGCTCACACGGATGGATTCTGCAGTTTTACAACATCCAAGTGTAGTGAAAGCTTTGGTTGTCAGCTCTTTGCAATCCCTTCATGAATATGGACCATATTATAAAATGAAACTGGATTCGGGGCTGTTGATTCCTGTCAACTACCTGAGAGTGATGGAGGGAGGGGAAAATAGTGGCTCAGGTACAGTGAAAAGAAGTGTTCGTTTGTAAGTTGGATATAAACTAGTAAAGATTTCTCAACAATATTGCTTGCTTGCTTTATTTTCTGCTTTTTTTCTGACGGAAACAAATACAGAGCACATACAAGCTTTTGATCTTTGGAACTGTGAAATTTTCTTAGGAGACAACAGAAATTTAGGCCTTATTGCAGGGAGGGTGAAAAAGAACAGAAGGCAAAGGCACATGGGAAATGATAGTCTAAGATCAGTAGTTCGAAGCTAATAAATTAATTTCCCCCATCGGACTTAATTTGATACAGCTTAACACTGTTTTCCCCAAAATGCTTAACCCTGAGGAAATCGTAAAAAAATGATAATGGTGGCGTTCTCACTCCATCAACAAGGTATCGGAGTTGTACAGTAATTGAGGCCTTTGTAGTTTAATTGTCTCTATTAAATGGACCTTCCTCGTGGCAACAAGACCATTCAGCCTGAGCACAGTGTGGATAACGAGGCGATTAATGATAGTTATGGATATTCTTGTCACGTGAGGATCCTATGGAGCAGGCTGATTCTCGACAAGGCATTTGCCTTTGACATTGGAAGACAGTTCTAGGGGGCTGGGGGTTGTTGCTCTGGTCTGAGCTGCTCTTTCTATTTCTCCTCTCATGTTGATGCCTTACTAGGATGTGTAGGTTTGGTACAGAGGTGAGCAAGCTGTCCTACATCCCTCCCTCAGCCCCTAGCCCCCACCCCCCACACCCCTTGGAAAGCTCGTGCCCAAGAGCGATCCATTTGAACTTCAATGAGAGGCAGCCTTGTGAGCACTTGAAACACACACTTTGGGAGGCTGTTAGAAGTGTTCGGGCATGTCTTCTTTACCTGATGTGATTTGAAGCTTACTTTTGTTTGATGATTCCATACAGAGATACAATCTGGTGTCCTTGGCTAGAAAGGACGGAGAGAAGAAGCTGAAGCGAGAGCACAAAATAAATCACTGACATCATACAGCAGCTTTACTTTACCTGTTACACAACACTGTTGAGCAGAAAGGGCGGGAGTTCTCGGTTTACAGTGGTCTCGACTTAGGACGTTTCGTGGTTGCCAAAGGTGTGAAATAAACTATTGTAGTTTCCGCCGCGTTCAGTATGTAAGCCAAAGACAGTTGTTCTGTTTTTCATTTGTTTACGTAGTATTCAAGGCCTAGAAGGGTTTTTCACACAAATATTTACTGTAATTATGACTTTACTACTGCATCAGCAAAGATGAGTAACGTAGGAACAGAGCTCCATCCTAAACCCTCGTAAACCGAGGACCACCTGTACAGTAGAACTTCAAAGGTGTGTGTGCGTGGATATACTACTTCTGTGTGTGTTTTTTTTCTTTTCTTTTTTTTTTTTTAACCACAACAGTCAAGAAATTTACCCATGGCAGAAATGAAATGGTAGCAATTTAAGTTCTAACACGACTGACTGAAAAAACCTTGACTGCACACACAAAACTCGGAGGCATTGCCATCCATCAAATAACCCAAAGGGTAAATTAACCCTAACCCGAGCCTTAAACCTATTGCTATGAAGCCCTCTCCCCTGATCTTAACCAAGGGATGTTTGCCCTCAACCCAGATTTGAAATACTTGGAAGGTAGCAAAATGCAGATTTATAAAAAATGAAATGGAGGCAAAAAAAATGGAGCAAGACGACCTTAAAAAGAAATGAACCCCAAGGACAGCACTTTATTTTTGATGAGGAGAAAAACCAAGGGGGAAGGTTATTGTTTGGGCAGTGAAGGGTAAGCCAAGACGGCACCATTTTTGAGACTGTGGTAAGCAGCAACTTTATAGCTGCGCTCCAACAAGCTTCTTTGTTTGCTTGCCTGTGCCCGAGGAAGACATAAAAAAGTCAAAACATGGTGCAATCAAATGTTGAAGATGCCAAAAGTGGGCTTCAAGTTAAACCAGACAGAAAAAAGGTGCTAATGGAAGTATCCATCCATCCGTTTTCTGTACCGTTTATCCTCACTAGGGTCGCGGGCCTGCTAGCGCCTATCCCTGCAATCTTTGGGCGAGAGGTGGGGTACACCCTGAACTGGTCGCCACCCAATCGCAGAGCACATATAAACAAACAACCATTTGCACTCACATTCACACCTACGGGCAATTTAGAGGCGGGGGATTTGAACCCCGGTCCCCAGAACTGTGAGGCAGATGTGCTAACCAGTCTTCCACCGTGCCGCGCTAATGGAAATACTAAACTGAAAAATAAAGTACATGAATTATATTATAAATGATATTGGAATGTAGTTCTCGATTTCTTGTTCTTGTATGATGTGTTTTTTTGCCGCCTTATGCAACATCTCCCACTTATCCGGCTTTGGACCAACACTGGCGAGCATTAGTGGCTCTGGTGTGAAGGTTACTTTAAAGTGAAATTCCTTAAAGACCCTGTAAAATGATTTCAAAGATTTATTTCTAAATAAATTAGACATGTTGTTGAAAATGTGCAAAGACTGAGTACTTAGTAGTTCTGAATTGTTGAATTGCGTTAAACTTTTTTTTTTGCCATTTCAGTTTTCCGGATTTTTGGGGTGTGGCTAAAAGGGCGTAAGACATGAATGGCCCCTCATCCACTATATAAGAACTTGAGCTGCCCAGTTACATAGTTGTGAGACTACGCCCCCAACAGTATAATTTCTACCGCTACAGCGTCCAGATAGGAAGCTAACTATACTTACACCGTGAGAATGCACCTTGCGTCAAATTCTTCAGAACTTTAATTTTGACTATCATAGCTATGCAGTGCCCTGCGATTGGCTGGCGACCAGTTCAGGGTGTATCCCGCAGATGATGCAGATGATACACAGTTATATCTAGCAGTGTCTCCAGATGACTATTGTTCAATAGAGGTGTTGTGTCACTGTCTAAAACTGAAATAATTGTTTTTGATAAGGAGAATTGCTGTTAGTAAACACCTGGAGTCACTCTCTTTAAAAACCAAAGACCAAGTCCGAAACCTTAGTGTACTGATACAGGTACAACTCCAATTCCAATGAAGTTGGGAAGTTGTGTTAAAAATAAATAAAAACAGAATACAATGATTTGCAAATCATATTCAACCTATATTTAATTGAATACACTATAAAGACAAGATATTTAATGTGCAAACTGATCAACTTTATTGTTTTTAGCAAATAATCATTAACTTCGAATTTTATGGCTGCAACACGTTCCAAAAAAGCTGGGACAGGGTCATGTTTACCACCTTTTCTTTTAACAACATTCAGTAAACGTTTGGGAACTGAGGACACTAATTGTTGAAGCTTTGTAGGTGGAATTCTTTCCCAGTCTTGCTCGATGTACAACTTCAGCTGTTCAACAGTTCGGGGTCTCCGTTGTCGTATTTTACGCTTCATAATGCGCCACACATTTTCAATGGGAGACAGGTCTGGACTGCAGGCAGGCCAGTCTAGTACCCGCACTCTTTTACTACAAAGCCATGCTGTTGTAACACGAGCAGAATGTGGTTTGGCATCATTGTGCTGAAATAAGCAGGGGCGTCCATGAAAAAGACGTTGCTTGGATGGCAGCATATGTTTCTCCAAAACCTGTATGTACCTTTCAGCATTAATGGGGCCTTCACAGATGTACCCATGCCATTGGCACTAACACAGCCCCATACCATCACAGATGCTGGCTTTTGAACTTTGCGTCCATAACAGTCCAGATGGTTCTTTTCCTCTTTGGCCCGGAGACACGACGTCCACAATTTCCAAAAACAATTTGAAATGTGGACTCGTCGGACCACAGAACACTTTTCCACTTTGCATCAGTCCATCTCCGATGAGCTCGGGCCCAGAGAAGCCGGTGGCGTTTCTGGGTGTTGTTGATAAATGGCTTTTGCTTTGCATAGTACAGTTTCAAGTTGCTCTTACAGATGTAGCACCGAACTGTATTTACTGACATTGGTTTTCTGAAGTGTTCCTGAGCCTATGTGGTGATATCCTTTACACATTAATGTCAGTTTTTGATGTAGTCCCGCCTGAGGGATTGAAGGTCACGGGCATTCAATGTTGGTTTTCGGCCTTGCCGCTAACATGCAGTGATTTCTCCAGATTCTCTGAACCTTTTGATGATATTATGGACCGTAGATGATGAAATCCCTAAATTCCTTGCAATTCTATGTTGGGGAACATTGTCCTTAAACTGTTCGACTATTTTCTCACGCACTTGTTCACAAAGAGGTAAACCTCGCCCCATCATTGCTTGTGAATGACTGAGCAATTCAGGGAAGCTCGTTTTATACCCAATCATGACACCCAGCTGTTAGCAATTAGGCTGTTCACCTGTGGGATGTTCCAAACATGTGTTTGATGAGCATTCCTCAACTTTCTTTTTTGCCACCTGTACCAGGCTTTTTGGAACGTGCTGCAGCCCTAAAATTCTAAGTTAATGATTATTTGCTAAAAACAATAAAGTTTAAATATCTTGTCTTGAAAGTGTATTCAATTAAATGTAGGTTGAATATGATTTGCAAATCATTGTTTTCTGTTTTTATTTATGTTTAACACAACATCCCAACTTCATTGGAATTGGGGTTGTAGATTCTGACCTGACTTTCAACAGTCATATTAAATCAATTACTAAAAACTGCCTTCAACCATCGGAAGAACATATCCAGAGTGAAGGCTTGCATGTACCAAGCAGACCAGGAGAAGCTCATCCACGCTTTTATCTCAAGTAGACTTGACTATTGTAATGGTCTTCTGACTGGAATCCCCCAAAAGAGCATGAATGAGCTGCAGCTCATTCAGAATGCTGCAGCTCGGGTTCTGACCAGAGCAAAGAGGTCACAACATATTACTCCAATTCTAAAGTCTCTATACTGGCTCCCGGTCAGCTTTAGAATAGATTTCAAAGTTCTGCTACTGGTCTATAAATCACTAAATGAAATAGATAGACTCAGGTCAACTAGTGGAGCACAGAGTTCAAAGCAAACATGGTGAAGCAGCATTTTGCTATTATGCTGCACACAAATGGAATAAGTTGCCAACAGAAGTGACGTCAGCACCAAGTGTGAATGTTTTTAAGTCCAGGTTAAAAACTCCTATTTTTCTCATGCTTTTTAGAGCATTTCCATTTTTAAATGATATTTCTCGCAATGTACGCTGTTTTAATTGTACTTTTACTTGTTTCTCTTTGTTTTAAATGTTTATAAGCTCTTTTTTCTTTTCTTTTTTGTTTCTTGTTTTAAATGCTTTTAATCATCTAAAGCACATTGAGTTACCTTGTGTATGAAATGCGCCATATCAACAAATTTCCTTTGCTATGGCTGTGTGCCATAATTTAAATTCCTATGAGTTATGTGTTTTGTGTTTTGTGTTACGCCAAACTTTTTGGTATGTAACTTAGCAGGAGATATGTGCTCAAATATCTGTCAGCTCGTGTGAGCCACAGGCTGAATAACGTGTGTCGCTCTGTTAATAAACTGTTGACTGCTCGAGCCTCCTGTAGCCTGTTAGCTCCAAAGCTAACTGATGTCAAGCACCTCTCGTCAGGGCGTAGAAAGCCCTGCGACGACTTGGTGTAATATAATCCAGCCACAGGCGGCTTTAAGCAGATGTATTTTTGCACCTCAAACATGTAGGGATGTGTGTATAATACTCCTACTACTACTACTACTACTACTTATAATAATAATAACCATGGACATTTGCGTCATGCAGCCATCCTTGTTTCCCAGTAACATCATCTGTGCAGTAGATCCAATAGTCTCCACCAGATGAATTTTTTTTTTCCAAAGTGAGCATGCGCAAGCATATAACATACATTCATGACAGTAGGATACAGAGCAGTGCCGTTCAAAATAATGAGCTTTATAGCCAACTGAAATGTTTTTCCATTGAAGTTGTAGCAGACATGCTCCCTGCAAACTGAGGTGAAACACTGACTCCCCACGGTTTGATAAACTGCATCCTTCGAAGCCGCCCTGCTGTGAGACTCCCACAAGAAGGACCCTAAATTAATTTGCAGGTCCCCTCGAAATCTTGGTTTACTGTCATCAAAGAGTCCTTTCTTTGATTGAACTCACAACAGGCCAAAAGGGACCGATCGACGATGGAATGCAAATACAGCAACAATCTATCCATCCATCCATTTTCTGAGCCGCTTCTCCTCACTAGGGTCGCGGGCGTGCTGGAGCCTATCCCAGCTAACATCGGGCAGGAGGAGGAGTACACCCTGAACTGGTTGCCAGCCTATTGCAGGGCACATACAGACAAACAACCTTTCACACTCACATTCACACCTACAGGCAATTTAGAGTTGTCAATTAACCTAGCATGCATGTTTTTGGGATGTGAGAGAAAACCGGAGTGCCCGGAGGTTTAATATCCAAATTTGCACAAAAGGTGCCACCCAATGGCGTTTGTACTGCAACCCGTGAACTCTCATTTGATGTTTAACCAAGGATAAATGTCTGTTTTGATATTTTACGAAGTCTGCAGAAATATTCCAAATGTATGCCTTGATGTCTGTGTCAGTGTGTCAACTTTACAAGCGCAATTGCGAGATTTTGAGAACTCTTTGTCTTGATTTGACTCCAAGCAGCATGAAATGTGATTTGAACCATAAGCAGTTGATTGGCCAAAACTAAAGTTTAAACTGTCACTCAATATGTTTGACCTGTGAGTAAAGAGTACAAAGTTGGAGTTATATTAATATATGATTTTAAACCCATTTTATGGGTCAAAATTGGTGTCTATATTCAAGCTGATAGTTGTGGTCTTTTCCAGGTTTCTCCGTCCCTCTTGAAAACGCCCCGCCCCTGGGGTATTTAACTCCTGCCTCCCGCCTTCTTGGCTCGCTTGTGTTTTTCTCTCGTTTGTTTTTGCTCTCTTCGTGTTCTGTCTGGCCTCGGCCACCCCTCCCCCCTTTGCCCTTTTTTTTTGGTTCGGGCACACGCCTCGGTAACCGCGGGCTTTGGGGATGGAGATCCGGCTCCCTAGCCTCCGTGGACCCCCGCTGCTAAGCCTCCGGAACAGTGGCTGCTGAGCTACCCAGATACGCTCCCAGCCAAACGTGAGTTTTCCGAATGTGCTAGCGGACCCCGGACCCAAGGCGGGGAGAGATATATTGGGATATTCTCCCAAGGAGGCGTGACGAACAACCATTTTTAATCTTCCGCCTCTTATGTTTTGTTTTCTTCTTTTTCTTCTTCAACGAAACCTGTCTCCGTGCTTCCTGAGACACGCCCAGAGAGAGACCACACCCAGACACCAGCTGCTCTACTTCGTGAGTAGACACTGTAAGTGTTTGCCAGACTGTATAATATTAGTGCCTAATAATTTCGGGGAAATAACTAGCTCCAGACAAAATCTCCACTTTGTCCTCTCTCTCTCCCCCGTCCAGAATGGACACGTTAAATGCTCGCGTTATCAACTTTAGTCCAACAGACAATGTTCTATTTCCCTTTCTTGCCCCATTTTTCTTTTCTTTATCATTATTATGTTTATTTTCTTTCTTTAGTTAGACCCCTTTGTGTGTTTCCCTCTAGATCCCTTGTAGATGTCATTAAATATTCTATAAAATTCCCCTCTTGTTTGTATTTTGTATGTGTTGTGAGTTTAAGTAAGCCTCTGTCATCTAGACCTCAAAATTTCATAAAGTGTAGCAACCTTCAGATTACGAGTCTGATAGATAGGTTTCTCGTCACTTTCCCTAAATTGTATACATAGAAAAAGTGATGTGGTGCCCCTTTACGAGACAGATTAGCTTGATTTTAATGATTACCGTATTTTCACGATCATAAGGCGCACTTAAAAGTCTTAAATTCTCTCCAAAATGGATGGGGCGCCTTATAATGCGGCGCGCCTTATGTGTGCACCGAGTTCCAAAATCTGTAAATGTTGTTGTGTGACTTTGATGAGCGCTCCGCTTGACTGACTGGGAGCATTTCCTGCTGACACCCTGCTTATATATAGGAAAGGTGGACGTGACTGAGGACAGCATGCGGACATTAAAGGGGGAAGGGTGCGCGTGAAGGAGGACGCGAAAGGCACGCCCCCACTAGGTATATAGTATGTGCATTGTGCAAAACAACATGGGTTTGGCTAAGGACCCCCGAAAATGGCACCTACGAAGAGACACGCTTACGAAGCGCAGTTTAAACTGCAAGCTATCAGTTACGCGGAAAGAACATGGGAATCGAGCAGCCGCGAGAGAATTCAAGATCAACAAATTCATGGTTCACAAGTGGACGCCTGGGCTAAGGTATCTGCTTTGACTGAGCTTTCGCGAAAGCCGGCATCATTGCTGAACAGCCCCCCGGCAACGTCACTGACTCCGACAAGTATGAGAGGGAACCTGGCGTGTTTGATGGAGAACTTGCCCAGCTGTTCATTTCGGATACAGAACATGATGACTTTGATGGATTTGTGGATGAGGGTTGATCAAAAAATAACGTGAGTACATTGTTAAATACTTCAATAAAGTACAACCGAACTCAGTTTTGCTCCCGCTGCCTCTTTAAAAACATAGTTTTAGTGTGTATGCATGCTACCGTATGTTTTAAGCTAGCGTATGTTTTACCATGCCTGCGCCCAGTAATACGGTACGCCTTATGTATGTGTTAAATACAGAAATAGACCCCGTAACTGAGACTGCGCCATTTAATACGGTGCGCCTTATGGTCGTGAAAATACGGTAAACTTAAAATTACGCTAAACCGAAAGTAACGCAGGCGTCGCTTCCGGTCTATTCCGGCAGTTGGTGCTTGCACGTGATACTGCCATGGTATGCCAATTAATATTTTTAGTCGGTTTTGAAACTCTTTATGAACTGACATCAATACAAACACCAATTCTAAAATACTATTCTTGTTCTCTATTCCTGGCAACACAGAACGTTTTTCGATAACACTGACGCACAGCATGCAATGAGTGACAGCATCAACACACCAGAAAATCAGGTTAATGACATGATGAAAGATGGCACCACATTACTTGGAAGGCTGGATGATAAGTTTTCTTTTGTAAAATGCCTGGAGAAGAGCGCAGTTGAGTGCAAATTGTGCAACAAAGACTTTGCTTATCATGAAGCGCTGCAAGCCTACGGTATTACATTAAAGGAGGTATGGGGTCTTAATGGTCCATATTTCACTACCAAGTTGATTTTATGTATTTTTTTTCGCTTAAGAAAATTTAACTGGCAGTCATTTCCAATTATATCAGTCCGTTTTGCAGCAATTGGTAAATAACTAATTTCCTTTTGAACGCACATTTTTCATTGCCAAAATCGACACACTCCGCATGTCTTGGTGTGATGTTAGTGGCAGATATGGAGACCAAATTCACTACATAGCCGGTGAGGACAAAGGAATGTACTATACTATAAAGTGGCAGTATTAACTCATATTTTACGTATCGTAGCTGTCAGGCGGAATACCCTCACCTCCAAAATGACAACTTGTCAGGAAAAAAATAAATAAAAAATAGACAACGTGCTTGAGTTTGCAAACACCGCTTTGTTGGAGATTGCTGTCATACTGTATATTGTTGCACTCTCATATGACCAACAACTATCTCACATGAACAACAGCTAGCACCCCAAAATGATGTTCAATCACTAATTTAATATGCTGAAAAATTGCTAATTTATTAGGGTGTCATGATTAAAATGATACAAACACAGCAGGTGAGGCCCCCACATCCAAGACTCTGATATGAACACAACAGCTATAGCACCCGAAAATTATGTCCAATCGCTTATTTGCTATCTGCTGAAAAATCGCTACTTTATTAGGATGTCACTGATTATAATGGGGCACGGTGGACGACTGGTTAGAGCATCTGCCTCACAGTTCTGAGGACCGGCGTTCAAATCCCGGCCCCGCCTGTGTGGAGTTTGCATGTTCTCCCCGTGCGTGCGTGGGTTTTCTCCGGGTACTCCGGTTTCCTCCCACATCCCAAAAACATGCATGGCAGGTTGATTGAAGACTAAATTGCCTGTAGGTGTGAATGTGAGTGCTAATGGTTGTTTGTTTCTATGTGCCTTGCGATTGGCTGGCATTTTCTCTGTTGCGGGTCTATGGAGAGGAAAACGCTTAAATGTCCATAAAATCCACAATATCCGGCCAATTGTTCTGATATTTTCAGAGGCGGAAGTGGGCACAAATAGAGATGTACAGATAATTTCTGTTGACGGTTGATGATACTTTTTTGACATTAAGCGATGTCGAGCTTTGGGATGGGAGATCCTCATCATGTGTCCATCGTTATGACAGTCAGCCGTGCCCATCAATGTGTGCGGTCAGCCAAGCCCTGTGACCGTACAAAAATGTTCGTTTTCCAGGGAATTTTATTTCAGTGCCAATACACAATTTTCTCCAATGCTAAATTGTACTTTAAATGCCAAACTCATTAGGAGTGTTCTTGGCTCCCTACATTTCTATGTTCCACTTTGATTATTGAAATGTATTGACATCAGTGACATCTATGAATTACTTATTTCTCCCAGCCCTTGCACAGTACTCTCTGTAATGAATATTTCTTAATTGGATTGTGATTACATAAATGGGTTGATATCTATTTTAAATATTATGAGATATCTCTCCACGTTTGTTTTCATTACCAAAATCTTTCATTTTGTTACCTTCATGTGCAGCGGAATCTTCAAACGTCAAACTAAAAAAGCTTTCTGTTGTTGTTTTCTCTAGGTGTCTGTTGTTCAACTTCCCATGATGCTCCATCAAAGTTTTCCAAATCAAATATTGTTTGTCTTGTGAAAAGATTTGTTCCGGTATGCGATGTTAAATACAAAAGAAGTAGCCCCAGGGTGACAAGCAATGTGTTAAAACGGCCAAGTTGGTCAAGTAGCAAAGATGTCACTAAAAAGCCCATCCTGAATTACTTTTCATGAATCTTCCTTTTAATAATAAGTCCCCTTTCAAGATCCTTTGCCATCATCAAGATCAAGAAAGGGCATGAGACAGCAGACAAAAGAACTCAAAAGCACAGACTTCACTTCTCCCTTGAAGATGTTAAAATTAGTGTCTTAAAACAAATCAAAGACCCAACATTACACGTTAAAAGATTCTTGAAGCGCCGACACTTCTGTTTTTTCTGAATAAAGGACATAAGATGAGAGATACTTGGAACACCACTTTGGTGTCACTTCAAAGGCTCAGCTTTAAGAAAGTGGGCTAATATAATACTGATCGGAGAATCAGTACCTGGCCCTGCTGACCTCCATCGAGGCTACTGACAGTCCCGCCACAGATCCTGGGACGATGCCTTCGCACCACTGGGAGAGGGTGGCTGCCAGGGTCTCTGGTCAAGGGGGTTCAGTTTTGACGAGTAACCTTGAAGGTCATCTTTGCTGTCTTGCTTTGTGATGGCTTCGTTCTACTTTTTGTACAGAAAAAAAAAAAAAAAGACGGTCGTCTTTGAACTCCCAAGTAACTACAAAATCAGCTGGAGTTCGTCCACCAGCAATTGGCTGTTAGTGTCTGAATGTACCATCGTGATGGGCCAACATCATTAGACAATGCCGCACACAGGACACACATTGACACAATTTGTTGACACAGAGTCTATAAACAAAGCCCCGTGGAAGAGTCTGTGTGAATGTGTGTTTGTCTTTAGGGGGTAAGGGGTCATTTTAATTGGGTTGGCCAACCAACCTACGGACTTCGGAGAACTCACGAGCAACAGCCCCGATGTCTTTGGTCTTATTTCAGTGTGGTTTGTGGTGTTTTCATGTTGCTGATGTAAGACTTTGCTAAGGTTAACAACTCCTGAAAGTACTACATGCTGAATCCGACAAAAAAAAGTCATGGTAGTAGAACTGTACCTCGTATTCGTCCAACAAGAAGTCGGTATTGTAACTGCTAAAACTTTCGGGAATGCTTTCTACTTGTGTGGCACATTCATGACAAACAAGATTACTGTTTACCAACAGTGGTCAATCATTTCCTTCCAAGACATCTCAGTAAAAGAAAATCTTTTTTGTTATGTTTTTTGTAAAAACTTGGATTTTACAGTCGCTGCAACCTTAAAGCTCTAAAGATTTTTGAGTCCACAACCCTCTGAGCAGCTGCGATTCTCTGTTATTTCATTCTGATGCCCTTCTCAGTAAATATGTGCATTAACGCAACTTTTTAAACTGAATTTCTGGGTTTTCATTCAAAATGATTATTATTAGCTGGCCTGGCAAAAGAAGCTTGTTATGCTAATCCTTAGGAATTGCAAGAATTTCCATTTAATTCCTATTTATAGGATATTCTATCACGACTATTTGCCTTACAGTCTTAGCAAATGAAACAACAGAAGGAAGTCGGGAGTGTGAGGATGGTAAGAGTCTTAGCTGTCTCTCCAGAAAGGCAATGATCACTCTATGTCAATTTGGATTCATGTTCTTATCAACTTGTATGTTCTGCCTATTAAAATTAAGAGGATGTTGCTGCTAAGGCCTCTCTTCAGTCGATGGGGTCAGTGGTGTGGGCAGCGCTGTGGTCAGTTCCATACTATGTCTGACTTACTGTCCTGCTGGCTCTCTATCCAAGTACATGGTGCCATCAGCCATTCAAACAGCATAGTGTGCGTGGCCGGCATATTTTAAAATGGTCTTAGTAAGTAAGTAATTATGCTCCCCAAATTCGGGCTAGCAACAAGTGGCCGTGCAAACGTGATGTGACCAGAATAGAGTCTTGAAAAATTCTTAAGTCTCTTACCACTTTTTACACTCAAACCAAGCACAGGTTGTGTCAACATGCAAAGTGTATTTCAGAGGACATTATAAAATAAAATAACTATTATTAAAAAAATCACAGTTAAACAAAATAAGGCCACAAAATTGAATATTCAAATTTGATCTCAATATTGGCACAAACCAAAGAGCATGACAGCTACTCAGAAATACTCATTCACACTATTTGTTGTCCTAGGAATTTTGTACAGGGTTACCTTGACTGAGTCTTTTTTTCTGCGTTGTGAGCAAAGATTTCTGTTATACGCCGCCACTCAAGTGAAAGTGAAAGTGAAAAAAAAAAAGTGAGCTACAGTCACTATTGCACTTTCAGCTATTGAAAAACATTCAAGCACACAAATACAAAATGAAAACACTCGCAAGCAGCTCCAAGAGGCCAAAATTCAAGTTCAGACGCTCACACAGACTAACCACCAATGTATCTGATGTCACTGAGGAGGCCACACCCTGAAAGGCACACATAAAACATTAGTTGTTGCAACTTTTGGGTTGTTCTAACGTACAGTCATGACACTATATAAAGACAGTTAATTTCTTTAGGTCATCTTTTGTTATGTTTTATTGTGTTTATATACAATATAGTGCTATTTGTCTTTATTACAAACACGACCCAAAAATGTGGTGTTTTTTTGTGGGGGGACCGGAATGGATTAATGGCATTTCAATTCATTTCAATGTAGAATAAGTAAATTAAGTTACAAACATGGTCACAGAATGAATTTATCTCATGAATCAAGGTACCACTGTGCATTGGGAAACATACTCAAAAGAATAAAAGCACATCAAATGGTAAATGAAAATGTTTTACTTTCCCTGTATGTAGCCTCCGTGGTTGTGGCCCTGTGCATGATTCCTAATATCTCGGTAATAGAATTCTAATTAATTTCCTTCGTCATTTTTATAGTTGAAAAACATTCGACAAACTTGTAAAAGGTTTCAAATGTTGTGTTTGACTTCTGTCTTGCCATCATGGAGTGTTGCCCTCCACCTCGAGTTCCCTCTCCAATGAGGCACCCTGAGCCATGACTGCAGCAAATGGGGATTGAGGCAACCCACAAAGTATAATGAGCGATTGGACTTCTTTGATTCCGAGAAAGCTTTCATCTTCAGTCAAGACCTTGACTGCACTTTTTTTCCCCCTGTTCGTCTTTGTCTCTTGCACCCATGTCTTTCCGTGGTGCAGATGAAGAAAAAGATCTTTTATACAGTCCCTGTTCGATTATCTAAAAAAAAATAATCTCAAAACGTTGACATCTTGCATTCCCTTTAAGTTCAGCTTTCTTGGGATTCCATCACTAACTTATTTTACCTGTTGTCTTTGTGGAAACATTTGGCCTATGCGACAGTTCAAGACAATTAATTTCATTTGTCAAGGCTTACAGCCGGGCGTTTTGTTTGGAGTTTTGGGGGCACATAAAGTCACAGAGGTAAAAAAAAAAAAAGAAAGTTTGCACAATTTTGAACAAAAAAAAGTCTACTTGAAAGTAAAACAACAAAGATGCCATTTTTTCTTTTTCTGTGCATGCTTTCTCAGTCAAAGGTTCTAATCGTTTATTGTTTCAAACCTACAAAAAAAAAAAAAAGACAAAGGAGTCACAGATCAAAACAAATGACTATCACGCTACCAAATGAGCGCCACCCTGCCACGATTCCAAACGCTGACTGCAGGAGAGTGAGGAGAGAGTCAGAGTCAGACGCGTCGCATATTGTTTCCACTCACTTTGATGCCGAACTTAAAAAGCTTGCAAAAAAATAGAGAAATCAAACGTGGAAGATGAAAGAAGGAGGGAGAAAAAGAAGAAAAAAGAGAGGACAATGAAACACACAGCGTTTACATATGTGCGCTTGCCTTTGTTTCATTAGTGGACCAGCTGATAACCTTCATGAAGCTTGATCTGGAATTAAACTCGTGGACCAACAGAGCTTTGAAGCTCCTTTTCCTGTTTGCTCTCTAAATGTAGGTTGTGGTGAGGAGATAAAGAACTTCTGAAGGATATGCAGACTTGAAAGTCTCTTGGCTATTCATCGGGACATATTTGATGTTGTTCTTTTGCTCCTTTGCTAAATTAGCATATCTCTTTCAAAGCATTCCTCTCCCTCTCCATAACAAATGCGATCCTCTACCATCACATATTCGCCGAAACTCATAAATGATAGAAATATAGCGTGTGCGCTACTGACACATCAAAGGTACGATAACACGATTAGCGACGATGACTCGAGTTTGTTGTCTCCCCTCCCCTTCCCCCTCTTTCTTCTCATCATTGTAATCAGGCACCTTTTGCTCTCGCCTTTATTTCTCACCGCTTCCATTTCAGGCAAAATCACAGTCACTGTTTCCAGTTGCAATAGGGTGCGATGACCTTTGCCTCGGTGTGTTCACTTTCATTCAGTTCGTCGCCAGAAAGCGTTATCACGAGCTAAATTTAGCAGCGATCGCATCGTCTGTCTGTGTGACAGCTCTCTCTCATCCCACACGTTCTCTTCTTGAAACGAGTCTTGTGCTGTGGGTGACAGGGCAAATGTGGCACACAACTGTGGATGAGCAGCCTTGTGTAAGTTAAACAGCAAAGCACATTCTGCGCCTCATCACAGTGCACACATCAAAATAAAAGACAGCGACAGTATCATTGTGATCTATTATTTAGCCCCCCTCCACATCAGATCACTAGTGCGTGCCATAGTGATGATCATGCAGATTAGACCTCTTTTCTTCCTGCTGTCCCACTAAACTCTTTTGCTTTTATTTCTTAAGGGATCTGCAGTTTTTACCTTGCTTGCAGGAGACAAAGTGGTGTACTGTTTAATAACAATGCTATGAGTGCAAGTTTGATGTTTCATTAGGTAACAATGCATCATTAATCACAACAATATGGAAGCTGGTTACACACCGTAGCTCACTGTACGACATGCTGTGACTGAAAGGCCACCATTTTTCGGATTGAAATACTTTTCGACAATCGGATTTAATGGTAGGACAAAATATCAATACGACTTTGAGTGAAAAGTGTGTTTTGGGATGAAAGCATTTCATTTATGATTGCCTAATGTAAAGAAAACAACGACTCTATATTCTATCATTAACATTAAACACGGTAGACATTAATCTTGTGCTTATCGACATTGTACTTCAATCATTTGGTGAAGAAGAAAAACACAAGAGTAGGTGTAGAAAGGACTCAATCCATTCATCCATATTCTTTACTGTTTATCCTCACTAGGGTCATTGGTGTGCGGGATCCTATCCAGTTGACTGTGGGTGAAAGGTGGGTTACGCACTGGATTGGTCGCCAGCCTTGCTCTGCCGCACCTTCATGCACTCCTGAAGAATTCTTCCAGTATCCTCCACCGTTCCGTCGTCATTAGCATCTTGATGTCGTGCACGTCTTACTCAAGTCCTCTTGATGACTCCTTTGAGCTTGGTAAAGAGGATGACAAATCACACAGAGCGAGTTCGAGTAAGTTGGGAGGCTGCTCCAGTACAGCGATGTTCTTCTCAGGCAGGAACTGTCAGATGCTCAGGCATTGTGTGAGCACGCGCATTGTCATGTTGAAGCCACAAATTGTCTTGTCACAACTCTCGCCTTTTCTTGCACACTAAACGAAGCAAATGCCACAGGACCTTTCCGGAGATGGGTTGGTTGATCGTCCGGCTCTGTGGCAAGAACTCAACTGTGATCAACATGACTTTGGACTTCTACTGCTTTGCTTTCTTCGGCCTTGGCAACGTTGGGCCCTTCCACTTAAGCCTCTGCCTTTTGGTCTCTGGGTCATAGTCTAAGATCCACGACTCATCACTTAAGATGACTCTCATCCGGCCTACCTGCCACCTATTTGAGGCCTCCACACTGTTATGGCCAGTGTTGGGAAAGTTCATTTTCTATGCGAACTAGTTTGAAGTTCAGTTCATCGTTACAAATATAAACTTGTTCAGTTCATAGTTCATAATTAAAAAAATAATAATTAATGTTTAAAATCATGTATCCATTCCTATATTATCAAACAAAAATAAATTCCATATCATGACAGTGTGATCGTGCAGAATTTTAACTAAAGCATTCTGAAACAAATAATTTTCCGAGTAGGCCTAAGCAATTTTTGCAACTATGTACTGTATTACAAAAGATCCACCGAAGAACACGTTCACTTCCATTTACGCATTGTCCCTGAACGCACCTCGCATCCTCCGCAGCTGCGACGTGCCTGCCATGGTGGCCGTGGTAGCACTGAATTGGTTGCCAAATGCAGCATTTATCTGCCCACATATGAAGACTCATATATAGTGTGTTCAGCTGGGTTTTGGAACGGTGCCTGGAAGTGCAAAACAATATAACAAATTGTGAAACACCTTTAAATTTCAGAAAACAAATTTAAAAAAAAAAGCCGAAACACTTTTACATTTCAGAAAACAAATAAACAAAAACCCAAACACTTTTACATTTTAGAAAACAAATTAACAAAAACACTTCTACATGTCAGGAAAGACATTAACAAAAGCAGAAACACTTTTACAAAAGACGAAACACCCGGAAAGGGAATGTCCCATTTCACAGACATTCTTAGAAATCCCACGGACTTTTTCGGCAAGACCCGCCCCGCTTCAACATGATTGGCTCCTGCATCGCGGGAAGGGTAGGCTGCGCAGATGTAACGAGATGCCCATCCCAAATATCATAAAAAAGACAGAGAAGTTTATTATGGTTAGGTTTAGGACGAGGGTTGGGGTTAAGGCAGCGGGGCGGGTCTCGCCGAGAAAGGTCGTGGGATTTCTAAGAATGTCTGTGAAATGGGACGTTCCCTTGCCGGGTGTTTCGTCTTTTGTAATTTTTTTGCCTTTTTTATGAAAGTGTTTCGGCTTTTGTTCATTTGTTTTCTGAAATGTATAAGTGTTTTGGTTTTTGTTAATTTTTTTCGGAAATGTAAACATGTTTTGGCTTTTGTTAATTTGTTTTCTGAAATGTAGGTGTTTCACAATTTGTTATATACTGTTTTGCACTTCCAGGCCACCGTAGTTTTGTCCGGGAAGTCTCTAAGAAAGCTGGCATTCTTGAATGAAAATGAACTTTTGTCCAAAAACTTTGGACGTTCTTTGACGCCAGAATGAGCAAGCTCTCAATTACGTTCATCGGGCAGAAATGAACGAAGTGCAGTTCACGTTGGCGCAAAATATGAACTACTTTATGAACTTTTGTTCATTGAACTCGTTCGGGTACAACACTGGTGATGGCCCTTTGTGAGATCAGACAAGATCGAGCGTTCTCATTGCAGTAAGCCACGCTTCGCACAGCTCTGTGCGTCGTTGACCTGCACTTTTCATTGTGTATGTGAGGTGCATGTAAATATGCTCCTGGAAGAATGGGCAAAAATTAACTCACTCCTAAACCTTGTTGAAAGCCTTCCCACAAGCGCTGCAGCTGTTATAGCTGCAAATAGACCAACCATCATATTAAACCATATGGATTTAGAATAGGCTCTCACTTAAAATCATATGTGGGTCAAGGCAGGTGAGGTAATACTTTTGGCAATATAGTGTACATTACCCACCCATCGCTTTCCCCTGACGTTATGCACCTCTGGACACGGCAGCAGCCGCCATGCTGGAGGTTGACGGATTGTTTTGTTCTTTTGCTCACTGAGTGTTTGAGATAAATCTGGTAGCCATTGTCAAAAAATGTTGAATTACTGTGTGGTGTTTGGCTGAAAAAATACAGGTGGGAGGGGGAAAAGTCTTATTCCACCATTTACCAGCACCGATTTGGAATCAGGGTAAGGAGATGGAACATTTGTCAAGGACAATTGTGGCTTTCATGAATCAAAAGAGTTGATCTCACTCCAGGCAGACACCCAGCCAACCTCCGTGTTTGTTTTGAACACTTGATTGTCTCCATTTTCAATATTCACATTTTAGTTCAATACTCTTAATTTACATAGATTCATAAAATACACCAGTATATCTTTTGTTGGATATTGGTCGTTTGTTGCCCTGGTATTATACATACATATACAGTATGTAAGAAATGTAGGATTCTTTGATTAGTGGAATAGCCTCGAACCGCTATCTAGCCATGAGGATAATGTTAGGCAACGTCAATGCTGTTTTAGCTAAAGTAAGCCAAGCTGTCAGCTATTCCGGGTCATTAAGTGAAACATTCTCGGGTTATAGTTCCGCATGCCTTTGCACACAGTTAGATGGTGAGAGATGTTTGAATTGTGTAGGGATCATAGTTGTTTGTGACAACCACTTTGGATATTGAATTTGGAAATGTAATAACATAGCTGATATTAAATGATGAGGGTTATAGAGAAAAAACAAACACGAGAAAAGGTGTTATCATTATAATAGACCCTAACAAAGTTAATAAAATAAATGTGTGCTAGTAAACATGTACAGTAGGTTGGCGCTTTATGAAGTTCAGTATATTTACTTGCATTAGTTCACAGACAGACCTGCCACATCCAGTATGGTGGACGCACCATCTCCATACATTCATGACCAACACGAGATGTCTAAAGGTACTGTATATGTCTAACAGTCTATGATTTGACATACCAAGATGACCTTTTTGTTTTCTTTATTCAACTGAGCGAACAGGTCCACGCCTCCATTTGCATAGCTAACTTTTTCTAGTTTTACGTTTGCACCTCAGTGCATGCTACTGTATGTACGCAAAACATCGTTACATACATACAGTCACAAATGATACAGTTAAACATGCCAAAAATCGACCTCCACAGTGAAGTAATTAACCTTGTTGTAATCATCCACTCATCTGCTGCCAGCTGCTTTGAATTCCACTCACATAGTTCTCCTTGTCAAGTTGTCACGAGCTTGTTGATCTATTCCGTCATCGTACCGGTAGAAACATCGAAAACAAAAAATTGCGCCCTGCATGAATGTGGGTGTGTGTGCGTGTGTTGGTAAAATATTTCCATCTTGTCATGCGGCTCTTGAGAAAAATTCTACCACTCAAAAAAAAAAAAAAAAAAATCCAATTCTGGATAAGAAAAAAACAAACAAAATGCACGACGAGGGTAGCCAATGAGGTGGCAAGGTTTCAGTATAGTAAACAACTCACTGGAAATAGTTTTTCAAATCCTGGTCTCGAATTTGTTGTGATGGTGTATTAAGCCAAACTCTTAACACTCAGTCATTGTCCAACTACTTCTGGACCTGCATGTGATAAGAGTGTTAAATTACTACCACTCCAAAAGAAACAGCAAAACAAGACACAATTTTACATTTCAAAATTTTTGATGACAGAAACAACAAAAAGGAGTGAAAGGGTAGCTAATAATATAGGAAAAGAAAGACAAGGCACTAGCTGTAAACAAGATGAGGAAAGTAAATCATTATATACCTAGTACAGTGACACATTAGAATCGAGTGTTGTATGGGTCAGTCGTGCTACTCCTGCTGAAATTTTGGAACTTTTGTCTCATAGTCAACTTTTGATCTGAAACCAAAGTGTCAAGTATACAACAAAAACAAAGGAATTGACCTTGTCGTTCCAATACTTTTGGAGGCTATATAACAAAGTCGGTCTCAACTTACGATGTGTACCGTCAGTGAATGATGTGTCTTGTTTATTGACCTGCCACATGTTGCTCTCTTCTGCAAATTAGCGGCGATTGTCTGCAATGGCCTGAGCTGATGTAAGTTTTTCTTCAGCATCTCTGAAGTGAATCCTTTATACCGTGTAGTAACTAAAAACATTTCTTCTTCTGAACGAAACGTTCGCGAACGAAACATCCCTACTGAAATGGTGAATGAGGTGTTGCCGCCTTTTTTTTTTCAGACGGCATGAACTTTCAAATTGAATGAAGAGCTTGTTTTTTTCAGCCACCAGTTAAAAAAAATTTCCCATGACATTTGCATACAAGTGAATGAGCATTTATCTAAATGTGGGTGTAGTGATGGGGTGTGGGTGAGATCCGCCTTTGCCAATGAATTGAGAAACAATCCATCGCTGGGTGACAGCCTGCACAGCAACCTCCCTCGCCTCTGATTAAAAATGCTAATGTATCTCTTTTGTACTTTGATGTGGGACGGGCAATTGTGTCTGCATTGCTGTGGGGGGTTACTTAGAGCTAGACGATGTAATCCTTTATTTGTCATCGTGCAATGACACCCAGCCGAGCGCTGTGACAGTCCAAATAAATCACTGAAGCACGAGCACGACTGTGAACTATCCCCCCCCACCCCCCCCCCCCCCCCCCTCCATTACTCAACTTCCAAGGCTGTGCAACTCTAATTGGTTTGCCACTCTCAACATGTTTTACAAGGATACCAATCGAGAAGAATACAACTTTTTGTTAAATTGATTGACACATTATAGCTCATTTTAAATTGTTACTCATTTCTTGAATGAGTCAACACATGTATCCTGATGGAGTCCTGAACCTGGGTTTAGGTAGATTTTTTTATTGATCCTGATGGAAATTCTAGGCTTTGAAGTCTTGGGTCGCGAAAAGAACAAACCTGATTAGCAACAACATTTCTAAATCATATTTACAGAGTTTAGCCGACCAATCAACCAATACTAAATACTCTATTTCGTTTTATCTAATGTAATTTGATCATGTCAAATACATGGTTAACCAGAATAAAAAAAAAGATTAAGAAACAGAAACGATACTATCAGTGAATAGAGACACACTTGAGTGCACTTATGGCCGGCCCTTTTCCACTGCAGAAGAAAATACTTTCTTCTGCTCAGCTGTTTTTTTTTTTTAGCATGTCTCCTTCTTACTGATACATTCAATGATTTTCCCTCCAACTCCACTCGTTTAAAACTTCTCACTAGGCCCTGCTTAATTGGCCTCGATTGTGAGAGCTAAGAAGCGGCTGTTTTTAATGGAATGACATCCAAAAATATATTTCCATGCATTTTGTTAAGATGCTAATTGAATCTTGTTTTATTTTACTTTATTTAAAAGACTAAAATATAACTTTGGAAAATCTTGTCTCATCTTTGGTACTGTAGTATTTTGTATGTTTTTTTTTATTTTATTTTTTTGTATGTCTGTGTGGGGTGGGGGGGGCGTGTCCCCTTTGTATGGCATCAGTACACCATTTAGCATTTCATTATTTTGATTGTTTATTTTTTTTTGCTAATGTAATGCTGAAGTATAGGAAGTGCATTTCGCTATTAATTGAAAGGTTTTCCTTAATAGTGCCCTGCCAGAAATGACTTTCTTCAAGCTTCTGTTTGACGGGCTAAAAGGAAGGTTAGAGGTTATGTCACTGCTTATTTTCTTAGCTTTCTTTTGGGCAGCTGTGGCTCAGTTGGTGGAACGGGTCGTCTAGTGACCAAGAACTGTTTCAAAGCTGCAAGTAGACAGACAGTCACAGATGCTTGAGTTTAACTTTAGTTTAACTGTGAAAAAAGTTTTTAATCATGAACTACAAAAATATGAGCCGAGTAAGGTGACTTTCTCCTTTTCGTCTTTAAGCTCAATTAGAGTGTATTAGCCTCACATGACAGTGCTATTAAGAAAATGTCTCACATTGAATGAGGTAGGTAATCACTGTAAAACTGTCTTTGTCTTCAGTCTCCAATCAGGTCATAGTGTAATAATTGATCTGAGACCTGCACAACGCTAGATTACTTACTAGAAGGAGTTGACTTGAGAATTCTCTCTTTTTTAAAAAGCTTTTTTACAAGCTACAATAAATCCATTTGAGTTATCCATCCATTTTCTACACCAGGAGAGAGGTGGGTTACACCCAGGACCGGTTGCCAGACAATCATAGGGCACATAAACAGATAGACAACCACACTCACGTTGACACGGTCACTGATGGGGCAATGGTGTACCATCAGTGACCTCCATTTTGGTTGCACAAAAGAATGATTTTTTTTTGCCCAGATTTTACAAATTTAATTTAATCCTGTTAAAACAATGAATTGACTCAGATTGAATATGTTCAGTCACTGATGGTGTATTGGTACATTCATTTGCCTGTTTTTGGCGCAGGCAACACGGATTCAGCTCCCACTCCGTGGCAATGTGAATATGAATGTGAATGGTTGCCCGTCTCTATACAGTATGTGCGACCGACTGGCGACAAGTCCAGGGTGTAGTCTGCCATTCGCCCGAAGTTAGCTGGGATAGGCTCTGGCCTCCAGCTCCTTGCGGCCCTGAACAGGATAAGCAGTATAGAAGATGGATGGATGGATGGATATGTTCAACAAAAGATCAGAAAGTCTATACACAATGAAATAGCATTCCAAGATGTTTTTTTGGTTACGTTTGTCCCTTGACTGTACACAAATGCTGACATAGTCAAATCATTTTTGAGTTAGACAAAATTAAAACCCTTTAGACAACAGTTATGTTAACACCATTGGTATAACACAACACGAGAGGAGTCCAGACTCCACACTGGTCCACCAATAATAGACACATTTGTGGTGCTTTTTATTTCCATCCAAATGCGGAATTGCAATTTATTGTTGCTTGAAACATTAAAAACATTGAATTAGTGCCTTGTGTTTAAGTCCTCTGCCAGATTCGTATTGTCAACATTGCATTGTTAATGTTCAAAGTTTATTTAAATAATAAAACCCGTGTTCTGAATAGTTTACATTTCCCAGCATGGCTCACAAAATAAAATACTATGTAACATTCCAATGGAGTCAGGTAAAACCATAAAATTGCAGCGACCAATAAAATAGGCAGTCAACTTTACTGTGGATAGAAGTGATATGAACTGAGAGTTTTGACCAAAATTCCCTGGTATGTTTACCATGTTTACTCTACTTTTATCGTGCCACGATCAGGATGTGACATTGCCGTGACTCTCTTTCAAGACATCTATTCGGCTTTAAACCGTCATGTTTGTCACATCCTGGCGATCTGTCGCTCAGCCACACGGATACAAAGCTTGAAGATTTCCTCTTCAGAGAGCCGTGTATATATGTGTGCATGTGTCTGAGCCAAAGAAGAGGAGCGCAGCGATATGAAGTGGAGGGGGCTTTTATCAGCTTCTAAGATGGGAGCCTTTGAGGGCCTCCTCAGAAGCTCAGCACTTCTTCCATTGTTCTATTTCCATCCCTCGTTTCACTGCTGTCACATGTAAAATTACAAAAGGCCTCCTATACCCCCCTCCCAATGCATACCTTTCCTCTTTCCTTATACTTCACCCCTTTCCCCCATGTTCCAACGTCAGAGAAGCATATAACCCACTTAGAGTCTTCTCAAAATACTTCACAACTTTACAGTTTTCTCCCTGCAAATTGGAGTTCGGGCAAAGAACTGTAAAGTTGAGGTTGTGAACTTCTACAAGTAGCTTGCCTAATTTAGTCTAACTTAATCTGTCATAGACGCCATAGTGGACAGAATTTACACTGAGACACACATTTGTTACTGTTCAAGGACTTTAATTGTCATACCAACAAACATTTACACATGATGTGGCACAAAATACCCAAGGTCCCAGACTAGCCCAAAAGTCTCAGTTTCACAGCGCTGGAAATAATGTGATGCAGTTATGTTTGGAAATATCACTAACGTTTGTAACATTACGCCCAATACAATCCCAGGACCACATGTTACATTATTTTGGTTACCTCAAGCACCCTTTGTTTCTGCTTTTTAGGACCGACAAAAAGGCATTTCCAAATCATCTAGTATTCCATTATCCCACTCAGCATGTATGCTTTGACTCCATGGTTGACTTGTGTAATCCTTGGGCAATCAAGAGTCAATCATTTTTTTAGCATTTTGATTGCACATGATCTCCCACTGTCGGTGTAGCACCCAGAAGAAATATTACATTCAGGGACAGTGTTTACCGAAGTGATTAACTGTCATACTTTTGCAGGTGTTTTGAGGAAAGTAACACAGAAGTATTGTTATGCATTACAGTAAAGAGACACAAATATAGTAATAGAGCTAATTACCAAATTAATTTTTACCCCTCATTATTCTTGGGGACTTTAACAAAGCTAAACTCAACCACGAACTCCCTAAATACAAGCAACACATTGACAGTCCTACCAGGAAAAACAACAATCTAGACCACTGTTATACTACGCTAAATGACGCATACCGTGCTATCGCCCGTGCAGCTCTGGGCTCGTCTGATCACTGCTTAATTCACTTAATACCAACATACAGGCAAACACTGAATTGTGAGAAGCCTATGGTGAAAACAATGAAGAAGTGGACCTATGAAGCAAAGTTAGAACTTCTGACTGCACAGATTGGAGTGTCTTTGAAACTTCAACTGGAAGCCTAGATGAATATACCGACTGTGTCACATCCTATATCAGTTTCTGTGAAGATCTGCCAAACTTCAGCAACTTCGCCAAGCTAAAGAGGACACCTATAGAAGTGGGGATAGAGCCCTGTATAATTGTGCTAGAAACCATCTGACAAAAGAAATCACATCACAAAGAGAAATTATGCAGAAAAGATGGAAAAACATTTTACCGCTAACGACTCTAAGTCAGTCTGTCATGGATTACAATCGCCAAGTAACTACAAGCGAGCATCCCCCCAAGTAGAGAACAGTAAAGGACTAGGTGATGACTTGAACACCTTCTACTGCAGATTTGAAAAGGAGATTTTCACACCCCACACCAACCCAGCCGTACCACCAACCACCATCACACCTCTTGACACCCCCTCCTGCGGTGACCATCCACGAACAGGATGTGAGATGTATCTTCAAACAACAAAAGATCAACAAAGCGGCAGGCCCAGACCTCGTGTCCCCATTTTGCCTCAAAGTTTGCGCGGACCAGCTCGGTCCCATCTTCACACAGATCTTCAATAGATCTCTGGTACCATCTTGTTTCCATCATCCCAGTCCCCAAGAAACCTGCAATCTCGGGTCTGAACGACAACAGGCCTGTTGCCCTGACATCTGTGGTCAGGAAGTCCTTTGAACGCCTCGTGCTGGACCACCTCAAGAGCGTCACGGGGGCCCTGATGGACCTGTTCCTGGGAATTTCAGTCTCTCGGGACCTGAAATGGGAGACCAACATCAACTTTATCCTCAAAAAGGCCCAGCAGAGGATGTACTTCCTGTGGCTTATGAGGAACCACGGCCTGCCACAGGAGCTGTTGAGGCAGTTCTACACACGAATCATTGAATCAGTCCTGTGGTCATCCATCACAGTCTGGTTTGGTGCTGTCACAAAAAGCACAAACTCCGACTGCAACGGACAATCAAAACTGCTGAAAGGATTGTCGGTACCCCCCTACCCACCCTTGAGGACTTGCACGCTGCCAGAACTAAGACAAGAGCATGCAAAATCCTCTTGGACCCTCCACATCCTGGTCACCACCTCTTCCAGCTCCTTCCCTCAGGTAGGCGCTATTGAATAATGCAAACTAAAACTAGCAGACATTCCAACAGCTTCTTCCCTCTTGCCATTAACTTCTTCAACAGTTAACTTACAAGTCCACTGTAACATGCTGCCAATTTTGTCTTGAGATTGTTGGCACATCTCTATCTTATTCGTGCACTCACTGTTATATATACGTATATTTGTTGTTGACCAATACTGGCCACTTATGTGCTTGAGAAATATCTGCACCATTTGCACAATTGACACTGTTCCAGATTATTGCTTTATTAGATATTTCAAACTGCTCTAATTTGCTAGAGGACTCTGCATCATTTGCACAATACTAAAAAAAAATACATAATAATAATTGTATTGGCATTACCACATTACCTGTACCCTTTCACTGCTCAGTGACTCAGCATGCTGTGTTTTAATGTTTTGATGTCTCCAATTTTTTTGTCAAATGGTTGCCTGTTGTCGTACTAGAGTGGCTCCCAAAAAAAACCAATATTTATTTTGTTGTTTAGTTCTGTATCTAGATCCTACCACTCTGATATAATGAATATTAATGCAGCGCTCACGTGACAGAGCACAGGAGCTAACCTGAGCGATGAGAGTTGACTCAGCTGGTGTCTGAGTGTCATCTTTTACCAAGATGTTTACATGTTCGGGACTAACTTCGGTCGCATGGTCAAAATGCACACATACACACATGCACACACACGGGCACACACGTACGTACACACGCGTTGACATGTAAAACTGTGAAAATCTTGCCTGCAGGCCGCTAAACAGGTGATACCAGTATGTCCCGTCTGAGCGTCAGCGGACCACCCCCTTCTCTTGGTCTCTTTTATCTTCTTCAATTACCACCATGCTTTTAACCCTTACCTTTCTCCCTTGCTCCTCTTACAACCCCCAACTTTCTTCCCCTCTGTCCCTTCTGTTGCTGTTGTCGTTTTGACTTTTGCCCTAAGGTACATTTTGACTTCAGATTTCAGTGGCAGACACAGGAAAAAGAAGATTAGCTGACCATTTCTCTAAACATAAACTTCAGCAGCTGTACTGGAAATTCCCTGGGTCACCTTTTTCTAAGGTGAGGATCACTTTTGATTTTTTTAGATGACTTGCCCACGAGCATGTAAAAACGGAATAAACACTGAATAAGTGTTACGTCCCTGTCATAGATCAAACAAAACATGCCGGTGCCATTGCTTGTGGTGCACAATGTTATAAGGCTTTACAACTACTCCCACTCTTCTCTTGTGTCAGCCACTCTAGCTGATCATACTCTATCTATGGTGTAAATAAATGACACTCACTTACAAACAACAAGGTGACCATGTTAGTAGAACAATGATTTTAAAGAAAGCTTAATGTTGCCCGAGAGTGTCAGGGTGTTCCTGTGTGTGTCTTTAAATAATGGTATCATTGTTTTGGTTACAGGTACGTGTCTGTGCTCGGTAGACTTTACCAGATGATGGTCTAGAGAACAATAGCTCTCTGTTGGAGTAACACACCTGAGTCAGTGAAGAGGTGTTGGGGGTGGTGGTGGTGGTGCTGGGTGGGAGTGGGGGGCGGGGTGTGGACTAAGAGGACCCAAATACAAAAAGATTACACAAGAGCAGGCAAGATAAACCTGGGGCAGGGAGGCAATATAACGAGTGAATGAGACAGAGAGGTGCACAAAGATTAAAGAGAAAGATTTGGCATTTTTATGGTACCTTCTCAAAAGCCCTCAGGCAGTGCAGTTGAACTCCAATCAATTTGCAAATGTCTATGTTTGTTAAAAAGGATTCCAAAGTAATTGATCCACACATGGTACATCTCTACATCATAAATACATTTGCCAATTAGGGATGGGGGGTGTGGGTTAACAAAATATTTTCACCCATTTGTCAACGGGAACGGTTATATCTATTCTATTGGTTTCTATCTGATTGTAGGTGAATGTACTGAGTGAGATCATGCCTTGGAAATGAAGCCCACCAGTTACTTTAGGTCGAATCCAAAATAAAAGGCAGGACTAAAGGATACTCAGTCAGGTGACATCCACAAATCCACAAATATCTGGTGTCAACACAACGGTGTTGTACAAATGGAAAATGTATTGGCACCGGTCCGTAAATGACAAGATTTGCAAATACGCTTTGTCGATATTTGGCTAAGACCGTCTCCTTTCCTCTGATTGGTTGCTTCCGTGTAGAAGACCCACCTGTGAGAGCACACGTTTGTTATGTTGACAGCGCTGGCTCGGGTGCGGAAAGGGAAGTCAGAGATCTGCACTCCGGACGTAGATAAAATAGAAAAATTCGAATGACCTGATTTCAGGCCTCTTGACAGAAAAACATCTAGAACTCAGGAATGCTTGGACGATTTTAATTCATAGTTCACATGTTTACTGAGGCACCATAAAGGCAGTATTACATCCCAAATACTAGAAAAGGTTGGTTTGGTAAAATATGGCATCTTTGAAGACTAAAACCAATGAGACACATTCAAAAATGTGGTGCTTCACACTTTGGCAAGTGTCATTTGTGTAATTTTCGCACCAAGATTTTAAAGATCATCATCAATCATAAGAGTGAGGTGTAGAGAATGGGCACCGTTACTCAATGTGTGTCCTCATGTCCACTGTACGGCTGAGACTGACCCACCGAACACCTGGGTTCGATCAAAGCCAGATTAAGAACCACTCAACTCGAGTGATATTCAAAAACTAAAACAACCAAAAAAGTTACAACTCTTCAGGGTGGTCCCACTTATACAACACGTTGTCATTATTATTACCTCATACAGTAGTCAGGTTAACCGCTAATGTGTCATGTTGCATTGTCAAATAAAATAACAATCTTGAACACTCACTTAAAAAAGTGAAGTAGACACTTCCAGAGGCTTTTGTCACTAATTCATGACAAATATTCTGTATAGTTGGATGATAAGGAGGCAACAGGGTGACAAGATGACAAAAGACGAACTTACATGTAAATACTATGAGATTTAATTTGTCTCTCATCTTCCTTCCTCCCTCCTCCAGCTTTCAATCATGCGTCCCTCCTGCGTCGTCGTAAAAAAAGTTCAGAAAGTCAAAGCATCTGTACTTTCACACAGGATGAGCTCTGTTTCTGCCTCAGCTTCTCAAAGATGAAACACAAATGGCATGTAAATGGACTCTTTGATTCTGTTTAATGTATCCCAGTGACAAGCTGTAACGAATAAAGAGGGTTTTTTTTCCATGCTCGTACCTTTAAAGCATTATAGCACCCCGTTACAGGACAGTGGACCCCCCACTGTGAGAATAATAGGAAGAAATTGTTTCGGAGTGTGATGATGTGATAAGGGGAAAAGTATAATTTTTCAAAGACTTCATAACGCCTTTACTGTGTTCCATCTGGAGCTCATGAGAGAGAAATATTTGAGCGTTAATTAAGGAATCGCTGATTGTGAGTTGTACATCTTTGAAGTTTATTCTTTTCTTAGTAGAGGATGCAAATGAAACGTCAAAGAAGTCATTTTTCGAGCTTTCCACATTGATTGAGACAGCCCTCAGAAACAAATCTGCAGCAACTTCAACACTGACCATATTTGTTCTCGTGTGTGTCACGATAGCAGCAAGCTCACAACTACCCATGGCCACGGCTCAATTTGCTTGCCAACCTGCTGTCTGATCCCAATCTCCTGATTACTGACCTGCCCAACTATTTATATACCTCATTCCTTTTAAGCCTTTATCCCACTTTGTCCATGAAAGTTTGACTGCAGCGCCACGTCTCCTGCATCCTTCCTCTACGTTTCGCCTAATTTTTGTGAATGGATTATTACTCTTTTGGATCCTTTGTCACTCCCAGTATTTTGTGTTGTAATTTTGTTACTTGGAACTTTACTTACCCTTTGTCTGGACTGGATCTTCCGTGTAGTTTATCATGAACACTAACTTTATAATTTTGAGTCTGGTTTGTGACAGCGTTTAAGGTATGTGTGAATGTCTGAAAACGAAGTGCAAAGTTTGATCCCAGGAATGCCACGCACGCCCCATTTTGATTTTAGTTAAAGTAATCAAATATGGCGCTTTTCACTGTAAAAGGTTGCCAATGAAAAACTATTTCTTGAAAATACAACTTAATAGCACCAGAAAATCTAATCTTTTCACAGCCAACACTGTATGTTGCACATTTACTTTTACGTGTTTTGAAATGTTTAAGATGACTTGTCTCAGGTGCCTTCATGTGAACATTCATAATGTCATCAGTAACTTGACATTTTACATTGGAATCAGCATATTTCCTATATAAATGTATCATTTAGCCACAATTGACCTGTGAGAAGCAATAAGACTTGGTTGACAAAAAATACCCTAGCTAAACACATTATGTTCATTATCCAAGATTGTGGGCATTTGGTTCATTAAAGCACTGCATTGTCTTGAAAACAAAGTGAACTGAGGAGGTGTAATTGGAAGAGAACGTATGCATGCTGAAAAACATGGAGAATCTTATCCTGAAACGCCAAAACTGTCATAAATTGGACAATGTATACCAATTCTCACATACTTTATGGTATTTACCTGGAAATATTTGGAAGCCCCCCCCCCACCCCCATATGGAGAGAATGAAGAACTTGAACCCATTCCCAAAAACCCAAAGGGCAATAATGCTTTCAATTCTCTAAATTAGCCATAAACCCATATTGTATACTTCATTTATCTTTTTCTGTTAGCTGCGGCTGCGATTGGCTGGCGACCACTTCAGGGTGTAACCCGCCTCTCGCCCCAAAGTCAGCTGGGATAGGCGCCAGCACACTCGCGACCCCCTAGTGATGAGAATCGGTACGGAAAATGGAAGGATGGATGTTAGCTGTGGCCGAGCCTCAGTTCATCTCCAGTGTAGCTGGCCTTGCATTGAATGATATATCATGATTGGAGATTGTTCCAGAAAAGAAATGTTAATATTTAGATGAAGAAAGTTAAAATGTAAAGTCTGACTGAGACGCAAAAGGTCTCCCGCAAAACACTCGATCACTGCTTTCAAACTGCTAGTTTCAAACCAACAAAGACTGTGTGTCTACACTGACAGGCCTGATCCAGCTGGGCTTGACAGCAGAGCACACATGAAAGAAAGACATGGAGGAATGGAGTGGTGAGAGCGATAGAAAAAAAGCAAGGGAGGAAGAGAAACACATACTGGGCTCCTGCTGTTCACAGCAGCAGGTGCAAGAGAGAGGAGAGGGAGGGAATTGATGGAGGGGGGTCCAAGCAGTTTTATTCAAAAGAGAAAAAGATTATGCGAGTTGGGTAGTCAGGGGCCAGTGGGTGCAACATATGCGCAGCGTTTACTGAATGAAGTGCCAAAGAGATCAATTCTCAGCATGGGTTTCTATAAATGGGATCCCTGTTTGATTTTGCTATGATGATGAAGCGTTTCATTACGATCCACTGAACTGGGGCTGTCTGATGATGTTTACACTACAAGAGGCCATAAACAGCAGGAAGGCAGACACTGACCTGTCATTTGCCACCACTCTGATGCCTAATAGAGGAAACACCCTGGTAAAGGCTAATGATAGTAAAAGCACAAAAAGAAGTCTTAGTTGATCAAAGTCATGCCTATGAGTATAGCTGCTCATTGTGAGGCTGCCGGTTCTAGGCATGCATGCTGTACATGAGGGGGCAGGCAGAAATATGAAGGGGGCATTGTGCACCAACATATTTTTGTTGTTGTTGTTTTGAAGTATTTTCTTTGTGGGATTCAGTTGTTAGCTGTGTTCAACCACCAAGAAAAGGATTACCGTTTGTCAGACCTGCCCAGCTTGCATGTCCCACATAAGAGAGAGAAAGCTCCTGCTAGTATAACTCTTAAGGTCACCGAGGCATGCAAAAACCCCTGACCACAATAAGACAATCCCTCAAAATATTAATAACGATGAATTAAAATAAGAAAAAGAAGAAACTATGCTTCATTAAAACTTGTAACAACCGACAACATAATTATCTTATTGGACAGCAAGTAGGAATCTATGCAACTCAAATAGATTTGAAACTTTAAAACGATTTAAAAAAAAAAATAGTACTATAAATCACCGTGGATTTTCTCAAACAAACAAAATGAACAAACACAAAAATACAGACCAGGACATTTTATATTTGTTTTTTTTTTGTTTTTTTGTAAAACTTGAAACCAGAAGGCAGAACTATAGGCTGGGTGGGGCTTGCTGTATGGATCTGGCACACACAGGTCATTTGTCCTTGCAACGGGCACTCACATCCAGCATCTGTGTGTCACTGAGAAACGCTCCCACTCACTGACTCACACTTGGAAAAGAACAGCCAGAGCTGTTATCAATGTCCTTTCACCATAGTTCCTGTCATACCATGTTTTTCTTTGCACATTAAGGACAAAAGTCCTGTTTTTGTTTTAAATCCTTATTTAAAAAAAAAAAAAATTCTTTTTAAAAACGCCTTTCAGGCAACATGTTTTTTTCAGCTGCAGCTGGCTACTTGTGTGGACTGAATGGGTGGCAACAATGAGGAAATTAATTGCCAATATTTTGAGGTGAATAGCCCGTCAGCAACATATTGGGGGGGAACAAAAAAAGTGAAGGTAGTTCAAAATGTTCAATAATGAACTCTGAACTAAACTAACTGAACTTTGAACTACTTTGTGTAGAAAATGAAAGTTCCCAACACTGGTAATTATAGTCTCGTAACAGAAAGCTAGGATTTTAGCAGGTTTCACAATCAATATATACAGTATAAATATACTGTGTATAAAATAAATGTTGGTTTCCGTGTGTTTTAAAAAAAAAGAATGTCAAAGAGGCCCCAGGATTTTGAGATATTTTTGTTACACTCGGAGGCAAAACTTTTGACAACCCTTCCGTGATGCTTTATGACCCTCCTAACTTGATAGCCTATTTTACTGTTAAATATATTTGATTATGCTGTTAAATAGGATAGCAGCAGTGCTAACATGTTTGTTTGCACTCCCTTGAGCCAGCATGTGCCTTAACAAAGATTTTTACAACCCCCCAAGTAAAGCTAAGGCGGGTGGGTGGGGGGCATATCAAATTACAGTACATCAGTCTTGAGGAGAAGCATCTTTCTTGAAGGGTGGGTGTTGACAGACAGCAAGAGAATAGGCAAGGGGGGGATAGGCGCACATTTCTGCGTTTGATGAGACAGAACAATATCCAAATCCCCAACTGTCTCTTATTTAAGTTACTGAGGACTCTAAAAACGGGAAGTTCTTCCAAAGTCGCTCAGAAGCTTGTACGCTTATAGGTGATGGGAGGGAATGGAGGGAGCAAGAAATAGAGGGGAGGGAGTGAAGAAGATAATGTTTATGCATTAGATTTTCAAAGCCCTTTTCTCTGGAAGGAAATTCAGATTCAAAGGTGTATTTCTTGCAGGAAGATCTAAAGGATTCTTTCTCCCTGTTATTGCGTGAGTGACAAAGTCTCTGTAGCTTATCCAGGACTTTGTATGCACACGGTAACTAACCGTGAGGAGGCCCTACATAGCAACACTTTATCCACTCGGGCAAGTGAGTGGTGTGTAACTGTATATAAAATATTTCATATTTTCTATCCTCAAACTACATATTTGACATCAAAGAGAAGAGTAACGCCAAATAGTAACACCTTGGCTGTGCAATCAAATGCTACTTTTAAGCAAGCAACAACTCTGTGCACACAATGGAGTCTGAACTGTGTGTGCCCGTGCTTGTCGCTGCGAATTCAAACACGCTGGCTGGAACAATATTAGCTGAGACTTTTTCTAAGAGGAAGTTTGAACTTCACAACTTCAGAGGCAGAGCACTTTGAAAGAGCTGAAGGAGCAGAGATGAGAGTGTTAGGGCGTGGATGTGCGCACTTGCGTCTCGATAGTTGCTGAGTGCAGCAGTCATACTTACGTGTGATTAAAAATTCAAATGAGTGCCTTTAGAATCAATGCGAGGCTTTGAGGCTTCGTAATGAGGCTGATATATGAAGTTTAAACATTCCCATCTGCTGAAAGTGCCACCGTGGAAAAAGAGACAGAGAAAGCGAGGGAGGCAAAGAAAGGGGGAAAGATTTGCGGCTTTGATGCCGGGGTTTCACCGTGGGGCATGGCTGCTCGGCTGGCTGTTACTGGGATCCGGAGCCCATCCACTTTGCAACCCTCCCGAAGATACCATTTTGTGTAAATGTTCGCCGAAACGCATGCAAAGCAAAGCGGAACAGATGCTGGACTGGAGAGGTGTAGAAGAAGATAGAGGATAGAACGGGAGCAGAGGGTTGACGGGGAGATTGGAGGGGAGAAATGGGCCCTATCAACAACACATTTTTCCTACTTATGCCTTTTGTAAAAAAAAAAAAAAATTATGTGGCATTCGTCCAGTCAATCAGAAGGCAAATAACAAAGGCTGAATATGGTTTCTTAAAGTTGCTGTAATGTACTGCTTCTTCTGTGTATCCGAGTTTTCACAATGAGACATAAACATATTATTCTCAGGGCATTTAACCGATCACAAATTGACTGTTCTGGTTATCGTAGAATACTTTTCACCACTTCAGACTTCATCAGTTCATGCAACAAGACTTAGTTAGGATAGTCTCGTCCGAGTTGGTGTGGAGATACTCAACTATTTATCCCACATCCCAAACCACGGATGGTATCATTCTTTTGGAATGCAAAAAAAGGACATTATCCCAGGATTTGGTATTAAATGCTGAAATTAGGTCCAGGAATAACATGTGCACATGGATGTTCTTCTCCAGGTGTGAAAGACTCAGGTGACGAGCGGGGGAGATGGCGTGAAGTGAAGTGTTTCATCCAGCAGGCAGACTGGAAGGGGTCGAGCACGGGAGGGAGACTGGAGACTTCACTAGCCTCTCAAAAGTACTGGGTTGTGTTGATTCTCGCTCCCCGATGCCAGCTCTTTTTTTCGTGGTGCATGTTAAAAGCCCTTGTTTCCCCTGACCCTTTGCATTTATTTATTCCCCAGAGCTGTCCAATTCCTTCTTTTTAACTTTTGTTACTAACCGGAGGTAACTCCTGTAATATGGCCACCAAAACAAGTCTGTGTGAGCTTGCGGCTTGGCCGCAATGCTTCAATGTGTTCATGTGCATGTGCACATCAATGGTTGAACAGTTTCTTACTGACTATTTTTGTCACGCCGTGCCCAGTTGTTGAATAATTATTCAAATTAAATTAGAGCCATAAAATGGCACCAAACATTTTAATAAAGTTCTACTGTTATAATAACATTCTAGTATCAGGTCATACAGAAAATTGTATATATATATATATATATATAAAATCTACATAAAATATCCCATAACGACAAAGTAAAAGCATATTTTCAGACAGTTGTTCAAATTTATTGAAAATGTAATCATTTAAACATAATAGGTACATATGTATTCACATTCTTGGCTTAATATTTGTTGAAGCACCTTTGGCAGCAATCACAGCCTCAAGTCTTCTTGGGTACGTCTCTACAAGCTTGGCACACCTGTTTTGGGGCATTTCTCCCATTCTTCTCCGCAGATCCTCTCAAGGTCAGTCAGGTTGGGTGGGCAGCGTCGGTGGACAGCCAACAGAGACGTTCGATTGGATTCAAATCTGGGCTCTGGGTGGGCCACTCAAGGTCATTCACAGACTGCTCCTGAAGCCACTCCTTTGTTATCTTGGCTGTGTGCTTTGGGTCATTGTCATGTTGGAAGGTGAATTGACGCCCTAGTCTGAGTTCCAGAGCACTCTGAAGCAAGGTCTCTTGAAGAATTCATCTTACCCTCGATGCGGACGAGTCGCCCAGTTCCTGCAGCAGAATAACCGCCCCACAGCACGATGCTGCCACCACCATGCTTCACAGTAGGGATGGTGTTAGCCAGTGCCTCCTCTTCTCCAGATATGACGCTTGCAATTCAAGCCAAGAAGTTCTATTTTGGTTTTATTTGGAGAAGAGAACTTTGTTTCTGCAGGTCTGAGAATCCTTAAGGTGGCTTTTGGCAAACTCCAAGCGGGTTGCCATGTGCCTTTTAGCGAGAAGTGGCTTCTGTCTTGCCACTCTACCTGATTGGTGATTGCTGAGTGCGTTTGCAATGGTTGACCTTCTGGATGGTTCTGGTTTCTCTGCAAGGGAACACAGGAGTTTCACTTAGGTGTCAGAGGACCATAGGTTTCTTGTTCACCTCTCTGACCAAGGCCCTTCTTCCCCAGTTACTCAGCTTTGTTGGACGGCCAGATCTAGGAAACTTCTTCCATTTCCGAATAATCGAGACCACAGTGCTTTTCGGGACCTCCAATGCTGCTGAAGTTCTTTTGTATCCTTCCCCAGGTTTGTGCCTTGACACAATCGGGTCTCAGAGGTCTGCAGACAGTTCCTTAGACTTCATTGCTTGGTTTCTGCTCTGATATGCACTGCCAACTATAAGACCTTATATAGACAGTTGAGTACCATTGATGTTTAATCAATTGAATTTACCACAGATGGACATTCAAGTTGTAGAAGCATCTTAAGAATGATCAGTGGAAATCAGATGCACCTGAGCTTAAGTTTGAGTGTCATCGCAAAGGGTCTGGAGACTTATGTACCTATTATGTTTGAATGTTTACATTTTTTTATAAATTTACACAAATATCTGAAAATATGTTTTTACCTTGTCATTATGGTATATTTCTATGTAGATTTTTGCAAAGAAAACTATCCTCAAATCAGCTTTACAATAAGTCTGCAGCATGGCTAAATGAGGAAAACGTGAAGGGGTGTGAATACTTTCTGGTGGCACTGTAAATATCAGCCCCTCTGTGTCTCTAAAGTGATTATTAAAGCTTATTTGCCCCACGGATGTTCACGAGTCACAACCGAAGCCGGGTGTTTGAGAGCTCGCTGCGAGAGAGATAGGTAGGTGATAACTGAGCTTAAGGTTTTGGGTTTTTTTTTTTCAAAATCCCCCCGCCTTTTCTAGTTTACAATACGTGACAACAACAACGCATAGTCCTTCTGTGAAGGTGAACAGAAAATTTGGTGAACGAATCTCTAGAACGATTCTGCCGTTCCAGTCACTAGTAAAGGCTTCTTTATACTCGCACGGGCGGCGACCGCACTGACATCACTGCGGCTATCCTGTGCGCAGTTTGCCTTTATACTTGAGCGCAACCCACGCGCGCAGTTTTGAAAATGTACTGCAGTTCTCCTCCAAGTCGGGAATGTCGCTACGGCTGGTATTGGCTAGGACACCAAAGGGTGGAGTTTCCTCCACATTTTTTGACCATTTCCGGAAGCCGTTATAAATTTCCTTTCCAGAACAAGGAACAAAGCAACAACAATGGCGACCGTGTTTGCTAGAACAAATGGACCGAGATGACCAGATGATACGTTTAATTATGCTGCAAAATCGATCAAGAAGGCGGCGGCGTAGATGCTATGTAGAACCAAGGGGCACGCTGAGTACGTCATCACAGCATGTGACTAAAACGGACCAATCACGAGAGATGATTCTACGGGCAGCAACAATTTTTGCCAAGTGCGCGTCAAGTGACACAGAGGGGCCGCATAGGGGCAGCGCGGGCCAATGCGTCGGTCACGTGACGCAATGCGGGCATATAAGGAGGCCTTAAGTCTGTGCTGTGTCCTGGTCTAGACGCTCTGCTCCTCTTCTCTGTTCGTCCCCCAGGTTTGAATGCATTACACACATTTATCCTCCTTTTTTTAAATGCGCACACACACACCACGCATATGCACATGCATGTGCACGCACGCACACACACACACACACACACACCCTTCTATTGAGGAAACAGTGGGAGTCTTGTGCGACTTTGAACGTACCTACCATTAAAAGCCAGGAGACAGAGTTTTGAAGAGGCCAATTGAAAGGGAACCTGTGCATTTATGATGTAAATGTATTTTTCCAACCCTTTCTTCTTCGAACCCTTTTTTTTTTTTTTGACAGCCTTTGAAATTTGTCATATGCACATCCAATTTAACAGGCAGACAGACTTCTTTGGCCCCCTTTTTTTCTTTGGCCCCCTTTTTTTTTCTTTGCAACGTTGAAATACAATCTAAACTTAAAAGGAAATGGCTGAATATTTGTGCTTGATTTTCTTTAATGGTAGCACGGTGGACGACTGGTTGGATCGTCTGCCTCACAGTTCTGAGGACTGGGGTTCAATTCACGGCCCCGCCTGTGTGGAGTTTGCATGTCCTCGCCGTGCCTACGTGGGTTTTCTCCGGGCTCTCCGGTTTCCTCCCACATCCCAAAAACATGCATGGTAGGCTAATTGAGGACTAAATTCCCCGGAGGTGTGAATGTGAGTGTGAATGGTTGTTTGTTTATATGTGCCCTGCGATTGGCTGATGACCAGTTCAGGGTGTACCCCGCTTCCTGCCCGATGATAGCTGGGATAGGCTCCAGGACTCCGCGACCCTTGTGATGATAAGCGGCTCAGAGAATGGATGGATGGATGAATTTTCTTGAATATGGTCATCACTGTTCCAACCACACCACATGTTGGACTTTTAGTAAGGTCATTTTCTGTCAGATTTACTCTCATAACTGACTCATCAGAAAGGAAAAACAACCATCTTGCAAAGTACTCCACAGCAGGTTGGTTTTTGACACCTTTTACTTTGTTGCATTTGGCCCTAAAATTTTCCTCCAGTTCTTTTGCGTTTTACCTGGTCAAAAAAATGTACGTGAAATTTTCCTGGTCAAAAAGGATGTACAATGAAATTTTCAGTTTACATTTGAAGTCACAGCTACGGTTTATTTTTTAACCAGACTTTACTGTAAATGAAACAGACAGGCATCCTTTGCAGTACCACAGGTCTGCATCCCGACTACTGGCAATGTGCCCTTGAACAAAACACCAAAGAACAAAGATGAAAATACAAGAAAATTGTAAATGCAACAAAGATTGAAGTTAAAAAAAAAGAAATGCTGATCCTGTGCAGCTCATCCTGAAAAGTACTGTGACTAGCAAAGACACATTATTCTATAATTAAATCCCCAGGCCAAATATATATATATTAGTAAAATATGCTTTTGGATTACACCAGCAGGACAAGAAGTTGGCGCAAATGAATGCGGTACTGGCCCAGCAATATCCAGTGTTGGGGAGTAATGTAACAAAATTATGTAATTTAATTACAAATTGAATGTGTGTGTGTGTTGGTTGTAGATATCACCACCTGCAGCAGTGCTCTCTATCAGCAGAATACAGTGTGTTGACACTCTCTAACAAGTACATGCCACTTTAAGACATGAGATACTTATTAGAGCTGATGTGTTTTCACTTGCAGACCACCTATAGGTTTAGAGAAGAGAGAGACTTTGTGCTGTATTCACTTGCGCAAACAAGGATGCTGAGTTGTTGTGCCCGTCATTGGCAGTCGAGTCTTAATAAAGCCAAAACCCTGCCGTGCACACACTCTCTATTCCACAACTCCTGCTGGTCATCAGTCTCAACAGTGTCGTAATTTACTGTCAGAAACTCCTCAAACTGGCCACCACACAGAGCGCCGAGGGGGGGACTGCAGACAAGGTAACAAAGATCACAGTCAAAAAGAATGAGTGAAAACATTCTTACTTTCCTCTGCTGGGGAAAAAAAGAATAAAGGCTTAAAAATAATGGAGGAGGATGGAGGAAGAAACTGACTGAAACACAAACAGCAGTTTGCCTTGCTTTGTTTATGTTTGCTTCATTCCCCCCCCCCCCTGAGAAGTACAAAAATAAGGGGGGGGGGGGGCAATTGTATGGTGGTTGTCAACGGTTGAAGCTACAGCCGCACCTGGTGACGCGCGACTGGTCTTTGATCACTTGTCGAGTGAAATTCCACCAGTGGATTAGAGTGACTGAGGGAGCAGATGCAGGTGGGAGGGTTAGAGGAGTGACAAGGTGGAAACAGATAAGATCTGGTTGAATCATGGCCTAGATCTATTTCTACTAACTCCGTTCAGCCATTCTGGAATACAGAACAAACATTTGGAATTAAATAAGTCACATAAAGAAGTCTACTTATTTAAAAGACAGACCCATACTTGATTCCTTGTTGACAGTTTTGTAGCAATGCTAATCAAAACCAGAATCATCTTTCATGGCCAAGTACAGCAATGTGAAAACACACAAGGAATTTGTGTCGACTGCTTCCTACTAGTACTATTTTCGCAAAAAAAAAGACACTATGACAAAATAGAAATTTCATACATATACATAAATGTACAAACTTTGTACTATTACTTTTTTTGTTTTTTTAACTTTTGTGTAGAAAGACAGATATCTCCTTGAATGTTCTGGTATACGGTAATTGCTACATTAAACAAAATGTTAACATGGAGCATTAAGTTGTTGATTCAAATGCCTGTTTATTAAATATTTCACACAGATCTCAAATGTTGAGTGCTTGTGGCACACAATTCTGTACTGGCATGAACATATTAAAGCAAGCTAACCAAGTCTATTTAGGTGCTTTGTCTTCCTTTTCTTTTTTCCTTTTATGGTTGGTAGTCTAGGTTCTTTCCATGTTATTTACATGTCAGAGATTTTAAAGAAACATATATTTTCATATTGTTTGTCCAAGTTTTTTGGGTGGAGGGATGCCACCATGGTGTTTTATGCCTGGGAGCCCCAGGTCGACAAACGCCCCTGTTACTCAGAACTGTAGTACAGAGTGATGAATGTGAGTCGAGAAATACAGTTCAACCTTTTGGCCAGCAGATGACAGCACCAACAACTTTCTTGTCACTGTCTTGACATCAACAGGATCTGAAGACGAGATTCGTGTTGTTGTAGTTTTCAATTTTAATGTAAATAGATCACTATGAGTATCTTGTGGAACAAAACTATAACGGCCATAGAGGTGTAAATAGGAATAGATAAACATTGCAAATACTTCTACTGTGACACTTTTTCCATGAAATTCAGTAGAAGTACAATTTCGTGATTTATGGATGTAGAAATAAAAGCCGTGTATGCGCCAAATGTTATTTATGGATCTGTGGAAATCTGTATTTGTGAGAACTACAGTAATAAAATAGCAATCAATAGCAGGGTGAGACCTGTCAAGATTCTTGTTCCGGAGCCTGCACAGGTGTGCCATGGGCTGGTCACAATAAAAGGGTATTTAAATTGCCCGGAGGTGTGAATGTAAGTGCGAATGGTTGTTTGTTTGTATGTGCCCTGCGATTGGCTGGCAACCAGTTGAGGGTGTACCCCGCCTCCTGCCCGATGATAGCTGGGATATGCTCCAGCACGCCCTAGTGAGGAGAAGCGGCTCAGAAAATGGATGTATGGATGGCTATATATGCCCACACACACACACACACACACACACACACACACACACACACATGTACGCATACGCATGTGTAATGTTGCCATGATGCAGGGGTGTAGTAAACCCCATAAGCCCTCTCCACCTCCCCTGGTTCCATGGGAACCTGCGCGCTGCTAATCCTCCTTTTTGGCTGGAAAGAGCTTCTCCAAACAAATCATCCGGCTCTAAGACCCACTGCTCCTCAAGTGGGTCCTGGCTCTCTTTGCCAAGTCACCAAAAAAACAAAAAAAACAAAAACCCTCTCTCTTTTCTTCTCGCTTTTCTCATACACCCCACATAAAACAGCTACCTAGCGTGAGGCAAATCCCCCTCGTCCCTGTCTCTTTTCATCTTTGGGCCAGGGAAGGAAAAATGAATGGGGTGTGGATAAGACACACCAGCAGGTGATTGTCAAGTCGAAGAACTGAGATGACCCGTTTTGGAAAATTGGGCATATCTGAATAATGCTGTTAAAGAGGTCATTTTTTGTTTGCAGTGAAGAGGTAAGTGAGGATAAGAGAGGATGCGACTTATCCAGTACTTCCATTGAATTGCTTCAGTGTGTGCGCGCAGTTATATACTGTATACAATATAAAGATCGATTTAGATAAATGCAGACCAATATTCTTGTATACATGAACCAGTAAGGCCTCTTGGTCTTCCCTCTGAGTCCCTCTCACTGCCATCCTCCAGTCTTCCTAGTAATTTTTGTCATAGATTTCCAGTTCCCCATTCTACATTACAGTCCTCTCTACACATTATACTAGACTCACATTGAAGATCACAGCCCCAAATTATATTGATTCCGGATTCAGACTCAAGACCTGATCTTAATTTCCCTGGTTCCTCACCTGGTGTGTTCTTCGCAACCCTGCCTGTTCCACAACAAAACTGTTCCGGCATTTAAAAACAAATAATAGTAAAAAAAATTTTTAAAAAGGCATCCAGATCCAGCATTCTGCTTGACCATGCAGGCGAACAGGACAGAAAGAAAGACAAAAATAAAGACAAAAACAAATGTTACTTTCATAAGCCTGAGATTGGCTGGCAACCAGTCCAGGTTGTACCACGCCTCTCACCCAAAGTCAACTTAGATAGACTCCAGCACACCCCTGACCCTAGTCAGGATAAGTGGAATTGAAGACCGATTAATGGACTTCAGTAAGCACCGATATGCAGAGGCACCGCAACAGGGCAGGCAAGGCAGGCAATTGCCTGTGGCCTCGACCTGAAGTGGGTCCGGGGGACAGCTGACATGATACCACATCAATGATAGAGTACTGCTTTAACCCTGTGACGACAATATGGTGCTGTCAGTAACTCCTGCGCAGGGTCTCCCACCGGTGGACCCCACCTCCAACAGATGGCTGGAATTGTTCCATATCAACGACATAACTCAAAACAGTCAGACACTACAATGACACACTGGGAATCGGAGAGCTCTCTAATGGTGTCCGCTAGTAGCAGACTCGTCTGCATTACAATAAAATTCAGTGTGCAAAAAGAAAAAAGAAAAAACAAGAGGATGAAGAAATGGAAAAAGGAGATATTGTTAAGTGTGGATGTGTTTCTGTTACATGTTTCTTTGAATTTATTAACACAGAACAGGTACAGTACAATATATGCCATTGTTACTTATTAACCATGTTCCAAGAAGTGAGTTTTGTGCTGCCTCTGATAATTTCTCCTATTATCAGAATAATGCATTTGTTAATGAATGCTAAAATTGATCCCAACCTAAATTCTGCTGTCAGCTTGGTCTCTCCAACCTGATACTAATATGTGTTTAGAGTAGAACGATATTAGATATCTCCTTGAATTTGCTGGTTTCCACTAAATGTGAGATTATACTAAATGTTAACATGAAACATTTAAGCCGTTATGGCAAATGGCTGCTTATTAATTATTCCAAACAGATCTCAATTGTTGAGTGCTTTTAGCACACAATTCTATACTTGCATGAACATGTTAAAGCAAACTAACCAAGTATATTCAGGTTATTTCTGTTTGCTTTCAGAGTTGGTAGTTATGCTATTTGTTATTTTATTTAATTTTATTTTCAATGTCAATAATTTACATGTCTTTGCTTATGCATCCCCCAGGGCAGTGGCTCTCAAACCTTTTAGGGTCTGGGACCCCCGCAAATTTTTGATTGAGCCTGAGGACCCCCTGAATCCAACATTGCAAATGGGGGCGAGACACTTATTAAAATGCAAAGAATTGCACTTGTGAAACAGATGGAATTCGATTTTTTTTTTTAAAGTCCTGTACACTTTGTAGTTTAGGTAGATAAAGGTCTCAGTCACATTTCAGTAAAATCACCTTATCTCTATAGATATCATAAGTTCTTTTTCAAAAAGGTGTTTTATTTTCTGCGATTGGCTGCCAACCAGTTCAGGGTGTAACCCGCTTCCTGCCCGAAGATAGCTGGGATAGGCTCCGGCACGCCCGCGACCCTTGTGAGGATAAGCGGCTTGGAAAATGGATAGATGGTGTTTTATTTGCACTGAACCCTTGCAATTATGGTCCGCGGACACCTGGTTGAGAAACAGTGCCCAAGGGGGTCTAGAAACGCCCCTGCTGATAAGGCATAGAGGAAGGTGAATTTTCTGGCTGAAGAGCTGAGCCTCCAAGTCAGTGTAGAGATTTTATTTGCCTGTCCGCCATGTTGGCAGTTGAGATCGGTATTCCTTAAAGCAGCCCTTTCAAAAATTACATGTTGAAACATAGTCCATCCATCTATTTTTAATACGGTTTGTGCTTATTAGGGTCAGCTTAATCTGGGCGAGAGGCAAGGGGCACCCTGGACTGCTTGCCAGCCAATCACAGTTAAGATCATAAAGAAAAGATCAATATAGTGTGTGGTTGAAATAATTTTCTTTCCCAAAGTGTGCTTTGTGTCGTTTTTTAAGTTTCCTTAAACTTTAACTGCTGTCTGAATATGGAAATTGTAGTCAATTATCAATAATTATAAAATATTGAATTGAATTTGTGTTGTTAACCGAACTACCCACATTCCATTCCTTCATAAATATGCAGCCCTTGGCGAGGTCCACCACTCGCTGCTACAATAAAACATGTACTACATACAATTACCACAGCGGGGCACTAGTGTAGTGAAAAAAACTTTTTCCCCAGGATTTTTTAATTGTTTTTATTTTTACAATTCTTTAGACGACTGACGTGATTAAAAAAGATTCATATTCAGGCATAGACATTTCATAGGATCGCATTATTTTTTTACACTATCCAGTATATTCTCAGAGCCTATGAATCCTGTACCTTAAAAACTGGAAAGTTATAATTGTTTACTTGCCTCATCTTGCATGTATTCTTTGCAGTATGCTATACAAAATCCCGACTTCCTCCAGTTAGAGTGAAAATACTTTTTGATGTACAGGTTTGGCATGTAATGTTAAATGGATGGACTGTTCTAGTGACATAGAATAATCTCATAGTATCCAGCAGATTTGCAGCACTCTTCACAGTGAAACTCAATATGTAAAGAACATTTTAGTGTCTAAAACTGTACCGTATTTTATGGCGTATTAGATTCATACTAGTGATGACAACATGCTCTTTATTGCAGTCATAAAGACGCTGCGGTCACAATGGTTTATTATTTCTATCAGTAAAAACAACAGCATTTTGTGAGAAGCAAGATAGCTTTGTTTGCATTTACCCTTTATTGTGGCCATATGCACCTTCTTTCCGTGAGACCTAGTGCGCACTGCTGAAACCGCAAAAAGGAAGTAGGCGAGGCTTCATTTGACAGACTGTGATGCACAATATATGTACGAACATTCCATTCTGTAAATTGTTGGTCAAACGACATCTTGCAGAGGTGCAATGAACAAAAAGCTTATGCATTTTTCATGAACTTTTTGCAAATTATACAAATTTATTTCCTTGGTTTTTCTCAAGAGCACAAGTGGATTAACAATTTTGGAATCAATATTTCTTGGTTAACAAGCAAATGTAAGAAATATTTTATGCTACCTAGGAAACAGTAACTCTCAGATGTTGCATATCCATATTTAACTTTGTTGCAATGCCTGTTATTGTACTCGAGGCTAGAGACTTTGCCAGTCCTCTTTTTTTGGTGAGGTCATGGGAGGTGCTATCCAGTTGTACTACATTCAGTCTGGTGACCGCACTAGAATCCTCAGAGCTGACCAAGAATCTGCTGCATCGTCAACACCTCCACACCATCAGGATCTTTTGCATATTTACCTGGTGCTTCTTCTTCACACTTACCCTGCTGATCCACATTCTCAGTACCATCCAGTTTCACAGCCTCCTTCCGGTATCATGGAAAAACCTGACTGTGACTGTGGCAGCCTTGGGGTCACTGATGTGTCTCAACGCCGCCATATTTTTTCTATGGCTCATCATGGAACGCCAGCAGGCCTGGCCACGTCCTGTGGCAGCTGCCATTACATCCGGCTTCACTTTCCTCGCCTATACCTCGGAATGCTTCATCCTGTGCTCCCAAGTCCAGGAGCAAAGAGGTTTTGTGGGCAGTATACCTGGTCTTCTCAAGATTGTCCAACTGTGGGGTGGTTTTCAGATGATTCCGCTCTTCGTGGAAGCAGACCACGGCCTGCCCAGTGGACTACATCATTGGCACCTGTGGGTGTCTGGAACGTCATATGGTGTCTGTATCCTCATGTCTGTTATCACACTTTTAGTAATATTGGGTGACTTTGCAGGGCAATGCCGTCTGCCTTTTGACAAAGTCATGGTTGTCTTCACTATTATTGGACTGCTGCTATACATGGTAGCTACAGTGATTTGTTTTAACAAGCTAATACAGCTGAGAAATAGTGCTAACAAAAGTTCAGAGCTGGTTATAATGGAGACAGTGGTTACTTGTATCACACTTTTATCTTATACAGTGGACCTTACATTCTCGATTAAAATATTGTGTGACAGGAGTCACACATGAATTCACTCTTTATGCTGAATGTGAGTAGTGTGTTTTTCTATGAATGGTAAAAATGTTAACTGAAATACATATTAGCAAGCAATGAATTTAATATTATGATCTTTATGTAAGTATTGTTTATGTGGAAATGTTCACACGAGGCAATAAATCATGAACATACAAAACTGCTGATTATGCTCACTATCAATTTTATTTTGCCAACCTGAAGATTGTATTTACATTTCAAATGTTTATATTTAATGCAACAATGACTATCTATCTATCTATCTATCTATCTATCTATCTATCTATCTATCTATCTATCTATCTATCTATCTATCTATCTATCTATCTATCTATCTATCTATCTATCTATCTGTCACAAGTACACAAACGTTGAGAGACGTCAATATGTGATTTTACGTAAATGGTTTTGAACGTAAATTGAGTGGTACATCGATTATTTTAATGTACTACTAAACCATTACACTAGATGGGAGCATTTCCATTGAAGCGAATATCTAAGGCGCCTGCCAAACGTCAATGATGATCTAGAATTTATTTCATTCGTTATTAGGGCAGTTTTACTCGCAACAAGACGGATTTTTGTTTACTGAAATGTCCTTTTTAAAAAAAAAAAAAAAAAAAAAAAGCAATTGATCTATTTGGTGGCGAATGCAAGGTCATTTTGAAAACAAGATCATTTAGTATTTTTCTTTTATTCATCGATGAGAGAAAATAACCAAACTTTACACTGTAACGTTTACACTACAATATTTGTATCCCAACTTGAACGACGCAGCATTGTCACATCTGCCTCATCTGTTCTAGACTCTCTAAATCGCTGTTTGAAACGTCGCTCGATAAGACTCGAGCACACGGTGAGTCTGTGATCATTACTCGATGATTGACTAGTCTGGCCTTTTCAACGTCCAATCGTTGTTTTTTGTTTTTTGTTTTTTTCTATAAGGAATTGAGTCAGTTGTCAACAGGCTAAGCAAGACACCGAACATAGTTGGGTAACAACTGATAACACGCATTTGAACACATCATCGTGGTGCGGAAAGAAATTGAATTATTTTACGGACAGTCAGTTTTGCAAGACGTTTGTGAGGAAAATGAAGTTGCTTTATCACGGTAAGCTGTTTTTTTTTTCTTTTTCTTTTACAAGCCCGTTCTCATAGCACTAGTGTCGATGTAACCATCGACTTGCCAACACCGGATTTGAAGTTGTAGCAAGCTAGCCACTTTCTCTTTCATGCATGCGTTGTGTTTGAGCTGAAGAGTTGGCCTAACAATACACGTCTGATTAACTAGTATGATATGTGAGTGTTGGCTGATATTTATCAAGACTTCGAGAAGACATTTGAAGCACAATTTACAAGGAAGGCAATTGCCTCTCCTTTGAGTTCGAACGCGGATAATAGCTGCCATTGCCTTTTATTGTTTGCAAGAATGCTTGCTGACAACACTAACCAGTCATGAGGCCATTGCTGTGCTTTAGTTAAATATTCAAAACAGTACTTTCCCCCAGAGGTGTGTATTTTTTGTTAGTCCCACGTAATTATCGTTATTTCTGTTGACATTTTTACAGAAGCCGCCTGAGAATCATGAACATATGAAACTTGACTCTGCAGTGGGCCGATGTACGTCCCCTGCTGGATTGAATGGCAATGAGAATACAAGGTAAGCACTTTGCCAGTAAATGCGAACTCATTATCGATCGGTTTCCTGAGCTACAAATGACCTTATGTGAGGACAAAGTCCAGCTAGAGAGCGAAGAGGACGGAGAGAGGAAGAGTAGGATCAAAATAGACAAAAAGCAAGCCTGTTTCTTAGAATCCTAGCACAAGTCCATAACATATCAATGTTCATGTTTTATACGTGCTCATAAAAGGTTTTATTCAAAGTCATACAACTTTTGCAAGGCTTGAAAGAGAGATGTGCATAAATCTTGTGGAAATATAATAGGCAAATTAGCCCTCAGGAAACCTAGCCTCAAGGTAATTACTCTAAAATGTAGAAAGTTGCAGACCTGTGTGAATAATGACAGGGGGAACCTATCTCTAACAAATGTTTTCAAACAGAGGTCAAGGTTTCCCCGGAAGCCAACATTTTAAAAGCGTGGATCGTAAACGTCAATAGAAGAAAGGGGTATATTTGCAAGTAACACGCTTTGCAATGTTGCTATCCAGAAGCTCGCCCCATACTTGAACTACCAGGTTTTTATTCTCCCATACATGTAGAACGAGTTATGCTGTCACCTTCTGCCCAGACAACCTGGACTACATCGGGCTGATAATTTAGGCCACGGTAGACCTAAACTAAGCCTTGTGATGATTATTGATTGAGCACTCTCTTTCGGAAGATAACGTACACACAATGATAAGCAACAGAACAACATAATGCGGTCGAGCCTTGGCCAAAAGATTTGGCAGTGACTCATATTTTTGCGTTTCTCCAACTTTGCTGCTTCAGCATTTTTAAAGAAAGATTTCCCTAATATGTTTCATTTAAATTTTAAAGCCATTATTGAAAATTTTATTGGAAAAGTCAGTATTTACACAGTTGACCCGTATTCTAAACGTCTGCAATTCTGCTCAGGCACGAGAACGTTTTACCACTATTGTCAAAATATATGAAACATTTTTTTTAATGTTTCACAGACATAATACCTAAAGCCCAAAGTTATGAAACACGAAACTGAAAACTGAATACATTTTTTGAACACCAGACATTACATCCTGCTTTTGGTACAGTGATCCTTCATTTATTGCAGCAGTTAGGTTCCAGGCCACACCCTCACGATAAGTGAACTCGCCGATATGGTAGCCTTGTTTTTTAAATTATTATTATTTTTTAATTTTTTAAACATAATAAAGTTGTATGACGTGACTACGTCCTTTGGCTGGCCTGGGAACGCCTCTGGATCCCCCTGGAAGAGCTGGATGAAGTGGCTGGGGAGAGGGAAGTCTGGGCGTCCCTGCTAAAGCTACTGCTCCCGTGACCCCACCTCTGATAAGCGGTAGAAAATGGATGGATGGATGGATTTGTATGAATCTCTCCAGTCCCACATTTATTCTTTCCCACACGCTTATTAACTTCTGGCATACTCTTACAAATATTTCCTATACTCGTAAATATGTTTTATACTCTTAAACACTTTTTATACTCATACATAATATTAACAACCAAAAATCTTACCAGGTTACTATACTCCATTGAAGTTGAAGGTGATGCTGATTTCGGATATACTGCACAGCCAGGTAAAGGTTTACTGTACATTATCACCCTTGTATTCTTTTTGTCCTCCTTCATGTACCGGACTGAAGATTCATTTATGGCTTAATGGCTGCCGACAACGGTGAACCTCCCTTCCTTCAATATGTAGAGAAGTTGTCTGTTCAGCTAGTAGACTGCACCCATCGTTCTCTGCTGCTAACTGTATACCTTTTTAGAAGGCACAGAAAGATTGGGCGGCATCGCAGGACTTTAAATAAAATATTCTCGGTACAAGATGAGACTCTATTTATCCCACATATCATCTGACGTCGAAAAATAGGATTATGTCTTGAAACGGCAAATCGGCTACCTTGCTCGCCGTTGTCATTTATTCGCTTTCACAAATTAATATTACTGAAACTTTAGAGCATAAAGTGACAGAACGCAAGCATGTTTATGTACAAATGTTAGGGCTAGCACTCTCTAGCGAGTAATGTTGCCTGTTTGCGAGTCGTATTAAAAGCATGTGACCATTACCTCAAGCAATAATCCAAAATGTCCTCTGAAGCACCCGTTGACAACACCACACCTCTAGGATGCTCCGTGTGTAGCTTTTCTTATCACCATATGCTAGCACTTAGGTTAGCGGATGTTCGCTGTTTAATTATTTGTTTTACCTGACAATTTTACAGTAAACTACAGCTGGGAGTGACAAATAAATAACTTGAAGCAAGAACGTTTTGCTTCTATTCACAGTGCAATTGTGATTGGTGGAATGATGCGTGCAGTGCATGTTGGGTACCAGAGTTCTTTTGCCCCCTACATCGTCAGGACCTTTTGCGATGTGACTATTGCTTATGCGTACATCGCGATGATGATGGATCAAACAATATATCGTGCTGCCCTAGTCAGTACCCTATGAGTTTCCCTGCTACAGATCAGACGGCACCAATATGGTGTGTGCCATCATATGCGCTGTTAAAAATAGAGGCTTTAGTGTTATCTATTTAAAAAAAAAAAAATGAAAGAAAACAAGGGAGCACAAAACAGAAATCAAACGAAATAGTGGGGGTGGCTAATGTTCTGAGCAGCAGGTGAGGTGAGGAGCAATGTCACAGTTTGATGTCTTGAGCCAGTGCAGCCAGTGGCATATTCAAATGATTGAGTGAATCGGGTCTCTATTATCTGTTGATGAAAGCGAGTTAAAAATAAGTGTATGTTGGGTTTGAGTGAATGTGGCAGTTAGTAATGGTCGAATTACCCAAGCGTTCAGTGATATGCAGTACTAGGTGTGGGGTCTGTTTGAAAGGCAAACAGCTGTGTCTTTGGTTCTTGAAATGCAGTAAAACAGGTAGTGGCAGTTTTGTTTTACTTGGGTTTGTGTCTGCAGGGTAACTCTTGTGTTATGCTTACATAAAAAGGTGAATAATGAAGGAATGGCTTGTGCTCAAAGAAATTACTTAAAATACTAAAATTAAAGTTCTCTACTGTGAAGTGCCGTCTGATAAATTCTGCAGTATTTGGTTGAACCAAAAGAGTGTGTCCACCTATACACGTCACAATCTGTTTTACTTATTCTAAACCCGCTGTATTTATATTCATTAAGGCATCTCTCTCAATTGCAGAGTTTGACAGTTACAATATATATGCCTACCTTCTCCAGAATAGTCTTCACTTTCTGAAGTTAATCTGTCTGTATCATGTCAAAGGCAATGTTTTGTTTGAAAGTAATTAGCCTGAACATCAGTAAACACTTACATTATACTCTTTGCTCTTTGTTTACACCCAGAAGGATAGTGCAGCAGTCTACTACAAAATTGAAGTCACTCAGTTAAGAATTTTGAGCAGTCATTCACCATGAGCTAAAGATTAGTTTTTAAAACAATGATATAACACACACCATTTTAGTCTCCCATGGGGTGTGCATTCATTTAATAACAATGTAGGCCTTTGTCGCTCTAGCTTAACTAAGAAATGCTTTGCCCAATTATGTTGCCCTGACAACAGTGATGTTTTGTTAAGGTTGATTGGACATGGTCATGTGTGAGCAGTTGTGATATGAAAGGAAAAACCTTTCATACATCCTACTTCTATACAGCCACAACATTTCACTTATATCTCAGCGCTGATCTTGTATTTATTTTTTTCCTCTTTAGGAAATAAACGATGCAGAAAAATACAGTAACAATTTGAACAGTGTATGGCTTCATCTGAAGATCCCGGGAGAGAGAGGGTGTTTAAATGCAGTGGGAAGTTTGACTGAGCTAATAAATTTTTTTCATGCTGCACTGAAATTTTCGATTGCTCGAGTTTGACTAACTAACAAAAGCATGTCATTAGCCAGAGGCTGAGCGGCACTGTATTTGTTTATGAAGTAGACGTGTGACTAGGGCGCGAGGTAGTTAACGTTTATCCCTTGCCTATTATGTTCCTAGGTGGGACTTGTTGCTCCTCTGTACTGCACAGAACAATTTGAAAATGAATATGAATCCACTGTAACATCCCTAGTAATAAAGTTTCTGATGCATGCCTGCCTAAAAAAAATTTGCAAACTAAAACACATGCCTGTCAAAAAAATGTTTGCAAACTAAAACGCAAGTTCCTCTTGGATGCACGTTAAATATTTCACTGGACACAGGGTCCTTGGTTCACGAAGGAGTTCCCATTCCTACAGCAGCGATGTGCTGTAACCTGCATTTTGACGCAGGTCGGAACACTCTGTAGTCTATTAATAACCTAAGCTAGTGCAATAATAAAGTTTTAATGATGTTGAGGGCGGCACGGTGGCCGACTGGTTAGCGCGTGAGCCTCACAGTTCTGAGGACCCAGGTTCAATCCCCGGCCCAGCCTGTGTGGAGTTTGCATGTTCTCCCCGTGCCTGCGTGGGTTTTCTCCGGGCACTCTGGTTTCCTCCCACATCCCAAAAACATGCGTTAATTGCCTGTAGGTGTGAATGTGAGTGCGGATGGTTGTTTGTTTGTATGTGCCCTGCGATTGGCTGGCAACCAGTTCAGGGTGTACCCCGCCTCCTGCCCGATGACAGCTGGGATAGGCTCCAGCACGCCCGCGACCCTAGTGAGGAGAAGCGGCTCAGAAAATGGATGGATGGATGGATAATGATGTTGAAAGTTGCAAGTCAGCCAGTGGGTGTCATATTCAGTCTGAAATATGAAAGAGCACAATGGATGCAATACAAACTGCAATATTTTAGTCGAATACCCTGCAGCTCAAAGCAAAAACCATGAGAGTATGACCATTTCTTTGAGGAACAATGATGTTTTTTTTTTCTAACTTGACATCATACTGGTTTGATTACTTATGGTTGTCATTTAAAGGGCATGTCAAATTGTCAAGGGAGAAATTGACAATGTTCCTCAATGTTATGCCACCCTAGTGCAGTAAAGAGCCAAATACAAAATAACATGCTTTACCCTGTATGTGTCAATTTAGCAGATGTGTTTTTATTTGCAATAACACTGGGGAACACAATTTTTGTTGAGTTAGGTCTAACAGCTGTTTTTAACAAATTTTTGGGTTCGGAATCCAAAACTGATGTCAGTTTTTCTCTATTACATCAAGTTTTTTAACTATAGATCCCCGTTTTCGTTACTGTAGTTAACATATATGTGCTTGTTTTATCAAACGTTTCAAATATTGACATACAATGAAATATGAAAGAAGCGGGCATCCGTGCAATGTTTATTTAACACTATTATCTTTTGGATAGGGGACAAATCCTACAAAATTCTGACTATGCTAGCTTTCTGTTTGCAGATATTGATAGTACTGACGTATTGGGAGCTGCACACACCTCTCACCGCAGTCTCAATTGTGACTGCACAAACAAGTTGCCACGTAGCTCTAGATGAGTCCAATCGTAATCAGCTGGCAAGTCTTACTACAGCTAATCAGTGGAATTTTGCTTATTTGGAGGGTAAATTAAATATACAGGTGGAGTGATTATGGTAATAGTTGAGAGTAATCTACAGTCTTGAATGGTGCTGTAAAATGCATCTTATTAATAATTTAAATTTACAATTCTACAGACTCCAATTCCAATGAAGTTAGGATGTTGTGAAAAAATTAAATAAATACAGAATACAGTGATTTGCAAAACCTACGGTATATGCATTTGCATACACTACAAAGACAAGAGAGTAAATTATTTCTCACAAAGGGCTTCCTCAACCTCTGCTCCTGCAAACTGAAATTTTCTGCTCATAAATAGATACTCTGAACTCGTGTCTTTAAGCTCTGATACACTCTTCACACCAAAATTGACTGTTCATTCATCTATAATAATACCTGTGACTGCCCCTGATCTCATTTTACAGTCAATCGCTGTACTCTTCTTACTTGTATAAGTAAATACAGTGCATGGATTTATCATTAGTATTACATTCAACATTAGCAGAATCAAAAACATCACTCTTAAGCTTTAATTGCCAGACACATTATCGTACGTTCCACTACAAAGCGTCTTGATAAACTCTAAAATTAATTTTTCTATGGATGACAGCAATTCATCCAGGCCCTGTGATGGTCCTAAACCATCATGCCCCTTCAACCATACGTCACCTTCGATGAGGTTTTGTTGGTGTGCTGTGCCCTTTTTTTTTCTCCACACGTTCATTGTGTATTCCTTCCAAAAAAACCAACTTTTTCATGTTTCATCTCTCCAAACAATTTCCAATCCAGGTGTTTTTTTTTGCAAACTTCAAACATGCAGCAATGTTTTTTGGACAGCAGTGGCTTCTTCCGTTGTGTCCTCCAATGGCATCCTTTCTCGTTTCATGTTTTACTTATCAGTACAGATGTTAGCATGTCCCAGAGATGTCTTTAAATCTTTAGCCAACACTCTAGAATTTTTCTTCACCTCATTGACCATTCTGCGCTGTGCTCTTCTCCTACGGTCATCTTTACAGGACGGCCCACTCTTTGGGAGAGTAGCAATAGTGCTGAACCTTTTCTATTTATTAATCAATCTATTTTACCGTGGACTAATGAGCATCAAGGCTTTTGGAGATATGTACTTTTGGGGCACTTTTCCAGCTTCATGCAAGTTTACAATTCTGAGGTATTCTGAGAGCTTTTTGCGCAAGGTATGGGCTACATCACTATGGTTATAAAGATTAGAAAACTTGTAAGTGTTGTGGTTTTTTTAATAGAGCAGCACAGTTTTACCCAACACTTCCTATCTCGTCACCTTGATTGATCATTTGCCACTTCTGACTCCATTAGCTCTCTGAGCAGTCGTCATGCTAGGGGTTCACGTTTTCCACCCTTCACAGTGAATACGTGAAATTAGTTTTGAGAGTATGCATTTCACTTGCTGAAGACAAAACTGAAGAGAAAATGCCCCAAGAACAAGCAGAAACTGAAGATAGTTCCAGTAGAGGACTTGGTAGAGCATCATGAGAGATGAAATGCAGTGTCTCGTGATGTATGTGCATTCCAGACTTCTGGCTCTAATTGACTGCAAAGGATTTGCGACCAGAGAAGTAATACAATAATAAAAAGTGAAAGTTATTTGTGATTTTTAATTTTGTTTATTTCAATTGTGCAAAGTGATGTACACACCAAAGTTCTCTGCGCATGACTTAATGGTTCCCTGCGGGCACCATGTTGGCTGCTTCTGCTGTACATCATATCAAATGGAATCTGTGCATGGGGAAACGCTGTGTTTATCAACAACCATGCATCTAATTTATTTTAAAAGTGGTTTTTAAAAATAACTGGTTATTTTCAATATTATTTCGGAATGCACTAACTTATTTTCAATATTATTTCGGAATGCACTAACTTTAGTGTTGTCTTTTTCTTCTTGGCAGACTGAGTGGGAGTACTGCAATGACTAGCCAGCAGCCTAGCCATGGAGAAAGCGCTTACTTCAGAGACAAACAGCCACCTGCTTTGGCCCCTAAACTCCATGTCCATCGATCCGAGTCAAATGAGACCCTTACTATCCATTTCTCAGCTCTTGGGAAGGAGGAAGAGGAGGAGGAGGAAGAGCTGTACACATCATCAGTCTCCTCCAAATCTACCACTCAGGATGAATTAAATATTGTGACAGGCGTTGAGGCTAGTGAGGAGATGTTTGAAGCACAGCAATCGGAGCATTCAGATGATGTGGCTCCCACACCCCAATCTATCAGACTTTCTCCACTTTCCACTTGTCACACAACTTCATTGCCAGATTTTGTCGAGCAGAAAGGCACAAGTTCCAATCCATCCCCCACTAAATCTTTGAGCTTTCCGTCAGCTGACAAGTCCTTTCTAACTTTGATGAAATCTTTTGCCTCTGACATTGAGACTAAAGATGGAGTCTCTTCTATTACTGCTCCCACAACAAGGCACAGGCATCTGATGAAATCTCTGGTTAAATCGTTATCATCTGACACCTCTCAGGAATCCTCACCCTATCGTCTTTCAGAGTCCCGCCTTAATCTGCAACTCTTCAAACAATTCACTCAGTCCCGGATGCAGAATACTAGTACATCAACAACTGGTGATTCAAAAACAGCCCCTTCTTCTCCACTAATCTCACCAGATAACCGCAGCTTCTTCAAAGTCTCAGAGGTTGAAGCACGAATTGAAGACACTAAACGTCGTCTCTCCGAGGCCATCTATGAACCACTTCAGCTCCTGAGTAAGATCATGGATGAAAAGAGCAGCAGCAGCCTTAGTCGACCAAAGGCTTTATCTGCCAGTGCATCCGAACTCTACAACCTGACTTCCGTCAGTGGCCACCTTGACAGCAACGACGACTGCATCAAAGAGGAAGAAGGCAATGAATTGGAAGGGGAAAGCCCAAACACTGGGACCTCTGGTCCAGCAGATTCTCATGTGGCACCTTCTGACATGAAGAGCCCCAACAAATCATGCTCATTCCCGATATATTTGGACAAGTGCTCCATGTCTGCTCTTGCAAAACAGGAGGATGAGGACTTTTGCATTTTGTACAGCGAGGACTTTGAATCTTGTACTGACACTGATGTTGACGTTGGTACTGGAACTGGTAGGCAGTCTCAAGTGCCTTTAAGTGGTAGTACTGAACCTTGCAGCGAGGATGAATCTGAAGATGCTGAGCCCACACCTAGTGTTCCTCACTATACCCTTTTCATTCTTACTATTCTGGTCTATGGGTGTTTTATATTGCCTTTGCCGGACTACGTCAGAGGAATGCTGCTTGCCGTGGCATTAGGATTCTTTGTCGCAATAGGAGTTGTGTGGCTGACTGGACCAAAACCTGACAGACGCTTCAGAGGTTCCAAACTCCATGGAAAATTGTGGAATCTTACACGATTAGACATTAATGAACCAGAAATCTTTAAGGTAAGTGGAAAATTTATTTTTAAATGTAATATATTAATCAATCAAGAACTGAATATTTTCTTGAGCCTAATTCCTTGTCAAAACCTTAAACCTGTAAATTGTTTTTCCTCATCAGGGCTGGATGAATGAAATAACAAATTATGACCCAGAAACCTACCATGCCACATTGACACACTCTGTGTTTGTCCGCCTGGAGGGCTCCATCATCCGTCTGTCTAAACCAAACCACAATATTGCCCGACGTGCCATTCACAGTGAACCAAAACCGGATGTAACCTACATCAGCCAGAAGATCTATGATCTAACAAACAGCAAAGTATGTTATTGAATGAGTTTCTTCCGCCATAAAACACACACACACATTATTTGATACATGATCATTTCCAACTATCGTTAGGTCTAGGGCTAGCCTGCCATTCATAAACCTAACCCAACAACTACATTTAATCCACACCATCTTCTAGGTACATCTAGTGCCTCAGAGCCTGGCCAGGAAACGGATATGGAACAAAAAATATCCCATCTGCATTGAACTCGGCAAACAGGATGATTTCATATCTAAGGTGGAAGGTGACACCAGTGAGAACAGAGGAGAGGGAACAGGAGGAACTCAAGAGTCAGCCCGGTCAATGTCCTCCAGTAGAGAGCTTACTCTCTATCTGTTTGGAAGGACTGGGAGGGAGAAGGAGGAGTGGTTCCAGAGGTTTATATCAGCTTCTATGCTTAAGGTGGATTTGAAAAAAGCTGCAAGTCCTGCAAGCTCCAGAACTGGTGAGAATAAATTATTTATTTTCATCCAAAACATTCTCAGTTACTTCCATACAACTGTCCATTTTAGTAATTGATTGATTATTGATTATATTTTAATCGTCCATAAACACATTTCAAGATCATCTTAAAAGGGACTGAAAACCTTTGGTAATTCCCCAGCTTGTTCTTTTAATTGTTGCCCACAGCACTGAACTCTCACAGTCGGAGTAGTAGCCGCAGCAGTCTGGATGATGCCCTGGCATCACAACCCAAGACAAAAGATTCCCCAACAGCAGGCAGTGCCAAAACCCAGCTGTTGGACTACAGTGTCTACATGGCTTCATTATTGCCAAAAAAGGTTGCACTCAGCTCCCCAGCTACCAGCTCCGAGCTCCACTGTTCCCAGAGCAGCCCAGGAGCTGACAAGAAGGTATTACACATTCCACTCTGCTCATTGTCGATTAAAGGTATTTCCTTAATAGATGGCACATCAGTTATCTTTTATATATCAATGTTAAGTATATTAGAATCATGACCTGTTCATTATCCTTAATGCGTGTATGTTTTTCAACGTATTGTTCCTATAGCTTCAGAGCCCCACCTCAGTACAGGAGCAGCTCAAGGAGGAGGGGGAGGATCCTGTTGCCTGGGTGAATGCAGCTGTTGGCCGGCTCTTCTGGGATTTTCTACGGGAGCCTTATTGGGCTGAACTTGTCTCCAAGAAGATTCAAATGAAACTCAGCAAGATACGGGTGAGCAGATTGAGGCCCATTTTACATTTACAATTTTACAAGCGTAAGAAATTCAAATTCAGGATCAAAATCAAACTCGGGATTCAGTCAGGCTTTCTATGGTTTGGTTTCCTGTCCTTTAGGCATTATTTGTTTGATAATAACAGAGTTCTAGACTCCATAATGGTTCCTGCCAGTAATTTCTTTCAATGGTGAGGTTGGTAATATGGTAGTGTAGCAGTACGGTGCTGGAAAATGTTTGAGCACAGACATATCCACAAGGGACTGACATGTAGAGATGTGTTTGTGTGTTATCTCTCTGTATCTGTGTTATATACTTTTTGTTAACATTATTATTATTATTATTAAGAAGTTATTCCCAAATTATAAAGTATTTTTGGGGAGAACAAGTAATTACTACTTGTCTTTTCCAGTTGCCATACTTCATGAATGAGCTAACCCTGACAGAACTAGACATGGGTGTGGCCACACCAAGGATCCTTGGAGCGTCCAGTCCTTCCATCGACTATAAAGGCAAGAGAGAGAAAAGAATGCAAACATATGTATACGCTCAGCTGAAGCACTTGTGCACAAACTCTTAATTTATAACAACATTTTCATTGAAATCTCTTGAAAATGAATCATCTGCTCAAATTGTTAACTAAAAGAAAACAACATTGCAGGGATGTATCTAGGCTATTAATATTGTATCTAGCAAGACAATTGTAGCTTTCAGCGAGTACAAAACGTCACTAAACAAAAAATGTATGTGTATGGGTGCGCAAAAAAAAAAAAATCCCATGGTTGACAGGTCTAAAATTTTCTTTCCGCTGATGTTTCCAGTCAGGATATTTGGGACTTTGTGCTTCCAGTTGAGATAAGTGTAAAGATGGATGGATGGAATTCAATTGGTTTGAGAACTATTCACTGAGCCCTACAGCAGGTCTTGTATGTAAATATTACATACTCTGTTGAGTATGTGTGCATATTGCCCCACGCCATTGTCTTGAAGCACTTGTGTAATTGGGTTTCATGTTTTACTGTCATGCGCATGAGTGTCTCTAATGTCCATACAAGAAGACAATCTGCATGGGTGAATGCGTTTTTTTTTTAGGTAGTCCACCCTGTAGCCGTCTGTCCGTGTATGGCCAATGTGCTGGGTAGCTACTAGGGGTTGAATGACCAGATTTTTTGTAGTCCATGATAAGATGATGATAGTCTGCTCGACTTAGAGTATTTGATGCTAATTTTTTTCCAGTCGTCATTTCTCTGTGCGCGTTTCCAAACACAAGCTCTCTCACTCATTCTCGGCTGCACAGGACACACTCTCCGACTCATTCATCCAATCACATTCAGATTGATTATATTTGAGGAGAGAGGTGCATATTTTGAGTGACCGTGCTACCCGTCTCATTTTTATTATGATTGTATCACACGCTTTTAGGCACTGCTGATTGTTTTCTACGTGGACTCACCACCTGTTAATTTCAGCGAAGCGTCAGTGTTGTCGCCAAAACATGAATGCCGATTAATCGACCTCATGCTATAAACATCACTGGGAAGTCGACTAGTCGGTTCAACCCCAAATAGCTACCAACTGTGTCTTCAAATGCCCTCACATTAATTTCATTGCATCACTGCGATGTCAATATATCCAAATGTAATCGTGGAAAATATCCATATATGTCCATGACTAATTTTCAGTGAATGCTTAAAAATGGCCATGCCACTGTCTTCTAATGTGGCACTAACGACTGAAGTTATTGACATGATCATAATGTTAAAGGGAACCTATTATGGAAAATTGACGTTGTAATAGCTTGTATACAAATAGTTGGGTCTCTTGGTCATGGGTGGAGATGTGGAGGCTGTATTATGTCAAATTTAGAACACCTTTCCCACAGACAAATTTTCAGAAATAGGGAGCTGGCAGCTATTTGGTTGTTTAATTTCACACTTGCTGGCTCTGTCCCCATCATCTCATATGTTCTGGACACCATCGTCCCTATTCATTGTCTAATCTTTGCGTTATCTTACTTTGCTTCAAAACAAATACCACATTTGAAGCCTTCACTTAACCTGACGTCATTCCATATGAATCTTGGAATGAAGAGATAGAAACTGTTTGAGAAAGGCCGGCCGGCCACTCTGAGGAAAGTTGTGGATTGGAAGAACATTCTATTTATTACACGTGCGAATGGCCAATCAGATCAACCAGAACGCTACCAAAGAGGTTATAATCACTAAGGTGCTCAGGTATCTTGCCAAGTTAAAACCGTTTCCAAAAGGAAAAGCCTTTATTTTCTCAGCACACTTTACAAATCTAATCCAAATGTCATAAACCTGCTGCTTACTTGCTTCTTTGGAGATAACATTGTTCACAAGCTTGCACTTTAACTGTGAGCAGTACAACTAAATCACACCTGTGGTTGCTCAGTCTACTCCAGTATCGGAAACTTGAATGACACTTTGAATGATGGATTGTGAGATAGCAAAACTAGTCTTCCCGCAGTGTCGTGTGGATTGGTAGAAGGTTAAATTGCATAAGATCTGCGAGATATTCCTCACCAATCGCTTGACTGTATACCTGATGAATGTTTTTAAAGTGACAAAAATCTGGCACTGGCTCAAGTTTACTTTCTCTCATTACCTCCCCGTTTTACTTCCATCATCTGTGCACATTTGCTGCCCTCTTGAGGTTAACCGAGGACTGTTTACTCCAAAGTACATAGAATAGAATAGAATGGAATCTTGTCCAATTTGATATACATACAGTGGGTACGGAAAGTATTCATACCACCTTACATTTTTAACTCTTTGTTATATTGCAGCCATTTGCTAAATGATTTCAGTTTTTATTTTCCTCATTAATGTACACACAACGCACTGTATTGACAGAAAAAAACAGAATTGTTGACATTTTAACAGATTTATTAAAAAAGAAAAACTGAAATATCACACAGCCATACGTATTCAGACCCTTTGCTCAGTATTTAGTAGAAGTACCCTTTTGCGCTAATACAGCCATGAGGGATTTTGGGAATGATGCAACAAGTTTTTCACACCTAGATTTGAGGATTCCTCTGCCATTCCTCCTTGCAGATTCTCTCCAGTTCTGTCAGGTTGGATGGTGAATGTTGGTGGGCACCCATTTTCAGGTCTCTCCATAGATGCTCAATTGGGTTTAAGTCAGGGCTCTGGCTGGGCCATTCAAGAACAGTCACTGAGTTGTTCTGAAGCCACTCCTTCTGTATTTTAGTTGTGTGCTTGGGGTCATTGTCTTGTTGAAAGGTGAACCTTCGGCCCAGTCTGAGGTCCTGAGCACTCTGGAGAAGAACAATTCCGTTTTTTCTGTCAATATGGGGTGCTGTGTGTACATTAATGAGGAAAAAAATGAACTTAAATTATTTTAGCAAATGGCTGCAATATAACAAAGAGTGAAAATTTTAAGGGGGTCTGAATACTACTCACTGTGCAAAGAAAACAAGAAGCTCTTGATTGTGATTGGCCAACTCAGTGCAGATACCAAGCCCAGATAAATAAAGAGGGTTGGAGTCAGTCACACTATATTCAATATTGTTATATCTTTAATATTATCAACATCACCAAATCACAATCCCTCCTTGAGCCTTATATCCATGAGGAACAAATTATGCTGCACTTGCTCATGATACTGCCATTCATATTGGAGTTTGTTAATTTCTCAGTGGGGCACTCTGCCATCATAATTATGGAATGAGACAACACTGTATGTCTCAGCAATATGTGAACTCTGAAGTTACAGTGGGGCGAAAAAGTATTTAGTCAGCAGTCACCAATTGTGCAAGTTCTCCCACTTAAAAGGTTACAGAGGCCTGTAATTTTCATCATAAATATACTTCACTTATGAGAGACAAAATGAGGGGAAAAAAAAACCAGAAAATCTTTTTTTTTTTTTTTAAAGAATTTGTTAGCTAAACATGGTGAAAAATAAGTATATGCTCAATAACAAAAGTTCATCTCAATACTTTATGTACCCTTTGTTGGCAATGACAGAAGTCAAACGTTTCACACACTGTTGCTGGTATTTTGGCCCATTCCTCCATGCAGATATCTTCTAGAGCAGCGATGTTTTGGGGCTGTTGCTGGGCAACGGAGACTTTCAACTCCCTCCAAAGATTTTCTATGGGGTTGCGATCTGGAGACTGGCTAGGCTCCTCCAGGACCTTGAAATGCTTCTTACGAAGCCACTGCTTCGTTGTCCAGGCGGTGTGTTTTGGATCATTGTCATGCTGAAAGACCCAGCCACGTTTCATTTTCAATGCCCTTGCTGATGGAAGGAGGTTTTCACTCAAAATTTCACGATACATGGCCCCATTCATTCTTTCCTTTACACGGATCAGTCGTCCTGGTCCCTTTGCAGAAAAACAGCCCCAAAGCATGATGTTTCCACCCCCATGCTTCACACTAGGTATGGTGTTCTTTGGATGGAACTGTATTGCCAAGATGAAGCTGAGAGACACCACACCTGATTTAAAGCTGCTATCAAAGCAACCTGAGCTTCCATAACATACCAGCAGTGTTACAGGATGATGACGTCCATGCCAATTTTAATAGTAACACCTTCTTTTCAACCTTCTTTGTTTTTGGTGATGCAGTAATCCATGCAAAAAAAAAAAAAAGCTCCAACCAAGTGTTTACTTAATATGAAAGAACTATAAACCACTATATAAAAAAAACTTCACATCGCATAGTCAAATCCAATGGCAATTTATAATCTTCAGTTTCCCAACATGCATGTTTTTCGAATGTGGGAGGAAACTGGAGTACCCAGAGCAAACCCACGAAAACATATGGAATATGAAACAAAATTCTAGGCGGTTGTGCTAACCATAGCTCCACATGTTGCCCTACAAATCAGCCCATTCTTTAAATTGTACCCCTCTCATTTTCACTTTGCTCCTGCAGGTCTGTGGTTTGACTTGAACATTTCCTACAGTGGGTCCTTCCTGATGACCCTTGAAACTAAGATGAACCTGATTCGCTTGGGCAAGGAAGGAGAAAGCCTCCGTTTAGGAGAAGATGGGTAAAGAATCCAAACTCCAAACTATCACTAATTTAAGAAAGGGTCTCAGTGGTTTCCATGTTTGATTTATTATTTTTTTTCTTTAAATGTATTTTATTTTTTGGGGGGTGTGGGGTTTCCCCTTTGCATAATATAAAAAGCTACTTTTCGTCTTCGGAAATCACATTTTGTTGAGCTAACCTCACCTGTTTCTCTTGATTTTTCTATACCTTCTCTTCCTCCTCTCTACTTTCTTGGATTCTGCTTTTATGCTGCTGTTAAATGGATACATTTCTGTTGTTGGTAAGTGCTGATTGATAGCATAAAAAAATATTTGCCTGTGTAGTTTGGGTTGTAGCATTTCATATAAATATGTGTAATAATTGCAATGGCATTATTTCTGAGGGGCATGTTATTCTCTAGAATCCCTTCTGAAAATATGTTAAGTTAATGAACAACAGCTATATTTATCCACAAGAGTCCCCTCCAAAAGTATTGGAACGGCAAGGTCAATTCCTTTGTTTTTGTTGTATACTGAAGACATTTGGGTTTCAGATCAAAAGATGAATATGAGACAAAAGTTCAGAATTCCAGCTTTCCATTCATGGTATTTACATCGAGATGTCTTTAACAACTCAGGGCAGAGCACCTTTTGTTTGAAGCCACCCACTTTTCAAGTATTGGAACCAACATGATTAAATTAACTTAAGTTAATAACATTTAATATTTGGTGGCATAACCCTTACTTGCAATAACTGCATCAAGTTTGCGACCCATTGACTTCACCAGACTGTTGCATTCATCATTTGAAATGCTTTTCCAGGCCTTTACTGCCGCCTCTTTCAGTTTTTGTTTGTTTGTGGGGGTTTCTGCCTTCAGTTAACTCTTCAGGAGGTAAAAAGCATGCTCTATATGGTTAGGGTCTGGTGATTGTCTTGGCCAGTCTAAAGCCTTCCAGAGACTTTGTGAGAAGAAATATAGAGGCCATACCACAACAGGCTTGCTGCAGTTATTGCAAGTAAGGGTTATTCCACCAAATATTAAATGTTAGTCACATTAAGTTAATTTAATAATGTCTGTTCCTATACTTTTTCTCACTTGAAAAGTGGGTGGCTTCAAACAAAAGGTGCTCTGTCCTGAGTTGTTTAACACATCTTGATGTACTGTAAATACCATGAAATGAAAGCAGGAATTCTGAACTGTTTTGTCTCATATTAATCTTTTGATCTGGAACCCAAATGTCTTCTTCAGAATACAACAAAAACAAAGGAATTTACCTTGTCGTTCCAATACTTTTGGAGGGGAATGTATTTTCTGGATTTGCACAAAAACCATGTGTAGATGTGATAGGTGAATAAGGAGGCTTGCAGTAATACATTTCTGTTGGTGTGGCTATAGATCCAGACCCCGAACTTACTGCCTGGCTGACAGTGATGAGGAGTCTTCCAGTGCAGGCTCATCAGATGAAGAAGATGCGTCTGATCAGTCAAATGAAGTCCCTGGAGCTGAAGGGTGAGGAAAGGTCTCTAAATGTAACAAGTGTGTTACAACAAGCTTGTGTTGAGCACCTTGTCCTCCTGTTATACCAATGTATTCCATTAGACAGTGATTGAAATTAATTAAAAGAGTGGAAAATCTTGGCTGAGATGTTAAATAAGCACTCGGACTGCCCACAGCTCCACGAGCTGGTCCTCCGTTTCTGAGGTTCACCAAACTTTGTGTTATTTTACTGGTATGCTGATATTTTGAAGGCATAGTTTTACAGGTTACCGGATATGTTGAGCTGATGTTTCCCGAGTGTTGCCGAAGGGACCGGAGGCAGGAGTGTTGTAGAATGGTGGTGTCGTCAATATAGACTTTCTTTGGAAAATACTTCTTGCCTTCTGGTGAACCTACTTATACAAAATACGACATCAGGTAGGACATGTTTGTTCCTCCTTCAGGTTGCTGCTTGACTGGCTGCATTCAGTTTCACGTCACAATTGACGGAGTGATGACTTGGGAGTCGTAGGCTTTCTCTGCACACATGATTTTTGGTCGTAAATATTGAACAGGTGTGTCAGGTTTAAATGTAGATTATTTGTAGTTAATAAAAAATAAACATAAAACATGACAAAGGTAGAAAAGGACGTGTTGCAATGAATGACTTGTACAGAACAAATCACTTTTTCATCCATTACTATCCCAACCAATAAATGCAATCATAGCATTGTATAATTGAGTAATTAAACAAATTCAGATTTTAAGTTATCTTGTGATTTTACCTAGATATACTTTTGTTGGAGGCCACAAACCCAGCAAGATCATGCGCTTTGTCGACAAGATCACAAAGTCCAAATACTTCCAGAAAGCCACAGAGACAGAGTTCATCAAAAAGAAGATGGAGGAGGTATCCAACACCCCTCTCCTTCTCACAGTGGAGTTGCAGAAACTCCAAGGAACTCTTGCAGTCAACATACCTCCCCCGCCCACTGACAGGATTTGGTACGTTCAAGACATTGGCATCTTCATGACCTGTGAAATTGAATGTCCTGCACTGGAAATGTAAAACTCCACTGAGTTATCTGACCTAGTGTTTGTAAATGTAAACTGTGTGTGTGTGTGTTTGGAGGTTTAGGGCCATTTATTGTGTAAACTTTTTTTTATTTATTTTTCTCTCTCTCTTTCTCCAGGTATGGCTTCAGGAAGCCCCCTCACTTGGAACTGAAGGCACGACCTAAACTGGGAGAAAGAGAAGTTACTCTGGCTCATGTCACCGACTGGATTGAGAAAAAACTGGAGCAGGAGCTTCAGGTACTGATGCACCGTATATTTAATTGGTGCATCGCATTCAGATTGCAAGACACAGTGGATCTTCTAAAGTCAAACTTTCCTATATGTTTACCATTACTGATATCATACTCGAAGGTGATAAAGTAAACCCTCATTTATCGCGGCAGTAAATGAAATCAATGAAGCATTGACCAATTACAGTGCCATGAAAAAGTATTGGCCCCCTTCTCAAATTCTTATGTTTTAGCATAGTTTCCCCACTTTCATGTTTAAGATCAGCAAACAAATGTAAATATCAGTACAAATATAACCAAAGTGTATTTAAAATTCTGTTTTTAAATGGTGATTTCATTTATTAAGGGAAAAAAAATAGTTACCTGGCCCTGTTTGGAAAAAGTAATGCCCCCCTAAACCTAATAACTGGTTGGGCCATTCTTAGCAGCAACAACTGAAATCAAGCGTTTTCTATAACTGGCAATGAGTCTTTCACATCTCTTTGGAGATATTTTGGCAAGCTCTTCCTTGCAGAATTGTTTGAATTCAGCAAAAATTGAGGGTTGTCAAGCATGAACGGCCTTTTTAAGGTCATACCACTGCATTTCAATCGGATTCAAGTCTGGACTTTGACTAGGCTACTCCAAAACCTTGATTTAGTTTTTTTAAGCCATTCAGAAGTTGACTTGCTGGTGTGTTTTGGATCGTGATCCTGCCGCAGAACCCAAGTGCGCTTCAGCTTGAGGTCACAAACTGTTGGCTGAACATTCTCCTTTAGGGTTTTCTGCTAAAGAGCAGAATTCATGGTTCCATCAACCACAGCAAGTTGTCTTGGTCCTGAAGGAGCAAAGCAGCCCAAGACCGTCACACTACCGACACTTTTTGACTGTTGCTATGATGATCTTTTTCTGAAATGCTGTGCTACATTTCTGGCAGATGTGAGACACACACCTTCCAAAATGCTCAACTTTCATCTCGTCAGTTCATATAATTTTCTCCCCAAAGTCTTGGGAATCATTCAGATTGTTTTGCAGAAGTAAAACGAGCCTTGTTCTTTTTGGTCAGCAGTGGTTTTCACCTTGGAACTCTGCCATGGATGCCATTTTTGTCCAGTCTTTTTTCCCTATGGTTCGCTGGAATCCTAAAGCTTTAGAAATGGCTTTTGTAAGCCTTTCTAGACTGATAGATGTCAATTACTTTATTTCTTGACTGTTCTGGAATTTCCTTGTCATTTTGTTGCAGCTTTTGTAGATCTTTTGTCCGACTTGATTTTTTTCGGGTCAGATTATGTTTAAGTGATTTTTTTTGATGTGATCAGTGAAAATTAAACAGAAGTTGTGATTTGCCACAATTAATTCATGATTTAACAAGGGGGGTAATAACGTTTTCACACAGGGCCAGGTTACTTTGAATAGTTTTTTTACCCTTAATAAATGAAATCATTTAAAAACAGCATTTTTAAGTTCACTTGGGTTATATTTGTCTGATATTTACATTTGTTTGATGACCTAAAGTGGGGAAAGTATGCAAAAATATAAAGAATTTGAGAAGTGGCCCAATACTTTTTCACAGCACTATTAACTATATTACTGTATAAAATTCACTTTACAGAGGTTTTATTTGTCCACTTGAGGTATACACACAAGCATGCACGCACGCACGCCTACTGGGCATGCCTTGCTTGAGTGACATGAACAACAGGCGATTTCCTGGGTTAAGCATTTGCAACGTTCCCCACACTGACGGTCTTGGAAATGTAGTGAGCAAAAAGCATTATGGGTACATTACGTTTTCGACTACAGTACTGTAGTTGTAGAAAATCAAGCTAAATGTTGTCTTGCATTTGTTCCTGTTGATATTGATTTGAGTGTGTGCATTAGCTATTCGTCGGGCTAAGATTGGTATTTGTGAATTTATTTCAGAAAATACTGACTGTTGCTTGTGTTTTAAAACTGTGACTTTCTGGTCATGTCCTTTTGATTTACCAAATGTATCAGTTGCATATACTCCGTAAGGTTTCTTTTCCTGCTAAGTACAAGAGCCCAATTTGACCGTCTGTGAGTCATTGCTGCCACATTGAAATCATTTAGCATATAAAGCTGACCGCATTATAAATGTGCAGGTGTGTAACTGCACTACACTGACCTTAAAAATAAATCAATCTGTGATGCACTGAATCCGCAATGAATATCCTGCAATATAGCAAGGGATTACTGTACCTCAGTTCAGCATTCATCAAAAAATTCATTAGCGGTGTCTGTGTTTTATTTTTCTTTGGGTTTTGGTGGTCTTTGTTTTGTGACACAAAAGATGTAACACCACTATGGATGAATGACTTCACTAGGGCTCTGTTCAGCATAGGACAAAGAATTAAGTCTGGATCTGTTTGGAATTTCCGTGGCTTCCCTGATTGCTTGCTACAGAGATATTTTAATTATTGCGATAGAGATTTTATTCCATTCTTTCCTATTAGAAAATAATATGACTGAATTACAGGTAGAAGAGCTTCCTGGAATGAATTGTTTATACATGGGTCGAAATAACTAAATAACAATGAAGTCCAACCAGTGATCCCATCACTAATTCTCTTTTTGCAGAAAATTATTGTAATGCCAAACATGGATGATGTGTGGCTGACTATCATGCACTCTGCCACGGACCAACGAACTACTGCTGGACCTTCGGCTTGGTCTGCAGTGTCCCAAGAGCCTTCGCACCCGGAGAGGGATGGCACCAGCTAGCCACAAAGACTGCCTGTTTACAATACAGTGTTCCCAAAAAATACAGATACTGAAGTTGGGGCCAAAGTTGATATGAGAAATATACCCTCACGGTGTGAATAATTCTCACCCAACCAATTCAAAATGGAAACGAACAAGATATTTACCCAAATACAGTCACTAAAGAGAAGGTGTGTGCTGCTCAGTTTTATAGCATTTGTCATGTCTTTGAAGGATTTTCATGTAAGAATGTATTGGCGATAGAATGGCTTTGTTTAAGCCACTAGGGTGCAATGTATGACCTCCTTGTTGTGCTACACGTATAGATGCATTCACCAGATGTCTTAAGGCCCGCAAATAAGATTCTATTGAGCCCCCAGAAAGAGAGCAGATAGTGTGTCAGTTGTCGAGAGTTAAATGAAAATGTAAGCAGGTAAAAGCTCAGATTGTTGCTGATCAGGTGTTAACAGTATTCATTTCTGCTGTCACTACAACCTGAATGCCACTTATAATGCCAATATTGCCCTTTATCCATGTCTTTACAGAAATGCTCAATGGCAAATCTTATTTAGAAGAAATAGATTTGACTGTGTACATTCCATACATGCGTGAACACAAGTGCAATGATATAAATGCTGCGTTGACTAATGAATGATGTGGTGTAGAAGTCTATCGAGAAGTTTTGTTTAACAGATCTATTGAATGTATGTGTGGACAGTTTTTGTTAATATAATGGAAATGTATACTTTTTTGATTGAGGTATGCAAGTGACTGCACAAAGAAGAGTTTTCCTTTTCACATTCTTGTGATGAAATGCAGTGTACAGTATGTCTCAATAATTGTGGCGTAATTATCATTTATTTTTAATGAACACTTAAGTGTTGGAGGTAGATTGAGTTAAACAACTTGAACAAAGATCGTGCTTGCAAAGAGCCATGTCATTTAAGTTTGACCATACTCTGATGATGCTAAGGTACTCAATAGTAAAGCCTCTCTTGCCAAGAATGTATAGACTTATAGGGCACCTTGCTGGGGGGGGGGGAATGTCATACTTCTGTTAACCAAAGTCCTCCGATTCGGGCGGCATATAGTGCCAGTCCTCTCTGCTAAAAGGTACACTCATCCGTTGCGATGTACTGTTAGTTACAATTGCTACAACACATTTACAGGAATTAAAACTGCTTGTCCTTATTGTAAGGATACTAATGGGCTGCAACAGAATACATTTTGTGGTTATTTACCCATATGCCTCAGCTTTTTGTTAAATATTTTTTCATGAGGTGGCATGTGGCTTCTGTTTTTGTCTACTTTGAAATAAATGGAATCGTGATTTTTTTTTTTTTAGGGTATATGAAGATCACGGTGATTTGTATCTGTGAATTATTACTGACCTGTTAAAAATGGATGTGCAATTTTTAAGCCAAATTAAGTGATTGTGTATCTGCCTTGTTTATGAAGCAAAATCTGAAATGATTAAAAAAATAAATAGCAAGTCTATTGTTTTTGTCCCTCGACATTAGCTTCCTGAATTAAGGTTTTTATAAATTGCACCAATAACCTTCGCTTGTTTATCCCTATCCATCCATCCATTTTCTGTACCGCTTATCCACACTAGGGTCGCAGGTGTGCTGGAGCCTATCCCAGCTCTCTTTGGGCAAGGGTTGGGGTACACCCTGAACTGGTTGTTTTAGTAATTTTCTGAGTTTGTTATCCATCCATCCATCTTCCTTACTGCTTATCCTCACTGAGTTTGTTATCCATCCATCCATCTTCCTTACCGCTTATCCTCACCATTTGTTATCCATCCAGCTTCCTTAGCGCTTATCCTCACCAGGGTCACGGGCTTGCTGCAGCCTATCCCAGCTGACTCGGCAAGAGGCATGGTACACCCTGAGCAGGTGGCATTGATAATGTTCAGTATTTCAATCAAAGTACAATGAATTGCTGACTTTATGAACGTGTTTCGGTGTCTTCACTCTACAGTATATTATTCAGTATGTGCAGAGATACCATTACCAATGGTGGAAGTGGAGTAGTACTTCGTGAGTTGTACTTGAGTCATTTTTAAGGTAATTAGTTTTTTTTTTTTTTCTCTCCTTATGACTTGGCCTCACTAAATTTGGAAACAAATATGTAATTTCTACTCACTTTCTCAAAATAGACTTGTTACTTTTCCGAAGTTGTAGCAAAGTCTGGACACTGAATTCATCACACTGCTCCACATTGGTTAAATTCACGTCACATGGTTTATGGACGCCATGTCGCTTTTCACGGCATTGCCTGACATTAGCCTCAGGCAGTTTTTGGCCTTTTTAAGTGGATTTTTTTTCTTTCTTTTTTGGGGGGGGAACAACATGCTGTGGAGGTAATACTATATTTGTTAGTAATTAAAATGTAGCATCATTCACACTTTGATAAGATGATGAATTTATTTTGTGTCAAAAGTATTTTTGAAACTGGGTTGCTCGCAAACGCACGCCCCGGCCCCTTCTGACGTTGGGTAAAAAAATATATATATTTGGAGCCTATTTATTTTATAGTTCATTAACTGGCCATGATAATAATCTCAGATTAATATTAGCATTATTATTCATTTATTCATCTTCCGTACCGCTTATCCTCAGTAGGGTCGCGGTCTTATTTTAAAATCACATACAAGTACGGTGTATTTTTTCAGTTATATCTAATTTAGCTTTTTCTTTAACTGGGTTCACGAAGGACTTTGTTTTGATAACATAAAAGACGAGCTCTGCTCTAAAACACGCAACATGTAACGTGTTTTTTTTCTATGTACACAAGGTATTTTGTAAATTAATAGGCTACTATTAATTGACAGTAACATTTAATTTTTTATTTTTTTGTACGTAAATAAACTATTTTACTTAGAGCAGTACTGTAGTTAATTACCGCAGTATTTTACACAAGTATATTTCTACTCAATTTAAGAAACCACCTCTGATTATTAGACACGCCAAATTGCCAAATTTGGTTAGTGGCAGCCGCTTCCTCGAGCGGAAGTTTAGGGTTGCCGAGCAACTCGTAATCTTCGGCTGTGCTATACGGACGCGAAAGGCTGTTGAGATAAGATTAAGGTCGTACGTTGTCAATTAATACTGAATACTCGTGTAAGTTTGTTCAATATTGGCATGAATTGTGCGGATTTAAAGACAAGTAGTTACTGTACATAGTTTGCTATGGTATGCTAGCTAAACTTATTGGCACGAACCAGTCGTTAGCCAGTTAAACCATATGTCTTAGAATCAATTAATGCGTGCTATTAAACCATATGTCTTGGAATCAATTAATGCGTGCTAAAGTAGGCTAGCTCTAATTTTGTGGTTTCATTGCTGACTGCTCAGTCTCGATGCAGAGAGCCAAAGAGCAATTAGCAGAAGAGGAACAAACCGATCCGCTGGATGGCAAACAAGGAGCAAACTACGTTGGAGAAAATATGTCTCCTCTACAGGTAAATATGTGGAACCGACAAACCAGAATGTTTCAAGATCTCCCCCCCCTCAATTTCAACAATTCAATTAAGATCATGAGCACTTGATTCATTGTTCTCACATCAGCCAGAATCAGAACCTGTTGATGTAGGCCCACAGTCTCAAGCTGACAAGACTGGTGCTGAAGGAGGCCCTGCTGCAACAAGACATACTGGTTTGTTTGATATAAAATCTCATGGATTGGAAGATTCCTTGCAAAGAAAACCATTGTAGTATAAAACCGCAATTTCCATAAAGATCCCACGTGAGCACTTAATTAGAATATGGGATAGAGTTAGAAGCACAATTGAGTTTTGCATAAATCTTCAGTACAGTCTTTTAACACATACTGTAGGGCGATAAAACAATGCTTTTTCTGTGTATCAGAGCAGGGCAATACTTCCCAGGCTGGGTCACCAACCCACTTTGCAAACTCCTCAGACATGGAGGAAGAGGAACCACTGAATGAGGATGAGGAGGAACTCATTGTTCTTGACGCTGAACATGTTTGTAGCATCTTCAACATTTCTACAAATATATGAATTTTATTGTCAAGCACAAATCATAAAATCCTATTCTGTTGAATTGAAATTTAGAGGGTTAAGGTGGTCGCACATTCTTCAAAAACACATTTCCCAACCTCAAAAATAGCGTATGTACTGAAATGATGACCTCTGGTGTTTGCGAATCACTGCTGTGCAGAGGCATGGGTTCACTTGTGGATATCTTGCATACATAACCAGCATGACTCAGACTTCCATGTTCCACCTGTCGACAGCCTCTGGTTGCAAAGAAGCAATCTGCACTGAAGAATCAACTCATCAAGGAGCTGGAGAGGCTCAAACTGGATCTAAGAGAAGAGGTTAGATTATTTGGTTTTATAGTGTACTGTGTTTACACTTCCCCCTTTTAAAACAAAAAAGTGAATTTACTGATCAGCCGAGCCCCAGCCATATAATGTGTAGTTTACATGCACATACAGTTAATAGTTCCCTGATCTCTCATTAGATATTTTATAGACTTTTGTGCGTGTTATTTCTGCTACCTGTGCAGGTGGGAGTTGAGAAGGCAGAGGTGAGCCAAACAGAGGAAATATATGTGCAGTTGTTCAGGGAACAGGAGCGCCTAAAAAGGCTCCAGACAAGACTAGATGGCCAACAGCAGACCAAGATGTTGGCTGAAGGCAAATATCGACAGATACAAGATGAAGTTGAGGCAGTAAAGTCTTTCCAGTCTTGCACAAGCAGCCAGTGTAAGAAGACCAGGGCCAATGGTGAGACGCGCGCATTGCTTTTCCTAATCTCATTTGATCGAACACCTTACATAGAGTTGTTTTGATGTACAGTGTTGCCCCACTATCTCACATTTAATGGTTCACGCCTCTGCTATATAGTGTTTTTTCAAATAATTTTTTTATTTATTATTATTTTTTTTTAGATAAAAAAACTGCATTCGTCTGACACCACACGGTGACAGCAATTTATCTTTGTTCGGGCTCACGCATTTAAAAAGGAACTAAACAAAAATACACAAGAAAAATGATGACGCCAAGTAATGTGTTTCTATTTTTATACACCACTCACATTTATACTTAACAGAACAAGAATAGCAGCAGATCATTATTTATTGTGTTACTCTCCTCTTGTGTTGTGGGTTGTGATTGCAGTTGGAATGAATTACTTTTGTGGATTGTTTTTGTGGTAATCGGAGGTGACTGAATGAATGATGGAGGTGGGGGGGGGGGGGGGATTCCTCTGTGATCAAGGTGGATTTCCTGAGTGCTCCTACAGATGAGACAGTGGCGTTTGTGGTGAACAAATTATTTTGCCAGCTTGCTCTGTGATGCGTGAGAGTTGTTTCCCGTTTGCTGGTGAGGAAGTTGTACCAGTATGTGATATAGAAGGTGAGAATGGATTGTATGAGTGACTGGTAGACCATTATCAAAATCTTTTTCCTGACATTAAAATTCCACAGCTCCCTGAGAAGATGGAGAGGAATAAATGAAAATTATGTCAGTGTGTTTGGAAAGACAGGCAAGTGTCCATCTGTGTCCTCACTACTTGAAACATTCCATCTTCAAGCTGTTCTCCCTGAAAAGACAAAAGTTTTTTTTTTTTTTGTCCTGTTCAGCTGTTAGGTCAAGCAGAATGGAAAATCTGTAGCCCTTTTATGCCGGAACAGTTTTGCTGTGTCGCAGTGGACTTTTTAAGCTTCCGCTGTGGTATTAAAATTGTGGTTTATTGAGAATCAGACTTGATCAGTCGAACAGAACAAAGTTTCTAGAAGGGAGAGAGAAACAAATTCAATTCAGAGTCTTCTCTAACCTAATCTTTGTTTTTGGAATGTGGAAGGAAGCTGCCAATTATCAAATCAACTTAATTTAAAAACATGTACTTTTCTTATCCATAGTATCCGACCTACAAACGGAGCTAGACAAACTGCAATCGCATCTCCATTTTACACAAGAAGTCAGTGAGAATCTCCATTCTAATGTAAAAGCCATGAGGAATGTCACACGCAAAACAGCAGCTAAGAAGTCCCAAGTCGAAGACCAGAAACTCAAGCAGGTGAGGAGGTTTAAACACAATAAACAGTATCTGCTCCATGCATGATCAGTGTTGACTGATTTATTTTATGACACTACCAACAGGATATCTATGTAGAGCGCCTCACCAAGGGCTTGGAGAGACTCACACAACAGAAGGATATGTATGGGGTCCAGACCAAAGTCCAGGCAGAGACAACACAGGCAACCAAAGAGGCTCTTTCTGAGGTATATAATACACACTCCATGACATATCTACAATTGAAGACTGGGAATTAATTATTATTATGCACTATTCACAGTTTGCATTTAAAACGAATAGAGTGCACTCCTGCATACTCGCAGTTCAGCACCTGTGGACTCAACTATCTGCAGATTTTCAATTAAAACATTTTTATTTTATTTTTTTTTGGGTGGGGCAACCAGCCCGGAAAACTCTTAGTAGCGGTTTATCTCTGCTTATTCAAGAATTTTGGGGTTTACAATGTAGCTATAATGGGTGCCAATTATCCACAGATTTTTTCTATTCGTGGTCCAGCCCAGTCCCTATCCCCCATGAATAGCGGGGGACCACTCACTACTGTAATATTATTTAAATTACTTTGTTCCACCAGTAGAGGCCATACTGTATACTGTACTGATGTGCTGATATTTCAAAAAGGATTTGTCGAAGATTATAGGTTGCCGACACATTTAGGTTAAGTTATTTTATTTATTTATTTATTTATTTTGAGGCGACATGTTCCATTCTATGTCTCTGATATGAATCAGACAAAACTCGGAGGTTAATCTTTGAAACTCTGAAAATGTGGTAATCCTGTTTGGCATTGTCGTATAATTTTTTTTGCGTGTGTGTGTGTGTGTGGGTACATTCGTGTTTAGGCAGAAATGCAAATGGTGTCTCTGACGATGTCCCAGAAACAGCTTTTACAGCAGTGGAACAGGAGCCTGGTGGATTTGAGGAGACGAGATGAAGACTTCGGAGCTATGCAGGAGGCTATTAGGTTGCAAGTCTGCAAATAAATACAAAATAATAACAAAACTACTGCTCACACGGTACAGACACGAAGGTGAAGCCATGCACCAATTTCCCTCATTCAGCAACTGTGTTTTCCACAGCATGGCTGAGCACCAAGTGATCGTGCTGGACAGAGAGATTCAAGGCATTAAGAAATCCATCTCTGAGCTACAGGAGGAAAGTGAGACTCTGACCATGCTGCTTAACTGCGCCCAGATGGACTGTGAAGTCTCCAAAAAGATGATCAGTCAGAAGCAGACCCAGCATGAAACTCTGCAGTCCCAATACAGCACCTACCTCCGTGCTCTGGGGCAGACAGAGCGCACACTCGCAGAACTCACAAAGGTTATCAGAAGATTTCTAACGAGGCAGCTTTGATTTTATTGACCAGAGAGTTTGTATCTTGTCCTCTCTTTCTTTAGGAGGACAATGTTCTTCAGGCTGAGGTGACTGATCAGAGACGAAAGCTGGAGAAAAACAAAGATAAGCACCTGGAGTTAGAGAACTGCATCATGACCCAAATGCTGCAGAGGCTCATGGACAACAAGGCTGCTCAGTACTATCAGCGACTTACCAACAAGAAAACCTCACTCAAAAAAGAGAAGGTAAACTTTCAAGACGCATCAATGATATTGGGACTGTAATGGTTGGATTTGTAAACTCGGGTTCAAACTCCCGCATACATTTTATATTCAAATACAACCAGTTAAAGCTATAATCTACGGTTTTTGGCGCCCCTTACTGCTGAATTCAGAAGAAGAAGAAGAAGAATCACCTTTATTGTCATGAACATGCATGCATGCACACAAAATTTGTTCTCTGCATTTTACCCGTCACGGTGAACACATACACATGTTAGTGGAACACACTGGAGCAGGGGGCAGCTGAAGCACCCGGGGTATCAGTGTCTTGCTCAAGGACACCACAGCCGTGAGTCCGGGGGGATGTTGGCGGGTGGTCCAGTCGGGGTCTTGAACCTAGGTCCCCCACGGTGGCAGGCGATGATGAATATACACTAATGTAGTGTATAATAGAGCTGTTGAAACCCACGAGGAAAATAAAACGGGCAAGATAAACTATCAATAGTTCAATATCCAGCATACAAATACGTTCTGTAAACACTGCGGCGTTACAGTACCTGTTCATGTGGAGACATACACATACATTTCCAGGTTCCCCCTAAACCATTTAAATAATACTTAGAAAAGTAAACATATTATTGTGTTTTACAACAATACTTAACTATATTTATAATGTACCTTTGGATAACAAAGTGAAGCTGTGGCCAAAATGTACACAGGCGTTATACATACATAAGTTTGTGCCTCTAACCGGCCGTTCAAATAAGCGAGCATCTTTTAAACCACTATTGCTCCTGCGTCCTGATTCTGTACCAACCTGCTTCTTCCAACTATTCATCCGTCTTGTTTCTGATAAAGTACAATATACTCTTTGTGCAGCATCAAACGCGTGTCCACATATCCAATGGCTCAATGTGTGGTAGGGGCGGGGGGTCGCTTCGTGGACGTTTTTCTTCGCCTGTTATCCTGCTCTTCTTCCTCTTTTCTCATCTCGATCATGCTTTTCGTGTCACAGACCTCAGCTGTATGTCACCGGCAATCGATGTCCGCAGGGAGATTCAGGAAGTCACGGCAGTCGGCTGGAAGAAACTCTCCATGTCGTGACAAGTGGTGACGCGGCAGCAGCGTTACAACACTCAAAAGTTATAATCAAGTCGATAAAAGTTGTCGCAAACAACATCGCTGTGTCACAAGCAAGTTAACTTACACACACACGTTAAAAGAAATGCGATCAACAAAAGCAATGAAAAACAGATCAGTAAGAACGAGAAGAATGCTGGGTCGTGACCACGTTACCACCTACACAGCTGCTGGCAGGCAACGGCTCCTCGAAAAAAGGTAGATGGTGTTCATTGGGGGCAATTATTATTATTGTATGGCTGTTTTATTCCACAGAAACGTAAAATAATATTTTTAGTAAGCATTTTACAATTATGCTCTACCCATTCTTCTTTTCCTTTCTGCTTGTCCCGTTAGGGGTCGCCACAGCGTGTCATCCTTTTCCATGTGAGCCTATCTCCTGCATCCTCCTCTCGAACACCAACTGCCCTCATGTCTTCCCTCATGACATCCATCAACCTTCTCTTTGGCCTTCCTCTCGCTCTCTTGCCTGGCAGCTCCATCCTCTTCATCCTTCTACCAATATACTCACTCGCTCTTCCCTGGACGTGTCCAAACCATCGAAGTCTGCTCTCTCTAACTTTGTCTCCAAAACAATAATTCAATGCAGGGGCAATTTTATAAAAAAATGTTTCGTTTTAAATTGTAATACACTCATTTTGATCCCTTAAGGCGAAATTCAATTTGCATTCTGCTCTTTTATTGTTGCACACCACACAGAGTAAGAAGCAGATATTTCTTTTTATTTTTTATATATTTTGAAGCTTCATGCATATAGCGCGGCAAGGTGGGCGACTGGTTAGCAGATCTCCTTCACAGTACTTAAGACGCGGGTTGAAATGCGGCCTCGCCTGTGTGGAGTTTGTGTGTTCTCCCCGTGCCTTCATGGGTTTTCTCCGGGCACTCCGGTTTCCTCCCAAAAACATGCAGGGTAGGTTAATTGAAGACTCTAAATTGCCCGTAGGTGTGAATATGAGCGCAAATGGTTTACGTTACCGTAAACTTGCAGTTGTGTAATTTAAGCCAGTTGTACTTTGCAATTGTACTTACTTCATTAAGTGTGACATGATCCCATTCTCTCTCTTTTTACACTATTACCTCCTCTTATTGCCATGTGAGTCTGCAGTAATGGTCTGTTTGGAAAAAGAATCACTGCAAAACCCACGATATACTAAAAAAAAAATCATAATTCCTTCTCTCCTATTACCGTAGGTCTATCGGCTGTGGAATTTGGAGAGTGAGGTAATGGCGGCTACGGTGGAAAGCAAAGTGATCAACGAGAAACTGGAAAACTTGACCCGATCTCAGAAGGAGCTGGACGAGGAAATCAAAAAGTACAACCAGGTGGTCGCATCTAACCAGGCTGACAGTTCTTCCATCGATGCACTCATCACACAGAAACAGACCACTATCGCAAATTACACCAAAAAAAAGGATCTCATCGCTGCACGCACTGGGGTAAGGAATCCTTGATTGTTTACATGAGTGTATATTATTGCGCATTTAGAACACAGGTTTCAAGCTCTGGCCCATCACATTCTTGTATGTAACCCATAAAAGTGAGTAAAGGCTTCATGTTTCTTGCTAAATGGAGTTGTACCATATTTGTGAATATTCTTCACTTTTAATAGTGATTACAAGCATTTTTTTTAGGACAATCCTTTCTTAATAAATGTAATAATGGTTGTACATAAATATTTGGTTATCAATATGTTTCATTAGTGCTGATTTCAAATATATTTTTGGGGTAAAAATTTACATATACATACATAATAAGTAATAGAATTTATATAAATAGAAATGAGTTTGACACGCTTTTAGAATATGTCTTTGCTACAGAATATAAATTTAAAAAATGTGTGTGTCTGTTTTTCCCAGCATGAAGATCTGAGTCCTCTGCAAATCAAGGTAGAGGCAATGAAGACTCAAACTGAGGAATTATCAGAAAAAATCAGGAATGATCAGCAGCTATGGCTGAAGCATCAGGGAGCACTTGTTGGAATGACCGTACAGATTCAGGCACACAACAGTGAATACAAAAAACTTCAGGCAAAGTCCACTGTGATCTGTCAGAAGAAGATTTATCTGGAGCGTACGTTAAATATTTGATGACAAGCATATTGACAAAATATAAATAGAATAAATGTAATTCTTGCGTTGTAACACTGACTCCAACCCCACCAGGTCAGCTTGAAGTCATGCGCCGTGAGGAGAATGAGGTGGAGAAGCGCAATAAGATGCTTGAAAGAGACCTGCTGAAGCTCAACACTCTTCTGAGCAAGAATGCCCAGCTGCACTATGCTTTGGAGCAGGAGAACGCTGCGATGGAGACCGACTTCCTTCACAAACTTAAGGCATATCCTTTCTGTTTGACATCTTCTTGTTCTAGTTCAACTGGTGTCTCAAAATGTTTATGCTTAATAATAATGTGTTTAGGAGGCAGAGCGGGGGTCTATAGAGATGGAGGTGAAGCTGGAGAAGACTCAGGCGGAAAAAGAGAAACTTCTCAGCAGTTTGGTGGAGGCTGAGTCAGTTGTTTCTTTTATATCAATTTACATATCTTTCTAATCAAGTAGACTTATGTCTCTGGAACGCATGCATTATTCACCAATGCATGCAGTGGGTACGGAAAGTATTCAGACCCCTTAAATGTTTCACTCTTTTTTTATATTGCAGCCGTTTGCTAAAATCATTTTTTACCCACGTTCATGTACACACAGCACCCCATATTGACATATTTATGAAAAAAGAAAAACTGAAATATCACACAGCCATAAGTATTCAGACCCTTTGCTCAGTATTTAGTAGAAGCACCCTTTTGAGCTAATACAGCCATGAGTCTTTTTGGGAATGATGCAACAGGTTTTTCACACCTGGATTTGGAGAGCATCTGCCATTCCTCCTTGCAGATCCTCTCTGGTTCTGTCAGGTTGGATGGTGAACGTTGGTAGGCAGCCATTTGCAGGTCTTTCCAGAGATACTCAATTGGGTTTAAGTAAGTCTCTGGCTGGGCCATTCAAAAACAGTCACGGAGTTGTTTTCGGAAGCCACTCCTTCAGTATTTTAGCTGTGTGCTTAAGGTCATTGTCTTTTTTGAAGGTGAACCTTCGGCCCAGCCTGAGGTCCTGAGCGCTCTGGAGAAGGTTTTCGTCCAGGATATCCCTGTACTTGGCTGCATTCATCTTTTCGATTGCAACCAGTCTCCCTGTCCCTGCAGCTGAAAAACACCCCCTCAGCATGATGCTGCCACCACCAGGCTTCACTGTTTGTATCTTGGTCTCATCAGACCAGAGAATCTTATTTCTCACCATCTTGGAGTCCTTCAGGTGTTTTTTTTTTAGCAAACTCCCTGCGGGCTCTCACGTGTCTTGCACTGAGGAGAGGCTTCTGTCGGGCCACTCTGCCATAAAGCCCCGACTGGTGGAGGGCTGCAGTGATGATTGACTTTCTAGAACGACTGCATCTTTGGAGCTCAGCCACAGTGATCTTTGCGTTCTTCTTTACCTTTCTCTCTCGCGCGTTAAAGATACGAGTGTCACAGCAAAGTGTCCGAATACCTACGGCTGTGTGATATTTCAGTTTTTCTTTTTTAATAAATCAGCAAAAATTTCAATAATTAAATTGTTTTTCTGCCAATATGGGGTGCTGTGTGTACATTGAGGAAAAAATGAACTTAAATGATTTTACCAAACGGCTGCAATATAACAAAGAGTGAAAAATGTAAGGGCGTCTGAAAACTTTCCGTACCCACTGTATGTGTGTGTTATGTGACAGGCGACAGATCATGCTGTGGGAAAAGAAGTCTCACCTTATGAAAGAGACACGTTTAGTTGTGGAAGAGGGTCATGGAGACCTCCAGATAATGAAGGATGACATTCACCGTATGGAGGTACATGCACTGCTTCTCCTGAAAGATGTGTATGAGTGCTGACTCCTTACTAAGAGAAGTGATTATACAGTATATCCCCTGTATGAGCTTCATTACTGTTTCCCTCTAAAATCTAGCATGTTATAATTGTTCTAATTGTCCTCATCTGCAAAAATCTCAACGGGCATATAATCTAAAATCAAGATGGCCCTGGGTAGAATAAGAACAAGCTTTCATCTATTAGTGGTGAGAAGTCTTGGTCACCAAGGCTTTCTCTGCTGACCTAAACAGTCAGAAACACTGAACCACATATGCAACCTAAATTCTAATAGTTGTTCCATGAACTTGTACTCATTTATTCCCAACGGTCTATTCTCTATTCTATATTTCATATTCGATCAGATTAGAGCACAGTTTGTTAACAGCCAACTTCGACTTTTTTTTCTGTTCTTGTCTGATTAGCTCAATATTGATTCTGAACCGTTCCACATGATATTGTTGGCTGAGTTGCACACTGTTATATTCCATTTTGATTTCTATATAATTGCAAGGTGGTAGTGGTGTATTAAATTGGGCAAGGCATCACTGAAAGCCCAAGTACCAGATGCATGGCCCAAGGCAAGAGGTAGTCATCATCATTGAAGTGGAAGAAAACCCTTTTGCCAAAACAATACAGTTAAGGAAACTAACAGAGAATGAGAACTTTGCAAACTTCCTCCTGTTGAATGACTGTGTAGGTAAGATCGGAGACGTGTCTGGAATCTGAGACATTTGTGTACGGAACTAAGCAAGCAACTGCCATGCACTTAGATAAGCTCGCTGAGTCATATCCAGCATGGGTGAAATAGCCATTGCCGTTTTGTGTTGCGACAGCAGATGTCAGTGATGAGTACCTCGACAAAATCATTGAACTTCAGCACAGCCAGGTTCAATGCTCTCAACCTTTGGATGTCACCAAATCATAGCATACTCTTTTATTGCAAAGAAAGCCCTTGAGATACTCATGCCATTTGTTACAACATCTGCAAGCAATCCTTTTCAAAAATGGTAACATAAAAATGAAGAATATGTACAGACTTTGTTGCGAAAATGGAATGAGCTTGTCCTACCCGCTGCGCATTTCTGAATGTGTTCTACACAACTGTGGAAAGTATAGTGTTCCCTTGCTACAGTGAGTACGGAAAGTATTCAGACCCCCTTAAATTTTTCACTCTTTGTTGTATTGCAGCCATTTGCTAAAATCAAGTTCATTTTTTTCCTCATTAATGTACACACAGCAGCCCATATTGGCAGAAAAAAAACTGAATTGTTGATTTTTTTTGCAGATTTTATGAAAAAAAAAAGAACAAAATCACACAGCCATAAGTATCCAGACCCTTTGCTGTGACACTCGTATATTCTGTCCATTTCTTCTGATTATCCTTGAGGTGGTTATACACATTCATTGGACTCCAGCTTTGTTTGATTATATTGATTGAACTTTATTAGGAAAGCCACACACCTGTGTATATATAAGACCTTACAGCTCACAGTGCATGTCAGAGCAAATGAAAATCAAGAGGTCAAAGGAACTGCCTGAAGAGCTCAGAGACAGAATTGTGGCACGGTACAGAACTGGCCAAGGTTACAAAAAAAGATTCTGCTGCACTTCAGGTTCCTAAGAGCACTTGTGGCCTCCATAATCCTTAAATGGAAGACGTTTTGGACGATCAGAACCCTACCTAGAGCTGGCCGTCCAGCCAAACTGAGCAATCGGGGGAGAAGAGCCTTGGTAAGAGAGGCAAAGAACAACCCAAAGATCACTGTGGCTGAGCTCCAGAGATGCAGTCAGGAGATGGAAGAAAGTTCTAGAAAGTCAACCATCACTGCAGCCCTCCACCAGTCGGGGTTTTATGGCAGTGGCCCGACGGAAGCCTCTCCTCAGTGCAAGACACATGAAAGCCTGCAAAAAAAAAACCTGAAGGAATCCAAGATAGAAGTTGTTGGCCTTAATTCTAAGCAGTATGTGTGGAGAAGACCAGGCACTGCTCATCACCTGTCCAATACAGTCCCAACAGTGAAGCATGGGGGTGGCAGCATCTTGCTGTGCGAGTGTTTTTCAGCTGCAGGGACAGGACGATTGGTTGCAATTGAAGGAAAGATGAATGCGGCCAAGTACGGGGATATCCTGGACGAAAACATTCTCCAGAGTGCTCAGGACCTCAGGCTGGGCCGAAGGTTCACCTTCCAACAAGATAATGACCCCAAGCACCCAACTAAAATACCGAAGGAGTGGCTTCAGAACAACTCCGTGACTGTTCTTGAATGGGCCAGCCAGAGCCCTGACTTAAACCCTGTTGCATACTTATTTATGGTTGTGTAATATTTCCGATTTTCTTTTAAAATCTGCAAAAATGTCTGTCAATATGGGGTGCTGTGTGTACATTTATGAGGGGGAAAAAATAAATGATTTTAGCAAATGGCTGCAATATAACAAAGAGTGAATGAAAATTTTAAGGGGGTCTGAATACTTTCCGTACCCACTGTATATCAAGGTTCACTTATTGCGGATTCACTGCATTGGGGGTTTTCCATATTCATACCGTGCATAATTCGTCATATTAAACTGGGGGGGGGGGAAAACCTGAAAGAAAATGTATGTAATGTACAATACTACTGTGCATTACTGTGTGGAGAGTGTAAGTGTATAGAAAGTGTTTGTAGAGGTTAATGGGAGTGTTGGGAAGATTAACTAGTCTGAAGAGGTTCTTACAGCTTTAAAATATGTATAAAAATTACAAAAATATGTGGCTGCTACTTTGCGAATTTCACCTATTGTGGGGTTGGAACCTAACCCCCGTGATAATAGAGGGATTACTGTAGTTCTATTGTACTGTTTATTACACATGAATAAAACCAATGTGTGGGTTACTGGTCTCAGTCAACTATAAGTATTGCTAAAATGTTTTTCTTCTTCTAGGGTGCTATAGTTTTATGTGCCTGTGTCATCAATGTGCTTAACAGCGGCAGCTCAACCAGCTGATAAAGCAGCAGGAGCAGCTCGTGAGGATGAGTGTCGCAGTCGTGGAAAGGAGGGGAAACATTATCGCGCGCAATGATGCCCTGGCCCGTAGCACTAAAAAGCAGATGACGAAAGGCGAGCTAAATCTCATGAATGATGGCTTGCGGCGCAAAATCAAGGAAACACAAAAGGTGTTTAAGTTTTTTTTTTTTTTTTTTTTTTTGTCTGTAACCATGATTTGTTGTGTAATTACCTGCTTTTTTTGTTTTTAGATGGTCAAAGAGTGGGACCAGGAGATCAAAGAACTGCAGGACAGCCAGGTGAATCTGAGCAACATTGTTGCACATCAGAAACAGCAGCTGATGGACCTGTCAGGAACCAGTGGTGTCCTTGAGACTGATCTAGCAAAAATCCAGGATACCAAAGGCAGAGTATGGCGCAATTACTATTATCAGTCTTGGATTTATATATATTTTTTTTTTAATTAAAGCTCATCTGTATCCTATACATTTTATTTTCATCACACTTTCCATACAAAAATTCATTTTATTATCATATACATTACCATATTTTCCACTGGTTGGGTACATGTGGCTGCCGTTCATAAACTGCAGGTGAAATTCCCAGCCAGTGCCCCAGTACCCACCCACTGCCGGTCCCAAGCCAGATACGTGGGAAAATCTCAACAATATTCATTATCGTGGTGTTTCCCAGCACTGATAATTTCGCATGGTGTGCCATGTGAAATTCCATAATTGGTCTAAAAATTATTTATTCATTACAAATAATTCTCCACTAGATGGCAGCAGGTACAATTAGTCTGTATTCCTGTTGCCATTCATACAAAATGTGTTCAGATTTCACAAAGGTCAATTTGTCAGTAAATTGAATACTTTTTTGTGATGCTTTTGTTTGGTGGTGTACTGAGAGCCTTGGCTCAATACATTTTCAGAAACATTGCATTTTTTAAATCATAGAATGACATGAGACTGAGCTTCTATTGCCTGTTTTTTCCCACCTTATCTTGCCACATTTGTAACCAGTGAAAAGCATCCCGTTCACATACTGTAGTTTAGTACCCATCTTTTCCACTTCCTTTCTAGGACCAAGCTCACCTGATTGAATTTCAGAGCAAGGCTAAGAAACTCCAAGAGGTGACTGATGGAACGTATCGACCCTCATCCTCATCTAGTCAATTGGTGGAAGTTGCTACACACAGCCTAAAGGAGCGCGTGCGCGCCATCGGCACTGTTATTCACCGTGTGTGTGAGGAGTTCCCCGATCACCGAGCAGCTCTCCGTGCTCTGTTACTATCATTGGCAGCAGGCGCACACGGTCCAGAGCAGGAAGCAACATGTGAGTGAGATGCAAAAATACAGAGTACGCAAGAGCTGCAGGGCAGTTGTGATGTCTACACTTTCTTATATGCAAGCAGGCGTAAGCTACCAATTAGGTCTCTTGAACTCCTGTTCATCTTAATCGGCCCGTACAATACTTACGACGACGACCAATATGAGTGCCGTAAGAGATCAGGGGTGCAGCAGAAAATGTTCCCATTTCACAGAATTTGTCAGCAAATATCATGTAATAATTACAAATATACATTTGTTCATCTTTTATACCAGTGACAAGCAAAACAATTAAATGCTCTTCCATTAGCTGGCAGAAGGTACAATAAACCTGTTAACCGCCTGTTGCCATTGATACAACAGAATAAGTCATAGCTTTCTGCAATTATTCACATTGTGTTCAATTTATGCCTAGGCCCTGAGTTCACAATGAAGTCATTTTGTGAGTATACTGAGAAGAGATTGTCTTTATTTTATTTTGACAGTTTTCTTTGGTGGGGTGCTATGAGATCTAATGTACTGTAAGATGGGTGAAAAAAAAGTAAAAGTTTGGGATACACTGACTTAGTCTTCAATTAACCTAAACCCAATATTCATGTTTTTTTATTTACAGTAGGCCTGTTGAAGGAAGACAAGAGTATCCAAAGAAAACACACAAGCACAGGGAGAACACGTGACAGACTGCGGCGTGTTTGGATTTACGTGCAAATTCAGGTTACGATGTCGCCATAAGAACAGCGAGCACCCCATGTACATAATGAAAAGGTCAGTCTGTGAAGGGTCAAATGAGCCAAAACTACGTGGCTGGCATTTTTAGAATCAGCTCGGCGGGCGGCGCTGTCAAAGTGTCTCATCAAGCTTCTGTACTCTTTGCTGGAATCATAAAATTTGGCTAAATTTGGTTACACTCTACAGTCAACACTTGACACTGACAATTTAGCTTTTTTTAGGGGGTTAAAATTCATTTGAATTGATATTTTAAACTAATGACAAGACCTGGTGTCTTTTTAAAAAAAAAAAAAAAAAAGGGCAGAAAAACTGAGCAAGGCCTGAGGGTTAACAGTGTTTGTCCTTATTACAATAGTAGTCGAGCTTGTTAATATATATGACCAACAATAATACGTATTTTCCATTGGAATCGTCAAGAAGTCTTCAGTGTTGCTTCAGCGACTGCAAGTGTTGAACATGGCAAAGAAACTTTCATCGATTCGTCCTCTTTTAATGTCGGGTCTGTTGCGTCTGTCAAATTCAGCAGTGGTGCTGTTGTTGTGGTCCAGTTCTTGCCGCAGCTCCTTCTTCTGTCGTTCCTGCTGCCTCTGTATGATCAGAGCCGTACGTGCCGTGTTGGAGCACCAACGAGCATATTGTTGCTTTTCTCTGATCCCCTCTAACTTTGTCATCATTTTCTCTTCAACTTGAAGGTTCCAGAACTTTTTCATTTGCTGATAGCTCTCGGGACGTGGCCTCCTATCATAGCTGTGAAAAATACCAGGTACTCCCACCTGACTCGGCTGTATCTCTCTGGGGTCGTCTTTGAGCTCCCGTTCTTGCCGTTGTCTCTCTTCAGCCATGGCCTGATTGAACTCATTCATTTTGACAGCGTTCTGTTTCCGCATCTCCATTTCAGTGTTTTCCAGCTGCAGAGCTACATTATCCATGTGCACTCTGAATTTTTCATTGTCCAACTTTTCCATATTCTGTCTTTCTTTCTCCACGGCTTGCTCTGTCTGTTGCTGCAACAGCCACTCCCTCAGTTGCTCCTTCTGCCTGCATATTCGGCTTTCGCTGTCCGGGTCCTCACCTGCCATTCCCGGAGGCATCATGTGTTCAACTACTTCTTCAGAGTCGTCCCTGTCCAACTCCTCCTGCCTTGCACGCTCATACTGTTCCAGTAAACTGGTCTTCTCCTTTGCACGTCTCTCCTTTTCTTCTTTGTTTTGAAGAAGGTACGCTTGCTTGCTATTATGTAGAAATTGGGCCTCAAAGGTGTCCTGTTCAAGTCTTTCTGCATCCTTCCCTTTCTTCTTGTCATCCAGCTGCTTGTCAAGGCCTTCCTTGTCAATGCCGATGGTTCTCAGTTTATCGTTAAAAATTCTCTCTTTTCTTTCTCGCTCATTGTTGCGACGCCTCTCTATACTTGCCAGTTCAAAGCGAGAGCCGTTCAACATTTTGGCTGACAAATGTAGAGTCTGTTAAAATGACAAGCCTTTTTTAGAGTGTTTCAACAACACATTGACGTGCAGTCCACTAGATTTCTGTTATGGCTGGTTCTGAAACACGAAACAAACAACAACAAAAAAACATACACCAAGATTTTCTATAGGTAAACCCCAAATTGTTCATACGCTGAATTTTTATTTGCTGAATATGTGTCTTCTGGCTGGAAATGAGACAAGTTAAAAAAATGTGTATAAAAATTACTGAAAATATTTTTTGTCCCTGACAATTATGAGGATTTTTTTTTTTTTTTTTTTTTTTGCAACATTATGCTTTTAGTATAATCTACAAGAACAACGATATTTAGAGAACGTTCAATATGTCTGTTTTTTTATAAAGGGTATGAGTAATTTTAAGAATTATAATTTTGATATGGGACTACTTCTCAAAATGAATTAAACAATCAAATTAGCGAATATTTCATCAAACAACATCTAACGTATTGTGTCACTTTCGTCATTTCCAGCCACAGTATACTCATTCAACCAATACATTTTACTTGTGACCATAGCATGAATTATTTTGGGCTTAAATGTTTGTATAACGCCATTGAGCATGGTAAACATCCAATGTATGTATAACCACTGAACAAATAAAAACTTCAGTGTAAATAAGAATGGCTTACCTCCTCATGTTCTTGTAGTGTCTGCATTTTAAGATTTGGAAGCTGTAGCATCTTAAAATTGCTCATTTGTATCGTTTGTGTGTGATAAATACAGTGCCGTGAAAAAGTATTGTTATATTTTTTGCATAGTTTCCCCACTTAAATGTTTAAGATCAGCAAACAGCAAATATCAGACAAAGATAACCCAAGTAAACATAAAATGCTGTTTTTAAATGGTGATTTTATTTATTAAGGGAAAAAAACTATTCAAAGCTACCTGACCCTGTATGGAAAAACTAATTGCTGCTGAGGGTGGCCCAACCAGTTACTAAGTTTAGGGGGCATTACTTTCACACAGGGCCAGATAGCTTTGAATAGTTTTTTTTCCCCTTAATAAATAAAATCACCATTAAAAACTTCATTTTATGTTATTTTTTGTCTGATATTTACATTTGGTGAATTATCTTAAACATTTAAGTGGGGAAATGAGAATTTGAGAATGGGGCAAATACTTTTTCACAACGCTACAGATCACCACGTCAAAAAAAAAAACATCTATTTCTAACATCATCATTTGTACCTTTTCTAGAATGTTTCAAAGATTCAATAGCGGTGGTAGTAGATTAGAAAGTAAGGGCGAGTTGCATGCTCCCAATCAGTACTGTGCAAGGGCCAAAATATTGAAATTTCTTGAAACGTTTTCAAATGAAATGATCGTTGAATATCAAGAAATTTAGGGATTACTAGAAAGCTTTATACAGTAGAACCTCGGGAGACAATCTGTTCTGGGACTCTGAATTTTAAATTTCTGAATTGCTCATAATTTGAAACAATCTTTTTCATAGAAAATAATGATTAGGTGAAATACTCTGTTCTCATATGTAAAGTAACATTATTAATAGTTAAACGAGTGTAAAAAGTAAAGAAGTGCACTGAAACAGTAAAGACTTGAATTTTAAAACAAAACTCGACTTCAACGACAGTATGACAACAAAACTGAGTCACGTAGTAGATGTCTCACGATCAAACCACATAACATTTTGAATTGCATTGTACGGAGGTTTTGCACATTTTGAATCAGGATGTGTTTTGCAAACAGACCTTTTGTGCAACTTTAAGAGAATTCTGAATTATTGAATTTTGACTTTGGGTTCCACTGTACGCTACTTGACATTCCGCAACCAGCTACAATTTTCAACTCATCTAGAAAGTCTTACGTCTTTTGTTTGAGTAAGAGCACCACTGAATTTGAATTATATCCATTCCCAGAATTGTTTACACAATGTGCATTCATCTTGTTCAATATTAAGAACTCATCCCTCCATTCTTAACTTGAACGACAGTACTTCTTTTTGCCATATTGTCCAATATCTAAAATATTATTTGATTCACATCCACGCCAAAAGTCACTTATTTCCTTGATAACTGAATCCTGAAAAACTTTTTAAACATCAACATTGAAAAACAGAGGCTATCTTTGATACTTAAATCATCTGTTTTTGTCTCACCATAGGCAACACCGTGGTCATTGCCTGCCATTGTTAAAAAAAAAAAAAAAACACTCGCTTGATCCTAGAATTTCCCTGACATGCTAGTAGTAAACAATTATCATTATACTTCCTCTACCTCCTTTTTTTTGTTTCCACCCCCTGCTTTTGTACTCAATAATCTCTTGTATTTAATCAACTACAGAATATACAGAACTCATTACATCACCTCCAAATTCAAAGAAAGTCACTGTCACCCTGTTGAGTAAAGAATTAACATCAGTCTTGTACAAAGCCTTATCACTACATACCTACCCAGTAATAACGCATACTTCATGTATTATTACTAGTAGCGTTATCATAAAGTTTTCAAAGTATTACATCATGGAGATGAATAACCATTACATATCACAAAGGATGATATCATAGAGAGAATAAAAATGGCCTCAACATGGAAATTTTCATGTGGAAGCAATTTTAAATGGTTGTGGACAGTTTTTGTTTTCATTTGTTGTGCCACAAGTTACATGTCACACGACACTCAATATGTTTACATGGTGTAAGAGAAATATTAAATAAACAAAATAAACACGTGAGAGTGACTGGACCTGTACCATTTGAACGACAAAAGTATGCTTTGGCTATATATATACGTATATATATATATAAATATATCTATATATACATATATATACATATATCTGTATATATACAGATATATCTGTATATATACATATCTGTATATGTGTATATATATATATATATATATATATACATATATCTGTATATATACATATATATCTGTATATATACATATATATACATATATCTGTATATGTGTATATATATATATATATATACATACATATCTGTGTATATACATGTGTATATATATATATATACGTATATGTATATATATGTATGTATATATATATATATATGTATGTATATATGTATGTATATATATATATATATATGTATGTATATATATTTTTTTTTTTTTTTTTTAGCTGGCGCTGGGTCTTCATTCAAGGTGTACACAGTGTTGGGAAGTAACTAAATTTCAAAAGATTACATGTTTTACTACAGAATTTATGTCATTGTAATCCATTACTCTGGGAATGTGTAATTATATTACAGTTGCTTTTGGAAATTTCTATGATTACAATTTCAGTCTTGAAAATGAAACCACGCTTCAATGGAAAATCTGCAACTGTGTCGACTCCATATACAATTTTCTGTATGGTATTTTTTCTTTTTTTTTATTGAATCACAAACACATGGGGTGATTGTCATGGAAGAAGCATATACTGTAGTAATGACATAATTAAATAGAATGTAAAGAATATATTTGAACAATGAGATCACTCTGATGCTGCAGAAGCTCTCTGCAGACCATGGCTTGTGCTGTAAGATGCGACTACGAAAATGTCAGGAAAAGCTTACTAAAACATCTGAAATGTATTTGGGGTTGATCACAGTTGTGGCAGGTGTGTGCTGACTCCCATTTCACATGAGTTTGACTGCGATTGCTTGCACCCTAACAGAGACACATCCCCAGAGGGTGTGCACACTTGTGAGACCACATTATCTCATTTATTTTACTTCTGCTCAAAAATAAATTTTTCAGTTGAGTTGTAAAGGTGATGGGTCACATTAATAGGGGGAAAAGTTTTAACATCTTTTATTGTCACATTTCTTCCCATGACAAAAACCTAGCATTTAGACAGGGGTGTGTAGAGTTTTTATATCCACTGTAGCTGTGTTGACTGTGTTAACAGAAATAAATACATACTGCTGTTTTTTTTTCTTAATTGTATGAATCATTTTGTGTCCTTTTTTCTGGGCTCGAGTATCTGCCCACACAAATGTCTGGGCACGTGCTTGGGCATCAGAACATCAGTGAGGCTCTGCCTTCTTCTTTTGTATTTGGTAACAGGTAGGTTTACAATTATTGTCAATCACTGATCTTTTTTGGTTACTACTTACAGTAAATGAAGCCCAGTGCAGAACAACAGGTGCTAAATGCTGTTGTGTCAATATACTTTATTAGTGCTTTTTGCTAATAAATTCTACTCTATATGCTCTCTGGTTACACATTTTGATCAGGCTCAACAGTAGTCAATGCTTTCTAACATTTGCATTGTTAACAGTAGTTTTCTGCAGCTTGTTTTCACAATGTTATAAGACAGTTTTACATTAACCAAAACTCAAGACTCTCGAGCGTCATTGTATAATAAGCTTAAGTGATCCTTAACAGCCGTTTGACTCCAAATACTTTCTATTGCAGTCCATTTCACTCATTTCTTCCCGAGAGAAATTTTGAATGGCAATTTTTTGATGCATTAAAAACTTTACAAACTACTCAGATTGACACTGGAGCACAATATCCACAAAGTGTGGTCTTTTCCAGAAAATGTAATGTTCTGTCGTTTATGCTCCTGCCCTTCAATTCGAATAATCCCTCTCTTTAAACATAATGCCATTGCTGCTCTCACATTACAAATTACATATTATTCTGTCACACATTCACCGCTGAATTTATTCTATAAAGGCATGTTGTATACATTAATTGGTGCTTATAAGAATATTTTCCCCATGTATTAAATGATGCCAAATTCAAACCCAGACCTTTCGACTGTGCTAACTGAGCTGTCATAATGATTCCACTTCTCTTTAAATGTATCATGCTTCATTGAGTACACTGAGTGGGGGTACTGCACAGAATTAGTCAAAAGTATCAAAGAAAATGTGTTGGTCTGACTCCCTGACATCTCCTTGCTTACTTGCTCAGTAAGTCAAGGTCATCTAATTGTTGGATACTAATCTAATGTTATGCAGGCACATGCACAGACATGTTCAGGCACAATGTGCTAAAGTCAAACAAAAGAGCACCCATTGCCAAAATGATTCATACAATTAAAGGTCACATATTCGGGCTATTTAGACCTCCATAGACTTTGTATAAAATTTCAATTTCCCTTCAAAAAAACACCTTGGTTTTGTCATACAAGTGTCCAGAAAAGGTCTCTCTGACAGCTACTACTGTTTTGTATTCGTTTTGTCCATATTTGGCTAAGACCCCCCCCCCTCTCCCCCTTTACTCTCATTGGTTGCCTCCGTGTAGAAGACCCACTTGTGAGAGCACACGTCTTTTTATCTTGACAGCGCTAGGTTGGAGCGGGGAGGTAGGCGGAGCTCTTCGCGAGTGACGTAGATAAACTCGAGAAATTGCAATGACCTGATTTCAGGCCGCGGCAGAAAAACGTCTGGAACTCAGAAATGCTTGGATGATTTTAATTCATTTTTCACGTTTACTGAGAGACCATAGAGACAATATAATATCCCGAATAATGGAAACAAATTGGTTTGGTAAAATATGGCACCTTTAAAGTGGCATGAGCAGAAAGCTGTGTTTTGTTTCTAAATACATTCAAGATGTTTAAAGTGCTGAAAACATTTGCAAAGACACCAACAACAAGGGTAAATTGACTTGTGCTTATTTTTTATGATTATAGTCCACAATAACAATTCAATTTTGAAGTTGAGCCTCCGAATGTTATTTTACATAATATATCTGTCACGTATGGGGAGTAGCTGGATCCAAGAGCAGGCAGATGTATAATGATGAACAGTTTATTGAGGAAAGGTAATGGCGGTGGTCCTCGGTGGGTTGACAGGTGGCAGGCAGTAAGTAGTGACGTTGAGAACAAGTTTTGAAGCCTGATTTTCTCATTTGTCGAAGAAAAAGTCTGAATTAACGAATCACGGTCAAACTCATGTTAAATGGGAGTCTACACTCAACTGCCACCATTTAAAATGCCTCTGATTAACCCCAAATAAATCTCACTTGCTCAAGTAGGCCTTTTCTCCCCTTTTTCTAGTGACATCTTGCAACACAACCCACGGGCCGCTGAGAATGTCCGCAGCATAAGAGGCGTCTCATTGTTCAGAAGAAGGGAACCATCCATCCATCCATCCATTTTCTGAGCCGCTTCTCCTCACTAGGGTCGCGGGCGTGCTGGAGCCTATCCCAGCTGTCATCGGGCAGGAGGCGGGGCACACCCTGAACTGGTTGCCAGCCAATCGCAGGGCAAACTCCCCACAGGCGGGGCCGGGGATTGAACCCGGGTCCTCAGAACTGTGAGGCTGACGCTCTAACCAGTTGTCCACCGTGCTGGCAGAAGGGAACCAAAAAATCCAAAAGCATCAATAATCCGGTGGCATTGCTGACAAGGTAATTATTATTATTTTTTTTAAAACATTAATGAAAAAAGAAAAATGGGGAGCAGCAAAAATGTTACTTTTTTTCATCCAGGGCAAAAGGGCACGTGCTTGAGCACCACTATGTGTTCACGTGTCTGATGTTATCATGCCTATGTTCGTATTTCATTCTGTTTAGGTTTTCACAATGGCCATGAGTTTGGAACTATCGAAGCAAACAGCAAATCACCTTGATACTTCCATATCGTGTCAGAATTTTTAACTGTGAATACTAAAGTCGTGATGCTTCTGCGTACGATGGGTCGTGAACGCACCATCCACGTGCATCAGAGACAGTGAATTTGTAACCGCGCCGAGTGAGCCGGAGGGAGGAGGGGGGGGGGGAATATTGCGCCCGCGCTCCAGGTTCACTTGGGTTTGATTTATAAACGCATGCCCACCCTCTTCTCCTGACTCATCCAATGACTACAGCAAGTGCAACTCATCCACATCCAAAACCAGTCGCCGAAACTGCACGAAGAAGGCTTCAAAGTCACTTTGATGAGAGCTCCCACTCTGTATCATCATGGACGTCAACGTGAAGACATTGACAAATTCCGAGGTGGTAAAGGCAGATTCAGAGGCAAAGGAAACGGCTTCTCGGGACTCGTGTTTGGGACGCATTCGCGGCAGCATCCCGCTCAACTACCGCACTGAACTCATTCAAGTTCTCAAGCTCGCGGGACCGGTGGTAAGATGACCAGATGTCGTGAACGCAGCACCGGCTTTCATTGTGTAGGCGCCTTTATCAGTAGGCTGCTGTGCAATTAACCTACTCCGTTGTATGTATAGTCTGTCCACAAGGTATCTTTTAAAATATGTTAATCACATGTGTTCTATATACTCTGCTGTTGTGAAAGTTGTTCACACATTGCATTTGTGTGTGGTTCTGTTAAGTCAACCTCTAAAAATGGCTATTCGAGAAAAGGCACAAAACGTCCATCCATCCATCCATCCATTTTCTGAGCCGCTTCTCCTCACTAGGGTCGCGGGCGTGCTGGAGCCTATCCCAGCTATCATCGGGCAGGAGGCGGGGTACACCCTGAACTGGTTGCCAGCCAATCGCAGGGCACATACAAACAAACAACCATTCACACTCACATCCACATCCACACCTACGGGCAATTTAGAGTCTCCAATTAATTCTGTGTTTCAATTTTTGGGATGTGGGAGGAAACCGGAGTGCCCAGAGAAAACCCACGCAGGCACGGGGAGAACATGCAAACTCCACACAGGCGGGGCCGGGGATTGAACCCGGGTCCTCAGAACTGTGAGGCTGACGCTCTAACCAGTCGGCCACCGTGCCGCCCACAAAACGTATTGTAGTTTATCGAAACAAAATTGGATCAACAGACTCATCAAAAGTTTCTTTCATTCTTTCCATTTTCAATGGGTAATTAAAAAAAAAAAAAACATGAAATTGATACATTACTATGTAATTAGCTTTTAACAGGTCATAGGACTGAGATGATTTTAATTTAAAGTGACTCGGAAGTTTGGCTGCAAGCATGAATAAATGTATGTTAATGTTAGTTGCCATCATGAGTCCATCGCACGACCACAAGCCATCATTCGAACCATCCGCCATTTTGTTGTTGTTGTGTCAGAAAAGTTCCAGAAATGGTGTCGCAAGATCTTTTTAAATCCCAACTACACGTTTTCCTCTTCAGAGCAATCAATCCCCGTGGAGTCTAATGCACTTTCCCAGCCTTCTCTGCCACACCTTCATGCACTCCTGAAAGGACTCTTCCGGAATCTTGACGTCATCCACGTCTTCCAAAGCGGTCCCCTTGAAGACCCCTTTGAATTTAAGAAAGAGGACAAAAATCACACAGCGTCAGATCGGGTGAGTAGGGAGTTAGCTCCAACACGCCGATGTTGTTCTCGGCCAGGAACGGTCGGATGCTCGGGTGCGTTGCGAGCAGGCACGTTGTCACGGTCGAGCAGCTCTTCTCATGCACTGAATGATGCAAAAACAACAGGATCTTTTTCCCAGATGTGATTGATGGTTGATCGTCTGGCCCACATTAAAGGGAAAAACCCATAGTCCGTAGTGTGGGTTTGAAATACTGTATATCTTTACAGTATTAGTAGTAGTCGTGGAACTTTTCTGACAAACCTCGTAAGTCAATGCAAACGTGTTTGAAACGTCATTGTGATCGGTTCATAGCTTACATCTGTCATCAGATATGTTTTTGCTGCAGTGAGAACCACTTTGTTAATGTTTTCCTTCTGCCCAGTCAATCTGCACCATACTGTGCAACAGTATGAGTGGCCCAACTTGGGAGTTTTTGGAGCTACAAGCCATCGCTTGGTGCTGCCAGCCAAAATTACAGGCACAAGAGAGCTTCAGGTACGCCACTGCTCAAGAAAAGTGGGGAAAAAAGTGTAACATTTGAAGTACTGTAAAGCCCTTGCAAGGAGAGCCACAGTTCCGAATGGCTCTTTGCACGTTATCTTCCACGTTGCCAGAAAGATGGCTCGGTCTTTTCTGGGTTTGAAAAATGGCTGTGTTGAATGGCTACACACCGTGTTTAGAAGACTAGCCCAAACTAACTATCACAGTCAGACATACATTGTCTTCAGCCTTAAAAAAAGATAGAGCTCCCTTCCAAAAGAAAGACATACGGCACCATTGAACGTTGCCGTGCTTCAACGCGCACATCATCATTCCAATTCAATCGCTTTTGAAGTCACCACAGATTTCATGGCGATTGTAAACTCGCTCATGATTACGTGTATTGCTCTGTCCCACAACTTCTTTCCTGGACAGCGCAGTGGGTGAAAATATTACGTTAAAAGGAGGAATAGAAATCATAGCGATCCATGAATTTTAAATTTACTCTGCCCCAGGTTTCCAAAGATTGAAAACTCACACTCCTCAGTTTACACGAAGCTATGAATACAATGCTGTCATTATTTTGCCTAACCAGAAAAAACCGCAATGGCTGTGATGTCACGCCGTTATGTGCAGGAAGCCCCTTTCATGATTGAATGGGGCAAATCCTAAAATACACAAAGTGAAAAAACGCAACTCCAGCTCCTGACATTACTGACAAGGCCATACCCTTTCAAGGCACACACCCAACACATGGATACTCCAGTACATGCTGTAATTACACTTTATAAAACCAGTTTATTTCTTAAAATGCTCTTTTCTTATGTTTTTAGAAATGCAGTGCTATTTTTCTGCCCTACAAACACTCAACATAAAATTGTGTTTTTTTTTTATTTATTTTTTTTATTTTTTTTTACGGCTAGAATAGGTTAATGGAATTCCATGGGTAAAACTGATTTCATGTACTGTACAAGCTTGGTCAGGGAACAAACGGTTCCACTGTATTGACTTTCTGGGGCCACATTCCCAAACTAGACAGAGAGAGTAGTACCCACGGTTCGCTGCACACGGCAGTTAAGCGAAGACTAAAAATAGCGGTGTTGAATTGATGCGTCTCAAACAGTGGTAAAAACATTTCTTTTGTGTCGTAATGCATGAAGCCGATTACAACAATGCTTCAAACTTGTTTGTCCTCGATGTAGTACGTCCGATGGAGTGATCATTTGGTGGCCGTGGTCCCGGCTGATTGTGACAGCTAACAAGCAGCTAACAATTAAACCAACATATTTTTTTTCATTTGTAATAGTGCAAAGTTCCAGGTCGCGTAAACCTGACTGATTAAATATTAAAATCGACTTCAGTCCTTTTTCCATTTGTATTTTTGATCAGAGCCTAAATTATAAAAATCTGGCATTTTTCCCCCTTTTTTTGTGTTAGATTAGAAAACAAATAGTCATCTTTTTAAATTTTTTTGTTTTTTCATTTCTCAACTGAAAATGGAAAGAGCAAATTATACATGCTTTGATTTCTTTCTCGAAGAGTAGCCATTCTTTTGGAGTGGAACTTATTTCATCAACAGGGTACCTGAAATACACAAATGCAATGTGTAAAAGCGTAGCAACTGAGTAAATAGCACAAGTCTGATTAACATAGCTCATCAATTTCTTTTGTGATTTATGATTATTTTTAATTATTATTGTAAAGAGACTTTGAAGACGCCCTGTAATTCTGCCACACTAGGTGAAACTGATGGGCTGTCAATTAAATGTCAGAAAAGCGGATTATAAGTGTATACACTATCATTGTTAAATACAATAATATTAATAATCACATATATTTTTAGTAAAGTACAAAAAAAGCTTGTACTTGAGATGAAGGCATTACCTCCCAAACTCATTTTACGAACTTTAGACTTAACGTGGTCATTGATTAACGTTTTCAAAAAGGATACTAACCCTGGAGATCTGCTAGACAAAAATACAGCATTCTTTGTTTCCCAGTGAGACCGTCTGAGGAGAATAGATGCCCACACAGTCCCACCATATAAGAGCAACCTTTCCCCAAGCAAATATCAGTACAAAACATATATATATTTTACAGAGGTCATGAGCAGAGTCTGAACATCACAGTTTCTACCATTTTGCTTTTGGTCCCACAGTTTACATAATTACTGAATATTTGTGTCGCTTTTCCCACCTGTAGCATCTTCCCCCCCCCTACTGCCACCCTACCTGCTGCTTTAGCGTTGCAACTCTCACCACCCCTCCTCCCCCATGGGTTTCTCCCCACACTTTGGGAAGCACTGATCTAATGTGTCCTAATGTCTGTTTTAGGATAATATTATGCCTTTGAATAAAAAGTCAAACAAGTGAGGGTCTTGTTTTTGTTTTTCTACTCCAGGTCATTTCCCAGATGATGATCTTCATGATCAGTATTGTCAGCACGGTGTTCTGTGGGCATCTGGGGAAAACAGAACTTGCAGCTGTGTCATTATCAATTGCCGTAAGTACATTTGCTTAATTGTCTATGATCAATACAGGTTGTGTCTGAAAATATGTCGACATTTTAACTCACGCTCACGGGTGGAAAAACTGCATTCACAGGCTGTCAAGGGCAAAAGTAACATTTGGTGCTCTACAATCTAAAAGTAGGGCAACTTATTGCCTGACCAAATGAATTTCCAGAAAAGCCACAAAAAGAGCAATAGCAAATTGTAAACAGTGAATCATGCAAACTGGATGTGGATCTTATCATGAACGTCTCTCTTGAATATGAAGTTAAATATATATATAAAAAATATTCACATTATTTGACCCCAACATGCTGGCAGACTAGCATGTAGACTTCTATTTACAAGTGTAATTCGGTGACTTGGTGATGAAGTGCTGCCTTGATGAGTGAAAATACAAATTATGTTTTTCCTTGCTCTATCTGGGGGCTCGCTTTCTTCAGATTCTGGGTTGCTTGAGAACAGGTTTCCGCTTGCCTTGTCGCAATGGTGTAGCTCAGCCCCGGTCGTCATGGCAATGAAAGCTGTAAGGCATTTATGTCAAACTCAGGCCCGGGGGCCAAATTTGGCCAACGATGTAATTATATTTGGCCCGCAAGACCATATCAAATGCGTATTAGAGCCGGCCCGCCAGTATATAGCACATGCGCCACTAATATTACAAATCCCAGAATGCTTTGCTAGTGTGTTGGCCCATCAGTCTGGACCGGCGAGCGCCCCTTCCCTTTCTGTTGCAGTCGTTAGCAACTATGCTACCAGACTCCTCGAGCAAATTTACACTTCCCCTTCCCAAAAATCGACAAACGAAAGATGGAAAACAGTTAACTTCCAAGACAGGTGGGAGGCACATTGTCTGTTCACTAAAGTAAAAGACAGACCTATTCGTCGTGTGTGGACCAACTTGGCTGTAACAAAGAATATAACATAATTGAATTAATGTTTTTTTAATGCCCTTTATCAACTCCTAGGCAGGGACTGTTAATAGTTTGAAGTTTGGATTTTTATTGAAGGACATTCTTATTTTTTGGGGTTGTTTTGTTGTTGGCCTTTGAAGAAGATTTACATCGAAAAGAAAGGTAGTTGTAGATAGATAAATAGAAGATGGAGAGACAGAAGAATTAATGTTATCTATTTCAATACAAAACAACAAACAAATACCACGGATGTATTTGATCGCAAATTCGATTTCTCGTGTTTATAATATTAAAATTAGCTTATTCCAGATTCAGTGTTTAAGCAAAATTTAAGTTTGTTGTCATATGATAAACTTTAACGCTACATTTCTGCAGAGAAGGGAAACATGCACATCGCGGTGATTCTTCATTAAATATTGAGTTTGGCCCGCGACGTTGTCCCAATTTTTTATTTTGGCGCACCGTGAATTTGAGTTTGACACCCCTGCTGTAAGGTGTGGGGCGCACACCGTCTCAAAAGAGCCTAATTTCAGCGCCGCAAAAATAGCAGGAAATAAAATATAATCCTTTGTCCTTGGGGTCCTTAGGGTATTTTGATGAGACTATGTCACAGACATGAAGTATTCTTCATTTGAGGGTGCAGCTGTTCATATGTGCAGTACTGTCTGAGGCCATAATGCCACGTGAAGGTATTACCACATACTATATAAGTAAAATGTAGACTGCACACATCAGTCAACTACTAAACAAAAGCTGTTGTTGTTGTTTTTTTTTCAAATGTGTAGTGTTGGTTAATTCAAAAGCAAAGCAAATGTATTTCTATAGCGCATTTCACCCACAAAGTAACTCAATGTGCTTTACATGATTAAAAGCATTTAAAAACAACAAAAAAGCTTATCAACATTTCAAACAAAGAGGAAAATAAAAGTACAATGAAAACAGTGTACAGTGCAAGAAATATCATTTAAAAGTGGAAATGCTCTAAAAAGCATGAGAAAAATGAAGAGGTTTTAACCTGGACTTACAAACATTCACCCTTGGGGCTGACGTCACTTCTGTTGGCAACTTATTCCATTTGTGTGCAGCATAATAGCTAAATGCTGCTTCACCATGTTTGCTTTGCTTTCGATGTCAGAGTCCTACTGGGTTTATATTCCATGAGCATTTCTTTCATGTATTCAGGACCTAAACCATTTAGTGATTTATAGACCAGTAGCAGAACTTTAAAACTTTTAAATCTATTCTAAAGCTGACTGGGAGCCAGTGTAAAGACTTTAGAATATGAGTAATATGCTCTGACCTCTTTGTTCTGGTCAGAACCCGAGCCGCACCATTCTGAATGAGCTGCAGCTGTTTAACACTCTTTTGGGGAGTCCAGTCAGAAGACCATTACAATAGTCAAGTCTACTTGAGATAAAAGCATGGATGAGCTTCTCCTGGTCTGCTTGACACATGCAAACATTCACTCTGGACATGTTCTTCAGATGGCAGAAGGCAGTTTTAGTAATTGATTTGCTATGACTGTTGAAAGTCAGGTCGGAATCTATCAGTACAGCAAGGTTTCGGACTTCGTCTTTGGTTTTTAAAGACAGTGACTCCAGGTATTTACAAACAGCAATCCTCTTTCCTTCACTGGCAAAAACAATTATCTCAGTTTTGTTGTGGTTTAATTGAAGAAAGTTTTGGCTCATCCAGTTATTTGTCTGTTTTAAACAGTGACATAAGAATTTGACCCAAGGGTAGCATATACAGGCTGAACAGGAGGGATCCAAGAACTGACCCTTGAGGGACCCCATAGGTCATTGCCATTTGTTGAGATTGAACACTTCCAATGGTTACAAAATAACTCCTTTCCTCCAGGTAGGACCTGAACCATTTAAGGACTGTTCCATTTAGTCCGACCCACGTTTCCAACCTGTTCAGCAGTACATTATGATCTACCGTATCAAAAGCCGCACTGAGATCTAACAAGACCAGAATTGACACCTTTCCTGAGTCAATATTCAACCTTATATCATTTAGCACTTAAGAGCAGATTCCATACTGTGATGAGTTCGGAAACCTGATTGAAATTTGTCAAAAAAGAAAAGAAAAGAACTTTCTCAACAATCTTGGCTATGAAAAAGGAGATTTGAGATGGGTCTATAGCTTGCTAACATGGAAGGGTCCAGCATTCTATTTTTTAGAAGAGGCTTAATGGCAGCGACTTTAAGAGCTTTAGCAAACTCGCCTGACTGAAGTGAGCAATTGATTATTTGCTGCAAATCAGCTAGCACAGACTTTGCAATAGCTTTGAAAAAGTCAGATGGTATTGAGTCAATACAGCTCGTTTATGGTTTCAGCTGCTGAACCGTTTTCGCTAGAGTTTTTTGGTCAACTGTATCAAATTCTGACATGGTAATAGAGTTTTTCCTGGGTGGCTTCAGATGTAGTATCATTTTGGTGATTTGTGCTGATATTTAACCTGATTGATTGTATTTTTTCACTAAAATAATTTAGCAGCTGTTAGTTGTGGAGCTATCTGATTCGGGGGGTTGTGAGCTTGTCAACCACAGCAAACAGTCCGGGTATTGTTGAAGTTCCTACTGATGATTTCAGAAAAGTGTTCCTGTCTAGCCCTGACTAACCCTTGGTTAAAATTACAAAGCCTGTCTGTAGAGGTCATAGTCAATTTGGAGTTTAGTTTTTCTCCACTTACGTTCTGCTTTCCTACACTTTGATTTGGAGGTCTTTACCATCATTGTGCTCCTCCACGGTGTTCTAGGTTGCCTCAAAGACAAATTGCAATTTTCTTGAAGGAAGACGAGCAGACAGGCGATGCCATTATGATTACGAGGAGTTTTGCCACGAACTTCGATCCTACCATTTACTATTTAGCTATGACAAGAAGACAACATGTCAGCAAAGTACTGAATCTACGTGTTTCATTGACAATGTCTCTTGAATTACAGGTGGTTAATGTGACTGGTCTTTCCATTGGGACTGGATTGTCATTAACTTGTGATACCCTCATTTCTCAGGTAGTGTCCTCAACAAAGGCTGTACTTTTAGTTTATTTATATTATTGAAACATAAGTACTTTGACTGGGCTCTCAGATTATCTGGGGTCCATTTACAAACAGTGCAACAATGAACTTTTGTATCAAGTTAGTTTACCTTTCATCTACAGTATCAAACTTGGAATTATTGGTGTGCTTTTGGTGTTTCCTAACACTGCTTATTTGATTCTGCCTTTGTGTAGACCTTTGGGAGCGGAAACCTGAAGCGTGTGGGGGTGATCCTCCAGAGGGGGGTTCTGATTCTACTGCTGGCTTGTTTCCCCTGCTGGGCTGTTCTCATCAACACTGAACCGCTTCTACTCATTGCCAAACAGAGCCCAGAGGTGGCCAGGTAAGTCATTATTCAACCTTCAGCAGGTCGGTAGGTAGGTAGGTAGGTGGATAGGTAGGTAGGTAGGTGGATGGATGGATAGATGGATAGATGGATAGATAGATAGATAGATAGATAGATAGATAGATAGATAGATAGATAGATTTGTTCGCACAATTTGACATGGCTATTTGTGTGTTGCATAGTCTGTCGCAACTTTATGTGAAGATCGCCATGCCTTCTCTGCCGGTGAGTTCACATTTGTCTTTGTATGCATGAGTTACTTGAATTAAAAATAAGTATACGCTGTGTGCTTCTGTCGGGTAAGATTATCATTTCCCCCTTCAGGCAGCATTCATGTACCAACTGCAAGGGAGATATCTTCAAAATCAGGTGCCGTGTAGCAACACATTATCACTGATATGAAAGTTATTCACGCACATATAAATAACAAGTTAATGAATACCAGCATATGTTTTCTGTTGTTTATTTTTTTGCAGGGAATTATTTGGCCACAGGTCATAACTGGTGTAATTGGAAACATCTTAAATGCATTAATCAATTATGTCTTCCTCCATCTTCTGCATTTGGGAGTTGCGTAAGTTTTCCTGAATCATTTGAATATCATTTTTCATTTTATTTTAGAAAACAAAGATAGCCCGAATGTGTTTTACCAGTACAGTGAAGATATTGTAAAACTCTAGACCAATAAAGTAGTTTCTTGATTAAGACCACTTGTTAGAAAGGGAATAGTTAATCTAAAACAAATGTTCTATAGTGTTTTTTGCTGTGTTTAAAACATGCTGTGTTTGTCTACGTTCTAGTGGCTCTGCTGCAGCGAATTCAATCTCACAGTACGTGTTGGCTGTGGTCTTATTTGTTTATATTAACCTGAAGGGGTTGCACAAGGCCACATGGGGAGGTCAGTTGCCCTCTCACTCACCCTAAACTGGATGATGAATGAATGATTAGTGTTACTTTGATACTCATTTTCCTCTACAGTTGCACTATTTCATTCGAAGTTGCAGTACCTTTGTGGTGAAGGTCCAATGTGTAATCTTTTAACAAAATTGGTTACACTCTGTAGCTAAATAATGCAACAGATAAGAGGTGATGACTATCGGTTTCATTATTTGTCTATCAAGAAGCACTACAAATTATGTAAGATTTTGCTTACAGTTTACCAAAGATTGTTTATCGTATTAAACATATTCAGTGATTACTTTCTGGGCTTGTTTAATTTGAATGCATTTGAGTGCTCAACTTGATAGATGAATGATAGTGCTTAAACATGATAACATATATTCTTGTGAAAGTCATGTGTTGATGTTTTTAATATATGGCTTGACTGACAGCTCTTTGATCTACAGGCTGGTCACTAGACTGTTTAAAAGAGTGGGGACCCTTTATCAAGCTGGCCATCCCGAGCATGCTCATGCTTTGTCTGGAGTGGTGGCTGTTTGAAGTGGGAGGATTCATTGCTGGTATAATTAGTGAAGCTGAGCTGGGAGCCCAGTCCATTGCATATCAGCTGACAGTTATAGCTTACATGGTAACTGAAATCGAAGGAATCTAAATCAGGGGTGGCCAACTTGATCAACATCATGAGCACGGGGGAGCCACACAACATATGGATGCCTGTATGGTATAACAGTATGATAATATACTGTTATCAATAACAGTATCTTACAATGGCGGACACAATAGTACACCTGCCCAATCTACCTACAGTGCAATACACTTGGGTAACATCATCCATCGTGATGTGCGTTCTGTTAGCCATTTCAAGTACACTACAAGAGCAAGTGATTTTTTTTCTCGTCAGTGTGGGGTCTCTCACATTTAACAAAAAAAAGGTGAATTTTTAAACTCATGACAGTGTGGTGCCAAAGGCCATCCGGACGACCAGAAAATACTAAGAAGGAGAAGAAAGTGTAGTACAGGGGTGTCAAAGTCATTTTTGTCACAGGCCACACATCGTAGTAATGGTTTACCTCGAAGGGCTGTTATGACAGTGAACTAGGGATGGGCAATAGCGATCCCAGGTACCGGCCTTATTTCAAGGTATCGGATACTCATGAAGGCTGTCGATACCAGCCACCGATATTTAAGGCAAAAAAATCTGACATCGAGGAAGGCCACCTCGCCAGGAGTTGCCGCTACACTGCGGTTTGACACATCGGGAATCATCATGAGCGTCAGATCTGGTCCCCGGGCCATGAGTTTTGTCCCTGTGGCATAGGAGAAAACTAAAAAAATAGAAGGAGCTAGGCTAACTGTTAGCTTATCTAGCAACGAGATTGCGGTGAATAACATGGGAAATGCATAGAAACAGTCAACACAACCAGTTGCGCCTCTTTTTGTTTATGGCTACAGTGTGAGTTTCAGGTCGCTTCCTAATCCGCTATATGCGGAGCGTCCCGTGACTCAACACGGAACACAGGATAGCTGACTTCCTGTGTATGATATGCTAACGATCATAACTAGCATTGGTTACATGATTGTTTGAAGCTGAACTTGCTAAAATTTGGTTTTCTTTATGGCTGTGTCTTCGGACAAAAGCTAAATGCACGTACAGTGTATCATTTATTTATAGAATATATCTATCATAGGTGTACATACTTTGGTGGCTCTGTGGTGATATTTAGTGTTTAAAAAAGACATTGTAGACATTTAAAGTTCCTGCTGGTGCTTTGAAACGGTCCCCATCCCCACTCACGCAAGCGAGGAGAAAGTGCTTTTACCTGGTTTGCTGAATGCGGAAGGAGTTTGCGCACATACCGGATTGGCTATCATTCTATTTCATGTCATAATAACAATCGAGTCCTTGGCTTGGCCAACATTGCTGTTCATTCATATAAGGATTTGTTTTTGAAAATATTGAACAGGTTTCACATTTATGATGTCGGCCCGCAAAGTTCAATGAAGAAAACGAGCCTGTTTTTCAGAGTGAGTGTTTAACATGTTTACATTGGGCTTGCAACATCCCTTAATATCAGTGTGAAGTAAGCTGAAATGATGGTTTGAAACCTTAAAATGCAACACAGAAGTCTGGAGTAGGAAACAGGCTCGCTCTTAAAAATATCCTATTGCTGCCATTTGGATAAGATGCTTGAAAGGGATGGAATTATCTTTGCTTCAAAAATATTATCAGCTGTACTGTGTGTATTCAAAAACATTTAAATATTTGTTTAAAGATTGGAAGTTGAGTTTGAAAATGGAAAACCTCTGAAAACCAAATAAGAATTGACTGACAGATGAGCTACGAGCCACACTGGGGCAGCCAAAGAGTATGCGTCTCATTAACCTTGTGTTGGCCACACCCTGATATAAACAATTTTATTTCATGGAATTCTGAATGACTCATATATTTTTCTATACATTCTATTTTTTGCAGTTCCCACTTGGAATTTCTGCTGCTGCTAGTGTTCGAGTAGGGAATGCTCTTGGTGCAGGAAACACTGAGCAAGCTAAGATATCTAGCAAAGTTTCCATCATCTGTGCATGTAAGAGACCTTATGATTGCGCTTCATTGTGGTAAATACAAATAGATAGCAGTAAATTTACATTTGTTAAATAACAAAGATAAGGTTAAAAGAAAAACAGTAAACACTGCTAAATTTTAGATTGTACCACATGACGTAGTAGGTAGGTAACTGAACTAGCAGCTAGCGGCAAGGATAAGAAAATACTGAGTGGGACAGTCAAATACCTTTTCAAAGTCCACGAAGCTCATATGGACTGGTTGGGCAAATGAGAGCATAAAGCTAGTGTAGTGTTGCACAACTGTGATGAAATTCCACATTACACCTCCTGGAATGAAGTTGACTCTGTTCTCCAGCACTCACATATAGAGTGAGAAGAGTCTGAACACCTGCAGATCTATACATTCCCAGGGGGAATACCATCACAGTTTGCCAATGCAGAGGTATTGTCCCTGATCCATGCTACAATCATGACAGTCCCAGCACATCCAAAGCCAGAAAGGCATAGAAAATGGAAATTCTTGGAAACATTCATGGCTCAAACACCTGTTGTGAATGTTGACATTCAGCTACTTGTTGGAGAACAGTAAGTTGTGTAAAAAGTACTGAAACATTGAACAATTGGACATACAAAAGTTTAGAGAAGGTCAAATTAGGTTCACCTGTAAAGGTTATCGTGCATTTTAGGTTCAACCTGAAATTTTACCAGCAAGCCAAATATCCCTAACCTTTAGTGAGTGCTGTATATCGTCAGTTGAGGTCAGCAGGCTTACCATTCCTGGGGTGTCAAGGCAGTTTGCCAGAACCTTTGAGGCCAAAATTCAGGCAAGACTAACACCAACCATCTTGCTCTGACCAGCAGCCCTCAGCATTAGAGGACTTGATTGTTTCGGTGCACAGTGCGATTACTCCTGGATATATTGCAATATCATGATTTTGTCCCACTAAAAATCAACCAGCCAAGGTAACGTTAATTATGATCCAGCTAGCTGGCTGACTAAACGGCTTCTATAAAAAGAGGAATAGGAAAGACGTTTGATCATTCTATCGGTGAGCACCTTCACAACACTAATACATTTAGGACATGTTTTCAGGTTGTGTTACCCTTGATCAGATGACTTTAATGTAACATTATGCGTTACTATTACTGATTCTGTCTCTTTCCCATTGCAGTCATAGTGGCCTGTTTTGTTGGAACAAGCATCACCCTTTCCAGGAATGTAATCGGCTACATTTTCACCACAGAAAAGTGAGTTATAATCATATTCGTTTTATATAAGCTCAGCTCCGGCCTTTAGTGCAGTCACTTATTCTGTGCAACCACGTCAGTTGTTTTTCACGTCACCCAATTGTTTGTCCATTCATCTCAACCACAATGGAAACAAGTGTGCAAGTGGAAACAAATGACAAAGATCTCAAACTCAGACTGTGGCTTGTGAAGAAATGTTGATGGATCTTTTCTTTAGTCATAACTGTGAGCGACACTGGCGTATGTTTACATGTCTGCACCTCACAGGAGCTTCCTGCTCTTCTCTAACTTGAGTATCCATATTGTATCTGTATTAGTTTCATAATTTTACCTATCCTTCAGAGACATTTTGGGAAGGGCTGCTGATGTCTTGATTGTTTTCGTCTTCATGCATCTTTCTGATGCTGTCGCGGTGAGAATTTGTTTTTTTATGACATTTTAGGAGAACTTTAAAATGTTCTTTGTATAAAACTGCAACACTCACTACAGGGTGTCAGTGGAGGTGTCATCCGAGGGGTTGGAAGACCAAAGGTCGGTGCTCTGTGTAACCTGGTGGGACACTACTTCATTGGCTTTCCCATTGGTGTGTCCTTAACCTTTGCAGCACAAATGGGCATCGTTGGTAAGAAGCAACCGTTATAATGGACTGACGTATATGATCTGCAATCACAATTTGTCATATGAGATTCAGGAACGCTGCTGTTGTTTCTTGAACAGGACTTTGGACAGGACTTACCATCTGTGTGTTAATGCAGGCCATTTTCTTCCTGATATATTTGTACAAACTTGATTGGAAAAAGGCTGCCGAAGAGGTCTGTAACTAATTTCCATGAAATCACACGTGTGATGTAATTCAAGCGATTTTGAGTTTAACATATTTGAATGTCTCTGATCAGGCTAAAATTAGAGCAGGGGTCCAGGTCACTTTTGAAGACATGATCAAGATGGAAGATTGCAAGTCAGGCAAGTCCAAGTTTATGAACCAGCGGTGGGAATTTCATATCACGACATTATTCCAGCAACAACCATGTCACCATACAGCATTATGCAAAGTATTCTTGCACATTCAGTATACACAAAAATACCGTCTCCCAATATTTCTACAATATTAGTCCGCTCAAGCGGCACGGTGACCAACTGGTTAGCACATCTGCCTCGCAGTTCTGAGGACGGAGGTTCAAATCCGGCCTCGCCTGTGTGGAGTTTGTGTGTTCTCCCCGTGCCTTCATGGATTTTCCTCCCACATCCCAAAAACATACATGGTAGGTTGATTGAAGACTCTAAATTGGCCGTAGGTGTGAATGTGAGTGCGAATGGTTGTTTGTTTATATGTGCCCTGCGATCGGCTGGCAACCGGTTCAGGGTGTACCCCGCCTCTCACCAAAAGATAACTGGGATAGGCTCCAGCATGCACACGACCCTAGTGAGGACAAGCGGTACAGAAAATGGATACATGGATAGTCCAATCAAATGCTGTTTATGTTCAATTAATGATTTTTCAATAGTGAGTAAAAAAAGAAATCACATATTTTTGTTAGAGTATACGTAGTACCAACAATATGAATCACTGTATGTTTCTTAAGGTTGTTTTAAAATTTTTAGGTGGACTTGAACACGTGCAAAGAGACGACGCAGGTAACCTATGAGTCTTCTATTTACGTTATGTTTCTCTCAGTTTTCAACAATAAATATCACAAGTGACATGCAGCGAGGAAGTAACTGGGTAACCAATTGTTAAATAATATATGACCAAACATGTATACAGAGAACACAGAGATTCTGAGATCGCTTTAAAAAACTCAAATTCAACATTAAGTTGCAAGTACACATACTTGGACATTGAACAGCAATATCTGATCCTCGAGTGTCAATACTGTACCATATAGTGAGAGATTACAGTGTGATATATGGTAATATGAGTATTTTGTCACAAACTGAAATAAATGTTTTTGTCAAGTTTTAGTATAACTCACATTTTATTGTTACATTTTTAGACTCAAAAACCAACCAGGCCCCGGTTCTTGCCAGTACACCCAGGTTTGAGAGCGCTGCACAGGACCAAGACATTCCAGACCAGTATGAAACTGCGACCACCATCGTCGGAGATACTCTCACATTAACGCAGCTGCTTTTACAGCGTGGCTTCGTTTTACTTTCTTTGGTTGTCATCTTTGTAGCTGGACTCTTGGCCAGTCACTTCCTTGTCAAACTGCTGAAATGAGTCTTGGGTTGGTTTGTAACTAACCGTCATCAAGTGAACACTGGAGCAGCCAACAGTGGTGAAAGAGCAAAGTTACTCATTAGTTGCTCTAATATAAAGTAATCGCTTATGTCTTGAGTAAAATCATCACGATGAGACCCACTGTCATAAATGTACAAATAAGTATGTAGAAGCAATCACTATGTATTGTATCAGGTTCATTCAGTAATTACTTAATAATGTTAATTTTGGGCCTTTGAACTTGTTTTCATGTTTCATGATTGACATATTGAAGGACCAGTGATTGCATCGATAGTGACTGAAAAGCCATGCAGTGACAAGTATAGTCAGACCGTGTAGGAAGGTGGACCTTATAAAAAAAGAACAACCACTGTGACTCAAGGATACATGCCAACTGAGAAAGAAAAGACAATCAAGCTCTGTGTGGGGGAGGACGGCAGTATGCAGCAGCGAGAGAAGGCAATCCTCGCATCCTCAAATGAGATAGAGACACAAACGATCCATCGACTTGCAAATTCAATGGATGAGAAGGTTAAAAGATGATCTCGACGAGGGGATCCAGATCTGCTTCCTGTTGTCTCTTCACTGCCGCTGTCTCTAATCCGTACATCATGGATGGCCTCACCACTGTCTTGTAAACTTTGCCCTTCATCCTAGCAGAAACTCTTCTGTCACATAACACACCTGTCACCTTCCGCCACCTGTTCCAACCTGCTTGGACCCGTTTCTTCACTTCCTTACCACACTCACAATTGCTCTGGACTGTTGACCCCAAGTCCTCCACTCTGACTAGCTCTTCTCCTTGTAGCCTCACACTTCCCCCACCACCCCTCTCATTCATGCACATATATTCTGTCTTACTTCGACTAATCGTCATTCCTCTCATTTCCAGTGCATGCTCCACCTTTCTAACTGTTCCTCCACCTGCTCCCTGCTTTCACTGTCAGCCTATCCATCGTCACTGCAAACAGGAAGGGGCTCAGGGGTGATCCCTGATGCAGTCCCACCTCCACCTTAAACTCCTCTGTCACACCTACAGGACACCTCACCACTGTTCTGCTGCCCTCATACATGTCCTGCATTATTCTAACATACTTTTCTGCCACTCCAGACGTCCGCATGCAGTACCGTAGTTCCTCTCTGCCATAGGCTTTCTCTAGATCTACAAAGAGACAATGTAGCTCCTTCTCACCTTCTCTGGACGTTTCCATCAACATCCTCAAGGCAAATAAATCATCTGTGGTACTCTTTCTCGGCATGAAACCATACTGTTGCTCGCAAATACTCACTTCTGTCCTGAGTTTAGCCTCCACTACTCTTTCCAATAACTTCCTTGTGTGGCTCATCAATTTTATTCCTCTACAGTTCCCACAGCTCTGCACATCACCCTTGTTCTTAAAAATGGGCACCAGCACACTTTTCCTCCATTCCTCAGGCATCTTCTCACCTGCTAGAATTGAACAAGCTGGTCAAAAACTCCACCTCCACCTCTCCTAGATGCTTCCATACCTCCACAGGTATGTCATCAGGACCAACTGCCTTTCCATTTGTCATCCTCTTTAGTGCCTTTCTAACGTCCCCCTTGCTAATCAATGCCACTTCCTGGTCCACCACGCTTACCTTTTCGAATCTTGCTTCTCTCTCATTTCTCTCAATCCAGCACACTGCTGGCACCAGTCAACACATTCTACAACACATTACATCTCTATCCTTAATCACCCTAACCTGCTGCACATCCTTCCCATCTCTAACCCTCTATCTGGCAAACCTGTATAGATCCCTTTCTCCTTTGTTAGTGTCCAACCTGGCATATATGTCCTCATATGCCTCCAGTTTGGCCTTTGCTACCTCTACTTTCGCCCTACGTCGTGCCTCTGTGTATTCCGTTCTGCTCTCCTCAGTCCTCTGTCTCCCACTTCTTCTTAGCTAACCTCTTGTATGATTTCCTGTACTTTGAGGTTCCACCACCAAATCTCCGTCTCTCCTTTCCTACCAGACGATACACCAAGTACTCTCCTGCCTGTCTCTCTGATCACCTTGGCTGTAGTGGTCCAGTCTTCTATAGTCTCCTCCTGTCCACCAAGAGCCTGTCTCACCTCTACTCAAAAAGCCGCACAACCTGCGTGCTTCTACCTCTGCTCTTGCAGGTCACCCTATGTTTCTGCCTCTTCTGAAAGTGTTCACTACAGCCATTTCCATCCTTTTTGCAAAGTCTACCACCATCTGTCCCTCCAAGTTCCTTTCCTGGATGCCAAACTTATTCATCACTTATTCTTCACCTCTGTTTCCATCACCAACATGTCCATTAAAATCTGCACCAATCACAACTCTCTGTCTGGGATGCTCAGAACTACTTTGTCTAGTTCCTTCCAGAATTTCTCTTTCACCTCTCAGTCACATCCTACCTGTGGTAGCCACTAATTACATTATACATAACACCCTCAATTTCAAGTTTCAGCCGGATACCCCGATCTGATAATCTTTTCACCTCCAAGACATTCTTAGCTAACTCTTCCTTTAAAATAAACCCGAGTCCATTTCTCTTCCCATCTACACCATTGTAAAATAATTTGAACCCTGCCCCTAAACTTCTAGCCTTAGTGCCTTTCCACCAGCTCTCCTGGACACACAATACACTATATCAAGTTTTCTCCTAATCATCACGTCAACCAACTCCCGAGCTTTTCCTGTCATAGTCCTAACATTCAAAGTCCCCACATTCAGTTCTAGGCTTTGTGCTTTCCTCTTCTCTATCTGCCTAAGAACCCAGTTTCCACCTCTCCTTCGTCTTCGACCCACAGTAGCTGAATTTCCAGCCCTGTAGGTTAAGGGCGCCGGTCGCCGACGTTATCACGGGCCACGACTGATCCAGTATGGAATTGTTGGAATAAACGCTCAAATTTGTTTGGGACCGGCCTACAGTTTGCACCGGCTTGTGCCCACCAATTGCCCCCAATAAGGAGATATACAACTAAATATTAGTGATATTTTTTAAATTCTTTACAACCTATTGTGCACAATAATATGGAAGTTTATTTTGATAAAGAAAATATTGTCATGATAATTTTCATCATTAAAATCCAAATTATTATCGAAGCTCACATACAGTAACTTTTGCTGATTAAAAAGGCCTTTACTGTAAATCGCATTGAATATATCTTTGAGAGTATCTTTACACTTAATCAAAATTTTACAAAGAGCTAACAAAGATTGAAATAGTTTTGTAACGTTTTGGGACAGATCGAACAAAGCTACAATAAGGTGTAAGAGACAAAGTGTGTATATATATATATATATATATATATATATATATATATATACACATCTCCATTCTCAACACCGCTTATCCTGTTCATGGTCATGGGGCGTTGGAGCCTATCCCAGCTGACTTCGGTCGAAAAGCGAACTACACCCTGAACTGGTCGCATAAAAATAAATAAATAAATAAATAAATATATATATATATATGTATATATATATACACACACACACACACACACACATTTGGGCTCATATGAACTAACATATTTCAGTGAGAGGTAAAGTTCAAACAGGGCGTGTTTTCAGTGCGTTCAGTTGACACACCCACAGCCCTATCTTTTATGATTTTAGAGCCTCATTATATATACTTAGTGATTTTTTTTTTTTTATTCATTCAAATTTGGCAGGCTTGTTAACAACACTCGTCTTTTTTCAGAGTTCAAAATTTTTTTGTTACAGACAGAAATACAAATTTCATGATCTCGTCGCAGTTTATTGATAATACAACACACTATCGTTGTTTATACATTTAAAAAATGATGTTTGTTTGTTTTCTGTGGAAGACGGTTGAAATGGCTCTTTGAGTATTTAAGGTTGCCGACCCCTGGGATAGGTGGTCGATAATGGTTGGATAGACAAGTTCATATTCGGATTTACAAAAGAATTTAAGGTTCTGTAAATGTGCCTTAAAGTATTGTGAAAACACGGTAGTTTTTACATAATTCTATTAGCTTACAGACTAACAGGCAAAAGTCAATTAAAACAACACCTGTAGCCAGCTCTTTGTAATTAGGAAATGGCGCCTAACTGTGTGGTCACCTCGGTAACGAGCGCTCTAGTTATGTCTGTGTTTTGTGTTTTTCGTTCGTTACGTGACTTACTTACACAAGGGAAGACGTGCTGAACATTAGGGAGTCTACGTCGGACTTTCTTTCACCAACTTTTACAAGTTTTTTCTCGGAGTTACTAACCGGTGAAATGGCTGTGATCTACGGCACATTGAGGCGACACCACAGGGGGAACCAAGCCGGAGTGCTGGTCAAGCTCCGGAAGAGACCAGTAAAGACTTCGGATGTTCCACACGATTTTGCCTCCTTCATTCCTCCCAAGCTGACATGAACACTGCACTGCTAACACTCTCTGAACGAGTAAATAAACTTGAAAAAAGCACCCAGATTCACCCCTCATTATTCTTGGGGACTTTAACAAACCTAAGTCAACCACGAACTCCCTCAATACAAGCAGCACATCCCACCAAGGGAAAACAACATTCTAGACCACTGCTACACCACGCTATATGACACAAACCGTGCTCTACCCCGCGCAGCTCTGCGCTCGTCTGATCACTGCTTAATTCACTTAATACCAACATACAGGCACAAACTTAAATGTGCGAAGCCTGTGGTGAAAACAGTGAAGAAGTGGACCAAAGAAGCAACTTCAAAGCATTTTAAACTGCACAGACTGGAGTGTTTTTGAAACTTTTAACTGGTAGCCTGGATGAATATACGGACAGTGTCACATCCTATGTCAGTTTCTGTGAAGATCTATGTGTACCAACAAAGACATTTTGCATGTTCAATAACAACAAGCCGTGGTTCACTGCCAAATGTATGCCTATTGAAGTGGGGAGTACAATCACAATGCAAAATCAGCTGACAAAAGAAACATCGCAGAGAGAAATTATGCAGAAAAGCTTGAAAAACAGTTTACTGCAAACGACTGTAAGTCAGTCTGGCGAGGCTTAAAATCGCTAACCAACTGCAAGCGAACCCCCCATCCCAGGCGGAGAACAAAAGAGGACTAGCTGACGACTTGAACACCTTCTACTGCAGATTTGAAAAGGACACTTTCATACCCCACATCCACCCAGCCGCACCAATGACCACCATGGCACCTCTGAATTCCGCGTTAACCATTCATGAACAGGATGTGAGCTGTATCTTCAAACAACAAAATATCAACAAGGCCGAGATCTTGTGCCCCCTTCCTGCCTGAAAGTCTGCGCAGACCAGCTCACTCCAGTCTTCACACAGATCATCAATAGTTCAATAGGGGGGGTTGGAGGGCATTTTAATTACTAACTAATTTTTAAAATGGTGTTTCCTGTTCAAACTCACATATTGTTGCTGGTTTCTTCCGATTCCTGTTATTTTTGTACATTGTAATTAGTGTGGTTCTAACGTTTTTTTTTTTCTTTTTCCTGGAGGTTCAGTCAAGGACACAGGATATAACAGGGGTTATATACAATGTGTTCCATGAATTTCGCTGCTTCGGTTCCATTCGCATTACTTCTAATTTAGTAAAATGAGTTGTTCGAATATTTTTTCCATCCATCCATCTATTCAGCCATCCGTCTTCGACTGCTCAGCCTATTTGCATCAGAAGCAAGCTGAAGCATATAACGGCTGACTTTGCCAGGGTACATTCTAAAATGGTCACCTGTCAATTACAGGATATATACTGTATGTGTAAAGGAACAACCATTCACACCATACATTCACATGATACAGAAAGGTACGAGATGAGATTCAAACTGGCCACGATTCTCCATTTTCTGTAGCGCTTATCCCAATTGGCATCGCGGGTGAGCTGGACCCAGCTGACTTTGGGCGTCAGCCAATTGCAGGACACATAAAGACGAACTACCATTCGCACTCACATTCACACCAATGGACGATTTAGAGTCTTCAATTCATCTAACATGCAAGTGAAATGTGGCAGGAAGCGGAAGCACCCGGGGAAAAACCACACAAGCACAGGGAGGGCATGCAAACTCCTCATGAGAAGGCCAGAGCTCGAGATTCAAACTGTGAACCTCAGTATTGTGAAGCAGACGTGTTTAGCCACTAGGTGACAGTGCTGCCCACCCGCAAACACGGGGAGAACAGACAAACTCCTCACAGGAAGGCCGGAGAACAGATTTGAACCCCAAACCTCAGAACTGTGAGGCAGACAAGCTAACCACTAGGGCTCCGTGCTACAGTAAAAGACGAGGTCAACTCAAGAATGCGGAATGTGCAAGCAGTGCCATGATATCAGATAATTATAGGACTTTGTTGCTACCATGTGAGGGTGAATAGTTTGGAAGAATGCGTGACGTAAAAAATGCCAACGGTACAGTATTACTGAGACAAAACTAGTGCTTTGTCAGGTCAGAGGTCAGATCAGCAGTAAAGACCGTCACGCAGTCTGCAGCAATCTGACAAAGGAAAAACTATCTGACTGGTGCCCTTAGATGTATCCAAGAACATTCATTGTATTGCTACACTTGCGTGTGGTGCACGGGAGTTTCTTGTCCAGGGTTACCTTGACAGGTTTCGGTTGGGGCCTTCTTACAAAAGAGCCAAAGACAAAGTAGAAGACAATGTTTACTGTTGTACCGACAATAAAACCCAACAGAATAGAATAAGCCTTTGTTTGCACTACAATAGAGAACTAGGGCGGCAAAGTGGACGGTAGCAGCACAGGAGAATAATAATCTTTATTTTATATACTGTATGTGGAGTATATGCATATTTATCTCCCTTCAAATGCATCTGTCATGATCTGTGTTCTGTGGACCTGTGCATTGTTTCTGTCATAGTGAGTTTATCCCCAGTGTTCCCGTATTGCTTTGAACTTGCTTTGTCTTTTTTGGCACTTTGTTTATTTAGTATTTGAATTTTTTGGGGATGCCTTGTTTGCCTTTTTGCGTTTTGAAAATAAATTCTCATTTGAGATTCATCCTGCCTTACCTCCCTGTTTTCCATAATCACCACAAAACCATGACAGTATCATACATTATTGATAATATTGATAATAAAAATACATGACTTAATGGACACCTCTTAGTCAGTTTATAAATGCAGCAGTGTGAAGTATTTGGTATCTGTAAATGTGTTTGCATGAAAAAAAGAAAAGAAAAAGGCTGTGCATAGGAAATATTTCATTGTGAACGTACAAACAGACAAAAAAGCGGGCTTCATTTCCTTGTCTTGCACAATGGCAAATGCGGCATTTTTCTGCAGACTGGAGGAGCTACTGACCCCACCGTGTCCATCCAATCAGTGTCCGTCAGCACAGCCCGTCCCCTCAGAGTTCCTGGAAGCTCTCGGAAGACCCTACCCGCCACGAGGAACGCAATAATCCAGGGGGAATCTTCCATACCCTGGTAGTTTTTTTCGGGGGAGACACAGGAGAAACTGCAGCTACCACGGTAGCTCGGAAACGTCCTGCAAAGGTTCCTGAAGTGGGAAAGCCCATAATACAACAATGAGTTGACAAAACCTATCTATACAGTATAGGCAGAAATTTACCTGCACACACTTACCTCATGCAGCTGCCTCATGACAGCGATCGATTTTAACAAAATGAGCCTACTTAAATGTATCGAAACTTGTTATTTGTCTAAAAGAAACATCCAGCCTCACAAAACACAAACTAGTTTGATGAGGCAATGTCCTCATTCTCCTTCGCTGACATCAGCAGGCTCATGCAGGTTTGACCGAAAAGTGGGCGGGCCAAAATTTGGTTGGAAATTAAATATGTCATGATAAAACATGCCCAAAATGACTTTTTTTTTTCTGCAGTCATTGTTTGTTAAGTCAAGGACTACGGAATGTTCACAGCATTAAAGAGATACTTCAATACCAAATATCGGCACAAGCTACATGTTCCATTGACAATGTCTCTTGAATTACAGTTAATGTTAATGTGACTGGTCTTTCCATTGGGACAGGCTTGTCATTAACTTGTGATACCCTCATTTCTCAGGTAGTGTCTACAACAAAGGCTGCTCTTTGACCTTATTGATCTTATTGAAACAGAACCTCTTTGATGGGGCTCTCAGGTTGTCTGGGGTCCACTTACAAACAGTTCAAGAATAAAGTTTGATATCAAGTTGTCTTTTATCTATCAAAACTGTAATTAGTAGTGTGCTTTAGGTGTTTCCCAATAGTGCTTATTGTGTAGACGTTTGGAAGTGGAAACCTGAAGCGTGTGGGGGTGATCCTCCAGAGGGGGGTTCTGATTCTCCTGCTGGCTTGTTTCCCCCCTGCTGGGCTGTCCTCATCAACACTGAACCGCTTCTACTCATTGCCAAACAGAGCCCAGAGGTTGCCAGGTAAGTCACTATTCAGCCCTCACAACACCTTCAACATCTTAATAATTATATTTTTGGAAATGAAGTGGGGCGCAATCCTAGTAATTTAGTTACATTAACCATATTAAATTACGTTGACCCAACATAAGTCCATTGAGATGAACCAACAGAAATGCTTCATGCTAAAAGAAAATGATTTCATTATGTGGCAATTCTTTCCATGATTTGATAGTGTATATAAAGAAGACAATCCATCAAGCAGGCATGTGAGATGTCAAGACGCAAACTAAAGAACATGATTCTGACTGTGACGTGGCCGAGACTGGTCGTAAGATAAGGCTGTTCGAAAACCTGCAGTTATTCCACACAACACAATAAAAGATAGAAGATAGCTGGGATAGGCTCCAGCACGCCTGCGACCCTTGTGAGGAGAAGCAGCTTGGAAAATGGATGGATGGATGGATGGATAATCATGTGTTCGTGTTTTCCAATACCACAATTGCTCACGGCTATTAGTGTGCTGCATAGTTTGGCTCAACTCTATGTGAAGATCTTCATGCCTGCTCTGCTGACAAGTTCACATTTGTCTGAGCGTACAAGAGTTACTCGAATTCACGAGTAAGAACTGTATATACCGTGTGCGTCTGTCACGTAAGATGATCATTTCCCCCTCCAGGCGGCATTTATGTACCAGGTGCTGGGCAGGTATCTTCAAAGCCAGGTGCTCCGTAGCAACACAACATCATTGATATGAAAATTTCAAAATAAGTATAAATAAGTTAATTAACACCAGAGTGTGTGTGTGTTTTTTTGGTCGCCAGCCAATCACAGGGCACGTATAGACAAACAATCATTAACACTCACATTCCCACCTGCGGGCAATTTAGAGTCTTTAATCAACCTACCATGCATGTTTTTGGGATGTGAAAGGAAACCAGAGTACCCGAAGAAAACCCACGCAGGCACGGGAAGAACATGCAAACTCCACACAGGCGAGGCCGGATTTCAACCCGGGTCCTCAAATGATTGACATCTCTTTGGTCATACCTTCTGTCTCTATAACCAGCGATAGACTATTGTTGCCCCGCCATGACCAGTTGTAAAATAATAAATACAAAATAATTACAAGCATTAGATGGTGCTAGAGAGGGATGTTTTTTTTCTTCAAAAAAGGGTTACTTTTACACATGGTTTATATTTACTTCGTTTCTGTCTCTCTCCCATTGCAGATGTAGTGGCTTGTTGTGTTGGAGTGAGCTACACCCTTTTCAGGAATGCAATTGGCTACATTTTCACCTCAAACTCGTGAGTTATACCCATTTACAACCCCAATTCCAAGGTCGTTGCGACGTTGTGTTAAATAAATAAAAGCAGAATACAATGATTTGAAAATCATGTTCAACCTATATTTAATTGAATACACTACAAAGACATGATATTTAATGTTCAAACTGATAAACTTGATTGTTTTTAGCAAATGATCATTAACACGTTCCCAAAAAAGCTGGGACAGGTGGCAAAAAAGAGTGAGAAAGTTGAGGAATGCTCATCAAACACCCGTTTGGAACATCCCACAGGTGAACAGGCTCATTGGGAACAGGTGGGTGCCATGATTGGGTAGAAAAGGAGCTTCCCTGAATTGCTCAGTCATTCACAAGCAAAGATGGGGCGAGGTTCACCTCTTTGTGAACGAGTGCGTGAGAAAACAGTCGGACAGTTTAAGGACAATGTTCCTCAACGTACAATTGCAAGGAATTTGGGGATTTCATCATCTACGGTCCATAATATCATCAAAAGGTTCCGAGAATCTGGAGAAATCACCGCATGTTAGCGGCAAGGCCGAAAACCAACATTGAATGCCCGTGACCTTCGATCCCTCAGGCGGCACTGCATCAAAAAGCGACATGAATGGATGTTGAGTCTGCACAAAGTAGTCACTAATTAGCAAGAGGGGGAAATCAGTTGGAGTTCAATATTGCCATCCCATTCCTGACAAAACATTTATCGCCGCAATAATGAGGATATCGAAAACAAAATGCCCTCAAAATAAAATTAGGCAAGTAGAGAGTGCATTGCATTGTGGGCATTCTAATGATAAGGAATCAGGAAAAACCTCTTCATTTTAACAGTATTAACTGAGTATTAGCGGACAAATTGTCGGTTTGGCTTCACTGTATTTGCAAAGCATATTGGGGCTATTTTTGTTTTACTAAATAAAACTACTAATTGTATCGAAAGGGTTTGGAGAAACTTACGCAACTCCCAAATGCAGAAGATGGAGGAAGACATCGTTGATAATTGCATTGAAGATGTTTCCAATTGCACCAGTTATGACCTGTGGCCAAATAATCCCCTGGAAAAAAAGAAAAACATACATGCTCTGGTATTAATCAACTTATTATTTATAGTTATGGTTTTAACTTTCATATCAATGATATTGCATTGTTACGGAGCACCTGGTTTTGAAGTTATTTGCCGAGCAGATGGTGCATGAATACCGCCTAAAGGGGGGAAATGGTAATCTTACACGACAGAAGCACACGGTTGATACTTACTCGTGAATTCGAGTAACTCGTGTACGCTCAGACAAATGTGAACTCGCCGGCAGAGCAGGCATGAAGATCTTCACATAAAGTTGAGCCAAACTATGCAGCACACAAATAGCCGTGCGCAATTGTGGTATGGAAACATGCGCACACTGTTACACATATAATACAGTGAAACATGCATATTCAAGTAAGATTTTGAATTCAGCCTACATTGTGGGGTTGCTTTAATCGCAGGTCAAGACACAGGCGTGCTGGAGCCTATCCCAGCTATCGTCGGTACAACCTGAAGAAGAAGAAGAAGAAGAAGAATCGCAGGGCACATACAAACAAACAACCATTCCTAATACTGCTTATTGTGTAGACGTATGGATATATATATATATATACATATATATATATATATACATATATATCCATACGTCTACACAATAAGCAGTATTAGGAAACACCTAAAGCACACTAATAATGACAGTTTTGATGGATGAAAGGTGAAAACAACTAACTTGATCCAAAAGTTTATGCTGGTACTCTTTGTAAATGGACTCCACACAATTTGAGAGCCCAGTCAAGGTCGTTTGGATTTGATTTGATTTGTTTTTATTTGGTGATAGCAGGGAAAAGATCACATTAGAACTTTCCGACGTAGCGCCAAGTATCACCACCAAGGATAAAAACAAAATAAAGCCCGAGGGCTTCTCATTGTTGTCCTCAGATGCAGGTTCGGTTTCTATAATCTAAAGTAAAAATGCATCCTTTGCTGAGGACAATACCTGAGACATTAGGGTATCACAAGTTAATGACAATCCAGTCCCAATGGAAAGAGCAGTCACATCAACCATCTGCAATTAAAGAGACATTGTTAATGGAACACATATGTTGAGTGCTATGCTGATAGGTTGTCTTTATATCCCCTTTTCACAACGATTATTTTGACATAGCTACATTTTAAATAGTAGTATAGAAAGAATGGTTGCACAAACAAATCTATTCAATGTTTTTTTGTTGTTGTTTTTGTTTTTCATGACGTTTTGTAGAGTTATCACTTGTGGGCCAGGAAGCCATTCAGTTTTGGTGAGGATCTAGATCGAGGTGTGGATGCAAGACTGTATGTCTCACTTCAAGTGGCACTGCCCATCTACCTGTCATCGTCCAGGAACCAATAATTCTCATATTAACTAACAGGCACTTCATATTTAAAAAACAGAAACTTTTGTTTCGCAGTTGATGTGAGGTGAGCGCTCTACATTAGACTTGGCTAGTGGGACAGCCTCCCTGTGCAGAGTTTGCATGTCTCCTGCATGCTTGAGTGGCTTTTCCCACATTCCTAAAACATGCATGTTAGATTCATTGAAGACTCTAAATTGTCCCTGTCTGTAAATTTGAGTGTGTGGATGTCCCCTGCGACTTCAGGTAACTGGCGAACTGTCCGGACTGGACCCTGCCTCTCGTAAGTTAGCTTGGATAGGCCCCTGCATTGGTTTTCTGAAGTGTTCCTGAGCCCATGCGGGGATATCCTTTACACGTTGATGTCGGTTTTTGATGCAGTGCCGCCTGAGGGAATCGAAGGTCACGGCCATTCAAAGTTGGTTGTTGGCCTCGTCGCTAACATGCAATGATTTCTCCAGATTCTCGGAACCTTTTGAGGATATTATAGACCGTAGATGATGAAAACCCTAAATTCCTTGCAATTGTACGTTCCTTGTCTTTGTAGTTATTCAATTAAATATGATTTGCAAATCATTGTATTCTGTTTTTATTTATGTTTAACACAACGTCCCAACTTCATTGGAATTGGGGTTGTATGATGTAACTTTAGAATGTATGTGAAATATCCCATGAACCTACAGTACGAGCTCTCAATATTCTCCACAGAAAGCATGGATTTCGATTTGCGATTGGCTGGCAACCAGTTCAGGGTGTGCCCCGCCTCCTGCCCGATGACAGCTGGGATAGGCTCCAGCACGTCCGCGATCCTTGTGAGGAGAAGCGGCTCAGCAACATCTATCCTCATGTTTCTCTGTTTCTAATAATCAAGATCAGTAAAACGACATCCAGCAAGCAAGTAACTGGGTAGAATATTGTTTAAAAAAAATATGTAACAGAATGTTTTCATTGGTTGCTAACAGAATATGGAAGTGAATACAGAGATTTGGAGATCATCACTCGGCCTACTGTATTGTAAGATCATTGTCCATTAATCGGACTAAAGTTTTTATGATTTGATTTCTAGACTCAAACACCAACCAGGCTCCGGTTCCTGCCCCTGCACCAAGATGTGAAAGCGCCGCAGAGGACCACGCACTCCCACAGATTCCAGACCAGCATGAAACGTTTTCACAATAAAACAGCTCTTTTCACGTCGTGGCTTGATGTTACTCCTCATGGTTGGCGTCTTTGCGGCTGGAATCGTTGCCAGCGACTTTTTTTGTCAGACTGCTGAAGTGAGTCTTGCATAGGTTTGCAACTGACAGTAATCAGGTGAACACTGGATTAGCCAATTGTAGTGAAAGAGCAAAGTTCCTAATCATGTGGTTTCTTCGAATAATTATGTGTTGCGTAAATCATTGTGATCAGACTCACTATTATAACTTGTTATAACAAAGTAGTTATGGTATGTATATGAGAATAGCTGTGAATGATATTGTGTTAATTTAGTGATGATTTCATAATCTTCTGCACCTCATCCATCCATTCATTTTCCATCCCGCTTATCCTCACTAGGGTCACGGGTATGCTGTTTCGTTTTTGTTATTTTTTAAATGCTCTTTTAAAATATACTGCAAAAAAATATGACAGGTTTAGTTGCTGAAGCGGGGTACAAACACATAATGATTTTTATTATCGTTAGACTCGTTACCAATTGTTAAAAAAGGGAGAGACCCCACAGAGGACGAAGAGAAATTTGATTTGGGATAACCAACACAGCACAGCACACATACAGTAAACGATGTCTTCTGCACCACCGAGACCGATCTGTGAGTGGCAGCATGGAGCCACACGGCATCCAGACTGCAGTCCACAATTTTGTGGTCAATGACTTGTGAGACACGTTATACTAACACTTAACACAACCATTGCTCTTCTATTTGCGCTTCGGGTCGCTTCCTAATTGGCTGCCGTTCCATTTCCCGTCACAATCACGGAATCCGTGGCTCAGCCCGCCTTGGTGTTGACCACACGCATAACATAAGGATTTGTGATCGTATATATTAAACAGGTTTAAGGTTTCAGATTGTTGGAGCCAACCATTTTCCAAGCAGATTGGGGAGAAAAGATTTCTTGTAATGCACCCACACCACATGATAGTCAATCAGATGATCGCAAAGAGGCGGAATGCTTGAATATGACCCAATTGTCGCCGGCTTTATACATAAACCATTAGTTGTTGTTGTTGTTTTCGTCTATTGTCCATATTCATTTGGAACACTATATTTTGAGTTATTTTGCAAGAAAATATATTGTTGTCACTGTCATCATCGTAGTTTTGTTCAATAACACCCAGATTATTGCAGAAGCTAATATAATTGTTGATGTTTGAAAAATGCATTTACATGTACTGTAAATCACACCGACTATTTACAAAACAGCACAAGCATACTAACCAAATCAAATAAAAACAAAAGCTTTGTAAAATTGTATTTGTCATTATTTTGATGATCTAGTTAGTAAATCCATGAAAATCCTATAATGCAAGGTATATTCTACTGGACGTCCACACAACTATCCATTTTCTATACCACTTCACACAGGGAAACAGCAGCCTATGCCAGGTGAATGAGTGAATTGAGTAGACCTTGGACCGATTACCTGTCAATCACAATTGTAAATGAGTCACTGGGAATGAAAGCCAAGTGAACCACTATTCTGCCAATGACCCATGCCAATGATCAGATACTGTACATTTTATACACACACACACACACACACATTATATTCTGTGTATAGACCTACATCGGCGACTTCTGTGTGAATTGGTTGTCACGTTGTCTGGAGACATCGCCGAGACATCTTCTTGGTGAGAGCGCAAGCAATATTTTGGTTTTGGACATTGTCAAAGTCGAGTCTAAAGTCATCAAATTCATGACTCGACTCCAAGTCATGTGACTCGAGTCCCCACCTCTGTCTTTGATGCAATGTATAACTAATTTTCTGCTAGTTATTTCCCTCACAATGATGGAATCTACGGTTAAAACAATCATCAAAAGCAGGTGAATGTAAACGAAAAAACCAGGACATGATGGTGTGGGGCTTGTCACGATTCGTAATCCAATGGTTTTGGTTGGACCCAAAAGCAGGCAGAGGCGGAGGAAGTCGGTTTGGTTTATTTGAGGAATAGCGCAGGGTCTGTATATCCAAGGCGTGATGGTGGTCCGTAGGAACAAAGAACGTGCAGGAAGTGGGGAGCGTGAGCAGGTGGCAAGAGCTTGATGGCGTGGCTGGAGCGGGCAACGAAGCGGGAGACATGGGAGGAACACTGGAGGCGTTGGCGACACAAGAGGGTCAGTACATAAAAGGCAAGGTCAGGAAAGAAACAGGGTCAGTTCTTACATGAGTTCAAGGAAATGCAAAGGAGCTCTGGGACGTGAGGCGCATTTTCCTCTGCGAGATCTCAATCAGAGCTCATAACAATGAACGAAAGCTGTCGTGAGCACATTACACGGTAAAATACAAAACGTGAACACCCAATTATCAACTATTCCAGACCGTCAAAGAAACTTGACTTACCACACTGCACGTGTGAAGCGGAGCAGGCGACGGGGCTCACGAAGGTCGATTGCTTAAGGTGGTTTTCACACAAGGAGTTCATCATCCATTTTGCAGACCATAATTTATAGTCATCTAAAACTGTCGTCATCGTGTCCCTAAAGCATCTCCACACGCATGATTCCTCAGACTAGTAATGTGGCATCGGCATCGCGACACCGATACCAGATACTGATGCATACTGGTATCGGTATCGGCTCTGCCAACTGCGCCACAGCCACCTAGCAAAATCAACATGCCTGCTGTTGGCCTGCTGGTAGCTGGTAACACCAACGAGACCAACATTTTATTCACCAGCTACCAGCCTCAAGACCTCAAAATCTCAAACCATTAACTCACTCAGTGCCAGCCCTCCCAGTTAACATGGATATTTGACTTCTAAAACAGTCAGTGGCACTGAATGTGTTAAGATGATTCAATTAGTTGACCATCACGGCAATGCGGACCCAACCAGCAACATACTAACAAGTGTGCTGGTCAATCACGAACCAGCATCACATACTGTTCCACTATACATCCCATGCTGGTTACCAACATGCTTAGTCCACCAGTACCACCAGCATCAGACCAGCGCACACCAGCATTAACCAGCTTACACCAGTAAAGAATCCACTCTGGTCTATGCTTGTTTTTTTTTTTGTTTTTTTGTTTTTTTAAGCAGGGTTGTTGTGCCGCTTCTCGTGCAAAAGATGTGAATATGCAAAGGATCAGTCTGGTGTTTTAGTGATCCTGACAGCACATACAGTATCGGGTTGACTTTTTTACGTCAGAGAATTTGGGAAGTTCTTTAGCTTCAGCAAGTGAGCTTCGAATATCTCATGGTCAAATACAACACAGATAAGCTGACAGGTGATAGAGAAAATGTGACACCCGGTCACTGCAAGGACAACATATTAGTTCAGTGACACAACTCACAAGGACAGTAAAATTCCACAACACGTTCAGGTGATCACAGTTCATGGAAGTCTGTAATACAGTGGACCCCCGCATATTTGCGGTTCGGCATTTGCAAAGTCAACTATTCACAGACTGTATTTGGAACCTAACCTCCGTTTTTCACTGAAAAACTGGCTATTTACCATTTTCTGTAATGTGGCAAAGTCAGATTTGTTTTCTCATAACAAAATGCTGTCTAGAGTATTTATGATATGTATTGTATTGTAGCATATATTTCATTAAGACAAAGAAAGGTTACTGTGTGCAGTGAACACGCCCCCAAAAACACCAAACTACTCGTCAGCTCAACCAAACTTCCACAGTCGAAGGCAAAAGGTGCATGTTCCGCCTACACAATCACTCCGCTCCCAGCCCCTGACTCGTTCATTAAATCACTAATTTAACATGGTATTGTCGTGTTTCTTTAATTGAGTCGGAAGAAAAACATCAAACCAGCTGTCAGCTCATCACACTCCCATGGGCCAAATAATAACAGAAGAAGAGCCGACAACTTCCAAGAAAAACACAGCTGCATTTAAGACATCAGAAGTCCTACTTAAAATATGTGTTTATCACTGCAGATGATTCTCACACACCAAGCCTGCACTCCCTCATACAGTATGTGGCAGAAATTACACAGAAATGTTTTGCATGTAGACACACATTACTTTCTGTGAATTTCCCCCTAAGCCATGTTTTTTTTTTGGTGGGGGGGGGGGGGGGGGAATACAACATGGTATAAAAGTGAGAGAAACACATACACTGACTATTCTAACCACTTGCATAATATAATGATATTCAATACAAGAGGTGTATCAAATACAGAGGAGACGGAAAGTATTCAGACCCCTTCAATTTTTCACTCTTTGTTACATTGCAGCCATTTGCTAAAATCGTTTAAGTTCACTTTTTTTTTTCCACATTAATGTACACACAGCACCCCGTATTGACAGAAAAAAAAGGAATTGTTTAAATTTTTGCAGATTTATGAAAAAAGAAAAACTGGAATATCATAGAACCATAAGTATTCAGACCCTTTGCTCAGTATTTAGTAGAAGCACCCTTTTGAGCTAATACAGTCATGAGTCTTTTTGGGAATGATGCAACAAGTTTTTCACACCTGGATTTAGTGATCATCTGCCATTGCTCCTTGCAGATCCTCTCCAGTTCTGTCAGGTTGGATGGTGAACGTTGATGGGCAGGCATTTTCAGGTCTTTCCAGAGATGCTCAATTGGGTTTAAGTCAGGCCTCTGGCTGGGCCATTCAAAAAGCGTCACAGAGTTGTTCTGAAGCCACACCTTTGGTATTTTAGCTGTGTGCTTAGGGTCATTGTCTTTTTAGAAGGTGAACCTTCAGCCCAATCTGAGGTTCTGGGCACTCTGGAGAAGGTTTTCATCCAGCATATCCCTGTACTTGGCCACTTTCATTTTCCTTCGATTGCAACCGGTCGTCCTGTCCCTGCAGCTGAAAAACACCCCCACAGCATGATGCTGCCCCCACCATGCTTCACTGTTGGGACTGTATTGGACAGGTGATGAGCAGTGCCTGGTTTTCTCCACACATACTGCTTAGAATTAAGGCCAACAACTTCTATCTTGGTCTCATCAGACCAGAGAATCTTATTTCTCACTATGCGGGCTTTCATGTGTCTTGCACTGAGGAGAGGCTTCCGTCGGGCCACTCTGCCATAAAGCCCCGACTGGTGGAGGGCTGCAGTCATGGTTGACTTTCTAGAACTTTCTCCCATCTCCCGACTGCATCTCTGGAGCTCAGCCACAGTGATCTTTGCGTTCTTCTTTACCTCTCTCCCCAAGGCTCTTCTCCCCCGTTTGCTCAGTTTGGCTGGACGCCCAGCTCTTGTAAGGGTTCTGGTCATCCCAAATGTCTTCCATTTAAGGATTATGGAGGCCACTGTGTGCTCTTAGGAACCTTAAGTGCAGCAGAATGTCTTTTGTAACCTTGGCCAGATCTGTGCCTTGCCACAATTCTGTTTCTGAGCTCTTCAGGCAGTTCCTTTTGACCTCATGAGTATCATTTGCTCTGACATGCACTGTGAGCTGTAAGGTCTTAATAGACAGGTGTGTGGCTTTCCTAATCAAGTCCAATCAGTATAATCAAACACAGCTGGACTCCAATGAAGGTGTAGGACCAACATCAAGGATGATCAGAAGAAATGGACAGCACCCGAGTTAAATATATGAGTGTCCCAGCAAAGGATCTTAATACTTATGGCTGTGCGATATTATATATAGTATAGTAGTATAATATATTCTATATATTTATAGTTTTTCTTTTTTAATAAATCAGCAAAGATTTCAGCAATTATGTTTTTTTTTCTGTCAGTATGGGTTGCTGTGTGTACATTAATGAGAAAACAAATGAACTTAAATGATTTTAACAAATGGCTGCAATATAACAAAGAGTGAAAAATCGAAGGGGGTCTGGAAACTTTCCGTACCCACTGTATTCTACCTATACAAAGATGACATCAAATGCAATGTGTTCATTATTATGGAACTGAACTAGAACTGTTCCCAATATTTTTGACTCCTAAACAACTGAGGTAACCAAAAATTGGACACAGTTCTACAGCCCCAATAAAGAAATTATTGTTGGATTAATAACATTTTTTACAGTGTCAATCAACAGCATTATTACCTTTATGAAGTTATGAGTCTGACTATGGATTTACGTACCTCAGAATGCTCTATGTTCCTCCTGTAGCGCTGTGATGTATGAATGTTTTGTTATCAAAGTTCTACCTCTTATCCTGTTTAGCGTCATGGGTGAGCTGGAGTTCATCACAGCTGGCACCCTGGAGTGTACACCAGTCGATCACAACTGGATTCAGATTTTATTTTAAAAAAGAACTTGGTTTCTCACCACAAGCCAAGTTTTACAATGCTTTATAAGAAGAGCATCTTATTGACCCTTTGAAGTCACCGCATGTCCTCCAGCTCGGCCAAAATGAAGCTGTGTCAGACAGGATGACAAAACATAGTTGAACAGCATCCAGCACCCATCGCTACTAAGCTAAAAACTAGTATATTTTGGTCTGTGGACCACTACCACATAAATTCTTTTGGCACATTCCGCATCTCTGGTGGGACGGTTGACCAATGGCTAGCACATCCGCCTCACAGTTCTAAGGTTATGTGGATTTTGCATGTGCTCCCCATGCTTGCACGAGTTTTCTCCAGGAACTCTGGTTTCCTCCCACGTTCCAAAAACAGGCAGGTTAGGTTCACGGAAGATTCTAAACTCTGTGAATGGTTGTTTGTCTATACTCTGTGTGCCCTGCGATTGGTCCAGGGTGTACACCACCTCTCGGCCAAAGTCATCTGCAGGCTATAAAAACATTTCTCATTTTAACAGCCCCTTCGGAAAAGTCCCAGCGCCCAAATGACCAATCCGCCAATGCAAACATTTTACTAATTTTACTAAGAAGAGGAAGCTTAGTTGTTCAGCAACTGAAATCTTCTGTCAACCCATTGAAACACTCTCATTGCACACTGGTTGTGACCTATCTAACTTGAATGTTTTGAGCAATATGTTCCAAAGGAAGTTTGGATGTTGGTCAATGAACCCATTTCCAATCCGAGGTTATCATTTGGAAGGTAAAGACACCTGGCAAAGAACTGCAATCAGCATGTGCGGTAGTTCCCTTAGCAGAGGTGTCTCAAAGACCACATTTTGCCATGATGAAACAAACCCACAGAATGAGAAGGTGTTAACAATACCAGTCACACCCTGTCCACGCTAGCAACAATAATAGTTGCAGTGACCTTATGGGAGCTATTTAATTGCGCAACAACGAGCCAAACACATTAACCGTGGGTGACTCCAAGCACACCTGTTCCTGACGATATGAAGGTTAAGGAATACACTTCAGAGTAAACATGGCAACGTAAACCAACCATCAATTTGGGAAAAACACACAAATGTCTCTGACCTCTAACATTAGAAAACATAACGTAATGCGCACACGTACTTCAAGGTCATTCGATTACAAACATGTTAATGTTGCAGTTCAAGCATTTTTTGTAAACAAACCAGCACCACTGTATCATTGGTCCCTATACCTTCTGTAGAGGAACAGTCTCGATAAGTCCTCTTGCTGACTTGACTTTTGAGCTGTGGAGCATTGAATGAACCTGCATTGTTGAACTCCTGCAAGCACTCCATCCCAAAAAAACCTAGATGGATTTCAAAAAAAAATAACAAATAAAATAACTCGTTTTAGAGAATCTATGCGACAAATAATGCACGGGACATCTACTGGCAGCATGGTGAAGTAAAGGCTATTATGTATACCTCACAGTCAAGACGTTCTGGGGTCGAAACGTAGGCCCGACTACAGTATGTTGAGTTTGCATGTTTTCCTCATGCTTGCGTGGGTTTTCTTGCGGTACTCTTCTTTCTTCCTCCCCCATTCCAAAAATACGCATGTTTAGTTCATTCTAAACTCTCCATTGGTGTGAATGGTCGGCTGACTACATGTACAATATGATAAGAGTGGTGACCAGTCCAGGTTGTATTACGCCTCTTGCCAAAGTCAGTTCCAACTCACCCACGAACCAAATGAGGACGAGCGCTATAGAAATCTATGGATGGATCTCTACAATGGTTTTATTTACAAGCCCTAAAAATACACTCTATAGTCTTTTCTTCTCTTCCCCCTTTAATCATTTATTTATTTTTTTTTGTTGAGAGGAAATCGTTTAGACAAAAGTCAGTCTAAACAGTGCAAAGGGCTGGGCTGAAATCCAGGAATCTGACCCAATAAAATCCCTGACTTCATTCAGCACTGCTCCAATACTTATTTCCACCTTGGCCAAGAATTGATCCACATTGTTTCACGTGTTTTTGTTTTGTCTGGAGTCATTATGTCTGTTGATTCAGTACATTTTCATTAATTGTTAATATCCCTTTTTCCTATTTTCGTTGAGTTTGCTGTTTGTCTGAATCACCAAATGATTAGCAGCCTTGACTTTTGACTGTCAAAAACTTGGTTCACTTTTAACTAGATTGTCTGAATGTTACCGTTACTTTTTTTTCCCAGGTTTTAATTGTTACAGTGGCGCCACGGTGGACGACTGGTTAGCACATCTGCCTCACAGTTCTGAGGACCAGGGTTTAAATCCTGGCCCCGCCTGTGTAGAGTTTGCATGTTCTCCTCGTGCCTGTGTGGGTTTTATCCGGGCACTGCGGTTTCCTCCCACATCCCCAAAACATGCGTGATAGGTTGATTGAAGACTCTAAATTGCCCGTAGGTGTGAATGTGAGTGCGAATGGTTATTTGTTTATATGTGCCCTGCAATTGGCTGGCGACCGGTTCAGGGTGTACCTCGCCTCCTGCCCGATGATAGCTGGGATGGGCTCCAGCACTCCCGCGACCCTTGTGAGGTTAAGCGGTAAAGAAAATGGATGGATGGATGGATGAATTGTGAAAGTGACACTTGGCCTGTCGCCTTACTTCTTCATCGTACTACTTTTGGAGAACACCCAACAATTTGTCTTCTCGAATGTTATGTTAATTGGTTTATCCATTTTCTATGGTGTTTGTCCTCATTAAGGTCGCAGGTGAGCTGGAGCCTATCCCAGCAGACCGTGGCTGAGAGGTGAGGTCGCACCCTGGACTGGTGGCCAGCCAACCGCAGGGCACATATAGACAAACGTCCATTCACACTCACATTCACACCTGTGGGCAATTTAGATTCTTCAACTAAACTAACATGCAGTTTTTGGAATGCGGAAGCCAGAGTCAGTGTCAGTTTCTGGTAGGTGCAATATATGCGGTTAGACAGGGCGGTATTTCTGGGGTGGGCGAGAAAAAAAAATGCAACATGAAATGGTTTTCTTTTGGCACCATAAGTTGGTGTTTGTATGGGGAATTTGCATGCCCTTGTGGAGCCATTGTAAGGGGTCTTCAAGGATTTTGCCAATAAATATTGACTTGAGAGGTTATCCATGTCAAGGAAGTATGACATGTTTGTAGTGTGAAGATCTCTGTATTTGGAGAAGGAGTTTAAGTTAGCCAGGTGTTTGTAGAAAGTAAGTGAAACTCTCATGGCCGCAATTGGGTCTCGCACAGGGCGTCATTGACGTTAGGACCGCCACTGACTGTAGTACTTAGACAAAACCCATAAAAACATGCGGAGAACAAGCAAACTTCACACAGATAGGCCGTGGGCGAGAATCAAACCTCAGAACTGTGCGGCAGACATATAAACAACTGTTACTGTGCTGCTTTTAAAGGTCAGAGGACGAAGATGTTATGGGGTCAGGTAAAATTCACATTTGCATTGTTTATATGTTATGTAATACATGCACGTCACTTCCAGCAAGTTGTCAACTATAGTTTAGCTAAAAATGAGGTATTTATTACGCGTATTGAGCACTCCCCGAAAATACTTGAAGCTCAAGACACCAGGGTGTTGTTCCTGAACCGGTTGCCAGCCAATCGCAGGGCACATAGAAACAAACAACCATTCGCACTCACATTCACACCTACAGGCAAGTTAGAGTCTTCAATTAACCTACCATGCATGTTTTTGAGATGTGGGAGGCACCCGGAGAACCCAGAGAAAACCCACGCAGACAGGGGGAGAGCATGCTAACTCTACACAGGCGGGGCCGGGATTTGAACCCCGGTCCCCAGAACTGTGAGGCAGATGTGCTAACCAGTCACCCAACGTGCCGCCCCATTGAATTCCACCTGGAAAATATGTCACACTCCAAATGTGAAATTAACCATAGCGGATACGGAAGTTAATCATCACATTGCTGATGACGTGTCTACCGCTTCATTCGTAAGCAAGACTGTGCTCATGACTGAACGCATCGGCGCTGGTGATAAGATGTCACTGGCATTTTGCACGTTTTGATTTTTGACATTATAATGGGAAAATATGCGAGTGTGATTGACTGGTGAGCAATCCAGGGTGTAGTCTGCCTTTCACCCAAAATCAGCTCGGATAGGCTCCAGCTCCCTGTGGCTATGAACAGGATACGCGCCATAGAAAATGGATGGACAGATGGACGGTTACACCCAGAACCATCTTACATTTTAGCCATCCTTCAACTACCAGCTCCAGAGAACATTTTTACTGAAGGCAGAGGACACACTGAATGGACCATATTCAGATGGTCAGATTGAGGTCAAGAAGGTTGTTACATGTTGTGGCAGCATTCTCGTGACCTCCTGCACAAATGCAATGAAGGAGGCCATCAAGCAGGGAGCGACCTGTCATGACCTGTATATCTATATCTATATTTATATTTGTATATATATAGTTTGAGCATTAATGCATACATGTAATTCATTGAGGATTTGCACATGCACACATACATACATTTGATAACTTTCATGAAACGTGCAGAATTCTAAATTGTACGACAGCGTCACATGTAAAACCATAGAAATTATGTCTAGATACGCCAGTGCGCCTGAGTAACCCAGCTCACCAACGCACTTATGTGGCGGCCATGTTGGGGAGGTCGACGTTCCCATAGAAGGCAATGCATGGACACTGAAGTTAAATCGTAGGTTGCTCAATTCTCAGCTGATTTTTACGAGGGTTACCGTTTTGTCAACGCCAGACAGTATGCTATCAATACAGTACATTTGAAAAAAATATATAAAGTTTTTTTTTTTGTAACTTCTGAAAGTGACTCCCAGATCCCTTGCCGTAATTGTACGGCGTTTTACGCGACCGTGTGCAGCACAATGTACCAGCATGGTCGGTCTTTTGGTTTTCTTGCCGTCCACACAATGGAATGCGCTAAAGACTTTAACCTCCCTATTTTAGAAACGCCGTCGGCACGGAGCTCAAAATGGGCGTGTCGTATCTACCTCTTCTAATCTGTGTGTAAAACCCAACAAAGTTCGGTACGTTACAATGATAGGAGGAATGATCAAATCGGCACTTCGTTTTTATTCAAGCATTGGGGAAAACAATGGGTCAAGTTAATATATTAGTTAATATGTTAATTAACACGCATGCATTAATCACAGTGCAAAGATGATCTATTATTCAAATGTGACGTTTAAGCGTCAAATGACGAAAGTGCCGCTTAAACAATATACGTCCCAGTTGACCAGTGACGAAGGAAAGGACGAAAGCTTTTAGATGGTGTCATTAAAATGTAGGACAAGACATAACCGGCATATGTCGAAGCTGACAAATATGACCACACAAGTTTTAACGCGACACACATTCTCCGCGCTAACAGAAAGAGTCACGTTGATGACCTAATTCCGTGCTTCAGAATGCCACTTAGCTGCATGTAAACGTCTTTCAAAAAGGGAACGAGTTGCTGTAGTCAGCAAAAACTTTACGTATTCAGGAATATAAGCAGAAATGTGAGTATGACTGACTCACACGCAGCAGCGCTATTGCTTGCTATTGCCATGGAGAGTAGCCATTTTGGCTGTGGGGAGGGGTGGAAGGGTGAGCCGGAAGTCCGACCGGACTAAATTTGGACAATAAATAAACGTTCGTCCAAATATTGAGAAATATTTGTTAAGTATATCTGTATTTCTTAAGTCATCAAATTAAATAATTACCTATATCTGAATGTAAACTCTAAATATATACTCTAACGATACATTTTAACGACTGACCAGCGGAAATACCAAAATCAAAATTATCTTTAGAATCCGTGCCCCCACGTCCGATCGGCACAACATTAACTGTTGTTGTTGATTTCAGGTGTTGAATTCAAAACGTGAAAACAGAAAGAGAGAGAGAGCGAGCGATGGACATAATGAAAATTATTTTAATATCGAAATTTAGTAGGAATTGGCCTTGTGAAAAGTATTGTGTCATTTTTTTCATTTTGAATTAAATTGCTTAAATATATGAAACTTTGTACAACATGCTAATGTATTTAGGTATACATGTAATACATATATTGGCAATTTCCGTTTGGAACATGACCTATCAATGTAGCACTTTCAAATGTTACAGCTACTCTAGATTGGAAAAGGAATAGTTTGCACAAAGTAAATGAAGTATTCTTAGCAAGTAAAATTTACTTCATCTGCCTCACAGGGGTTCAAAATTCGACTCAGACCTTCCAGTGCAGAGTTCATAATTTCTCCCCCAAGCTTATGTGGGTTTTCATGCAGTTAACATGCCTGCTGGTTATCTGAAAACTTAATTAATTACTAATTTACCACCTGGTATAAGAATACTGTTTTATTATTATATTGTATGTACTGTGCATATATAATGTAGCACAAGGAGGCACACCCACTTACCGCCGTTACTTACAGTACAGTTTTTCCATTGGATTGTTTTGTATTTATGACCCAGAATAGTTTTCATACAAATATTTACTGCTATTACTTTATAACTACGTTGGCGTAGGTTAGTGATTGACTGTGGCGTGTTCCGATTTACGTACAAATGTTGGCTCCATCGCCACCGTTGGAACAGAACTCTGTCGTAAACTAAACAATGTGTGCCCATAGCTTTGCTAATGTTGTGAACTGATTCGCAAAAAAAATACACTTTAACTGTATGTGTTTTTTTTCCAAATTAGACAGAGATATTTGATGAAAAGCCTGTGGTTTTTAGGCTGGCATAACACAATGCATTCACCACAAATCATTTTTGGAGCCATCAACATCAAACAATGCTCTTTAATAAGGCCATGGATGGAGAATATATTGCTTCTCAATGGTTCACATTCCTCCATGTCACCTGTCAGAATTGGAGCTTTGGAGTCGGAGGGTCACAGTTCAAGTCCCCCTGTGGGTGGAGTGTCACAATAGCAACTAGTTATTAGAGATGCTAGTCCCTTGCTACTGTCAAGGTGCCCTTGAGCTAAGCACCATCGCCAACCCCCAGCTCAAGTGCTGCAGCGCTGTTTGTGCGCCTCCTTCACTCTGACATCTCTCAGGCATGCCTCCATGTGTGTGACATGGTTCTGTGATGCACAATGCAAAAAAAAATATACAGCAGAGTGAGTTGTAGTTCCCCTTTGAAACTAGCTTTGTTTCAGCTCTGATACTTCTTACAGTATGCCAATAGGAAATCTCTATTTCTTTTTAACTACCTACTAAACTCCCCCCCCCCTCCCCCATTAGGTTACATATATTTAATGTGGACAACTCATTTCGCACCACAGGTGACTTTATTGTCCTTTGCGTTTCAAAGTATCTTACAGTCAATACTGACTGTTCTTTTCAAGGTCGCTGCGCATATCAAAAGTAATGCCTGCTGGGAAGTTGTTGACTTGTAAATTTCCATTGGAGCGAGCGTTCCACCTCAGTCAGCTGCGGTGCCAGGGCGGTGCCTACGTTACCGTTCACAGTTGTTTGTAATTTTTGTTTAAAGTTTGATCGGATGTCACAAATGAATTATGTTAGTGTTTAGCATCTGCATTCATTGACTTGGCTTTTGACAATATTGTTGGTTGGTGATTGGTGGACCTACAGTATAAACACATTGAACCGTGTAATCACTGCACGAACAGAGGGAAAATGGAAGAAATACTGTATATAGTGTAGTTGGTCGCCACTATCTTAAACTATTCTTTCACACCAAACTCATCCAAGTGTGACCTTGCTTTGTACACTGGAACAGAAAAGGGCCTTCCCCTAACTGTTCCCACAAAGTTGAAAGCTACTAACTACTTAATTAAGAAATGTGTCTGGATACTTTACACAGTGTAGGTTTACAGTGTTTGCAAGGCAGATATTACAATTGAAATGTTTTGATCATGTGGAGCCATTGATTATTATTATTATTTTTTTTTTTGTAAAATTGTCTTTAATCTTCCATCCATCCATTTTCAACACCGCTTATCCTGGTTAGGGTCGCAGGGCCCTAGAGCCTATCCCAGCTGACTTCGGGCGAAAGGCGGACTACGCCCTGAACTGGTCGCCAGTCAGTCGCAGGGCACATATAGACACGGACAACCATTTACACTTACATTCGCACCGTCACTGAGTGGGAACTGAACTCACGCTGCCCGCGCCAAAAGTCAGGTGAGTGTACCGCTACACCATCAGCGACTGTCTTTAATCTTGTGAACTGAAATTTAAAATTGAGTGGTGCAATGATTATTACCGTGTAGGCTGGAGGCAAAAGATTGTCACCAATTTTAATTTTCAAGCGAAAGGGGAGAGATTTTCCTGAGAGAACGTATTTCTTTCGGGAACGCTTTTCTCCACTGCTGCAGCAAAGTTTCTCCCCATGTGATTTACTCAATACTTCATGCACAAAACCATATGGACAGAAACAAGGGGGGCTTTGTGGAAGTCCTGAGCAAGGAGGCACCCACATCCACACGCTGCACACCAATCATACTGAAAGGGGGCAACAAAGTGGGCAGTCTGGGAGAGGAAATGTTTTTCCTCCCATACGTTGTGGGTGTGTGAGGATCTTGGTGGGATATGTCAGGCTGGCTGTTCAGTCACTGTGAAACACAACAGGTAGGTGAGACATTGAGCTAAGTGCTTTAAGGGAAGCAAACATTCAATAATTATAGCTCCCTCCAAAAGAGATGTTCTTAACATGAATCCATTTGAGAAGGGGATGGTGTGTGTGTCTGTGTGTGTGTGTGTGGGGGGGGGGGGGGCTGACTGCAAGAGTGTGAAGCAGAGAAGCAGGTTAATGAGCTGATCATGAGCAGCGAGAGGTGCCATAGTGTCACTCCACAATCAAGTCATCCCCATATGGGCCGAGCCGCCTATGCATTGTGCACGCAGATAATTGGCTGTCGACAGGCGCTTCGGACCAGTCACCAATCAGGTCGGAGTGGTCGCGTTACCCCCCCGCCCCCCACCCCCTTTTCACTCGGCTGCTTGGTCACGCCCCTGGAGAGCTTTAAAAGAAAGGCTAGAAGTGCCGCTTCCAGAGAGTTCCAACCTCCCTCGTTGAGTCTTCCTTATGAGTGAACCTCAACTCGTAAATCATCATTTTTATTTTATTTATATATATACATTTACTAAACATTGAGTTCAATACATATAATTCTTTTTTTTCTTCTTCATGTCTTTGTGTTCTTTCTGAGCAGTGAGTGACACCAGTTCAGTTGAATGCATGATTTGGTTTTGTTTTTGTTTTTGTTTTCTCTCTCTTTTTGGACGGACTCGAACATCTGCAAGAATAGCATCTCTCTCATCCAGCCGTCCATCGCAAAGACCTGAGACGTTCTGAGCGACGCCGCTTTTGGGTTAGTATCCTATTTTGTCACATTGCGGTGTGCATTACAGAGTTTTCATGTTGCTCTCATTTACATTGTTCCGTATGTCCGCACTGTACATGGCCGCTTTATAGTTCTTATCAAGTTGGGGCAGCACACATGCCTCTGCTCTAAATAGCCTTGAGTGACACTGTTGCAGCCACATTGACTCTTGCGGCCTCCCCTGCGGTGTCCAGTTTGTCTTTCTTTTGGGAATTGTATCTCGCAGTGATGTTGATTAAATTTCCACTGCATCTCTCGGAGGCAGGAACCGACGTGATTTTAGACACCAAAAACTGTTGATAGACTCGGAGGGCACCCTTTCATAAAACACAAATAATTGGAAAAGCTGTTACAGATTTCAGAGTATTAATCCAACCTCTGCCAATTCCCAAACTGGTTAGAAATGTTACGTGACTGGTGCTTTTTGTGGTGGGTTTATAGCTTGCTCACAAGCGTAGGCTATATTTTTTAACTTCAGTGGCGGTAAACGTCTTAATTCCTAGAAGTAATTCATGTCTTACCAAGATAACAGCTGTCTTGATTCTAAAGCAGCTTCTCAAGCTTTGACTAAAGATGTCTCGGGCTGGATGTATCCCAAAGAAATAGTCAGTAAATCAATTAAGATGAAGGATGTGCGAGAGTAGTATTTGTCAGTCCACGTGTGAACAATTTTGTTGGACCTTCTGTATTCTTTCTCTTAAAAAACAATGGAGTTGGAGTTTAAGGAACACATCAACAGAAAGCATATTTTTGTCTTTTTTTTTTTTTTTTTTTTTTTTGTATAATAGGTGCGATTGAACATATATATATATATATATATATATATCTTCGCACCGAGTTTGTCGGTACAGCAGCGGATATCCTAAACGGACGGTTGCAGACGTGGGGATGGAGAAGTGGTTAGCAGCAGCGGAAAAGTACTGAGAGGCAGGGAAATGGAGCCGTTGTGTGGCTAGGGAGGAAGGTATTCATAGAAAGTCGTAGCTGGGCTTTGCCAAGTCACACTTCTGCACCTGTATCAGAAGGACACGGCTTATTTAGACAGACCGCGTCCTCATGTCTAAAGATACTTGAGTTACATTGGCAATGAATAAATGCTGTGCCAGCTGTCTGCCAGCCAAACATTGCCGAAGGTTACAGTGAACCCTCTGATGCAACAACTTCAAATGTCACTAGGTGAAGCCAAATATACCGTGTACTGTCAACAGTCGATATGTCCAATTGCTGCTGCTCTGCATGGTGATGAAAGACCTGAAATGGATTGGGGCTCTATAGAGGGTGAGCCAAACCCTTGAGCAGTCACTTTTTTTTCTTCTTCTGTATTTTAACCGAGCTCAAAACCTTGCTGTCCTATCTAAGTAAGGTGTCATCTGTCACCTGGTGGATAACTTTTGCACTGCAATAATTCAGAAATGGGGAGGAAACCGTAGTGCCCGGAGAAAACCCCCGCAGGCACGGAAAGAACATGCCAACTCCACACAGGCGGGGCCAGGATTTGAACCCCGGTCCTCAGAACTGTGAGGCAGATGTGCTAACCAGTCACTCACCGTTCCACTGTTCATCATCATAGCTTACAAAAAAAGTGAGGAAGGAATTTGACAGCCAATAGCTCAGCCATGTGACAGCCAGGGTTCTCTTTGACGGCTGATAAGTTTATTCAAGAAACCAGTTCAACAAGACCAAATGAGACCATTAAAACCTACATTTTCAAGTATGATCCTGACAAACAAGTAGTGCAAGATTTTGCAGCAACGCACTATGACCTTGCCCTTCATGTCAGTGGGGCACTTGGAAACCATTTCCAATTGTTTGTGAGAGACAGTCAGAGCCACATCTCCACATAGCTTCTGTGCAAAGCAGCTGTATTTTATTTGAATCATTTGATGCATGATAGTACACCAAGTCGCATGGGCTGAGGGATTATACTGTCAAGAGGCATGATTAATGGCCAAAAGACATACTTTCGTTTTCAGTTCATTGACCCCAGTTTTACAGCTTGGCTGGAAAGTTGTCTCCAGCACATGTTGGTTAAATAATAACTTGGCATCATTTGAGACGTTTCCATGATTCTCTATAGGATGCAAATATTGGAGTTATTCAACTTCTATTGAATCCAGACTTGAAAATCAACACACAACCTGAAGATGAAAGAGTACCCAGGATGCCAAAGGAAATGTGACTCAATCACTTGAAATACTTAGGGCAATACTTTTTTTTGTGTTGTATTTCAAGAAGACCGTAACATGAGTACTGTATATCCAGTCTCACTGAGAAATGGCAGATGATGCACAATCACTGGCCAGGTCCTGCTGTGTGTAGAGTGTGTCAGGAGGGAGACATACAAGGGGAGTCCCCCTTCCTCTCAACTTCAAAATAGGTCCAAACCCCAAGAAGGAATCCAGGGCTCACGCCAATGTGAAATATCTTGCGTACATACAAGGAGGAGGCGCTCTCAAACAACATAACCATATGCAAACAATACAATGTGCACTTGTTTAAATGCAGAAAACCACTAATACAAAAACATCATTTTCAATATTAAGATTCACCAGTTCAACTTGTAGAAACCTTGACGCAAATGTGCAAATGCCTTATATGAGTACATCGGCTGTAGCAAACATTGTTTCTATTAAGCGTGTTCCTTTTTCCATTCAATAGATGTACATGCCCATGTTGCGGGCTGTGCTTTACAAGCTAATAAAAAATAACAACATTTTAAAGGGAATTCTCCTCCCCCTGCACGTAGATAACACTGCTCTTTGACTCATTCCAGACCAATTGTTTTTACTGTGCTTTATTCAGTTAACTTTTAAAAGTAGCATACCAAGTATACCGTCACTTGTGCAACACACAGTAAACCTTTTAATGTGTTTCCAATGTGTTTGTACCAATACTTCGACTGGAACGTTTCAAAAGATTTTAACGGCGCAAGAAAAACAGTTTCTTCTTTTTGTCCCGCATAAACATAGTGCACTAACTCCTGCTTTATGAAATAGACACACATGTCGAGTTTTGAGCTCTGTAATGCGTGCTGTGATAAAAGCTATACAGTCAAGTGTGCACACGTACACACTTGTAGATCACACAGGCCACACGAGTGAGTTTTTCAAGCATTTGTTGACTTTGGCAACTGTCCCAGCTCCTCATCCATTCCTTCCATGCCTTCACATAAACACGCACACACACACACACTCACACTCATTTTGGCTTGTGTTTTTCAATCCCTTCCCTTGACAAACATTTTTTCTTTTTTCTCTTATACCCATTCTCAAGTGAATGTCCATACATTCTTCTGACAGCTGTGAGTTCTGAGTCAGGGCTTACACTAATATTTTTTTGGTGAGAGACTTATTGGAAAAGTGTGTTGTTTATTTGATTTCATTTGTATTGTTTTTACTGAGCCTGGGGCATGGCTTGTTTTTCCTCCATAAAAAATGATTATGTTTGAATTCATGTCTAAAGTAGAATGTTTAAAAACTCGTTTTCCAAGAAAAGTAATTCTGATGGATCACGGAAGTTGTTTTGGATCTCTTAACAGTTGGATACAGTATATGGTCGAAATTGACAGAGAATAACTTGACCGTGATAAATCATGTACATGTACCCATCTCATGTACTAATATGTCTCTTGAGTTGTGTCTACTTCCCTGTTTTTGGGTTCAAAACCAATTTTTTAAGTACGGCCACGGACAAAGCGAGATCCACTTCGCCAGTTTTTTTTCTCATTGTTTGCCCAACAACTACAAATATGTTTTTTTTTTTTTTTTAAATCCCCTCATTTGTGCTGACTTCACCGTACCCCATACTCCTGTCTGCCAAGAAAGTAGAGCCATTTCATTTACATACGGCTGCTCGTTGTTTTTTCCTTGTTGCATCTCCTGCCGCTTTTCATAGAAAACACTTTCATCCTTCCCTCTGTATTCATGTTTTCATCTACACCTTTCTCCCATGTGAATATTTTTAACAATTGTCAAAAGAATTACCGTAACTAAAACCCACAACAACCCTTTGACAGTAATTTTTTTTTTTTTTTTTTTTTTTTTACCAAGTTAAAACATATTTTGAAATAAATTCCATTTTCTTTACATGAACGCATCAGCAATTTGTCCGTTTTGTGTAGTTACACGCCGTTCCTGTCCAACAGAAAGACACTGACCATGACGTTGAACGTGGAGGGTCTCGTGGTGATGGCAGCCTTCTACCTGCTGATCCTGGGAACTGGCATTTGGGCTTCCATGCGCTCCAGGAGAGAAGAGAAAAAGTGCCAAGGAGATGGAATGGAGATCACACTACTGGCTGGAAGGAACATCAACTTACTCGTGGGCGTCTTCACTCTTACAGGTAAAAACCTGGTAGTCTTGTCAGTATGAAGAAAGTGAATAACAACTGAATGGTATTTAAAAAAAACAAAAAAACCTGTCTTTGCAGCCACATGGGTAGGAGGAGGTTTTATCCTGGGTATAGCTGAAGCCACATACAACCCGACATTAGGAGCAGTGTGGGCTCTCATGCCGGTGCCTTATGTCGTTACATTCTTCTTGGGTGAGTACTACTCCTTACACAAAGGCTGAAGCCAAGAACTAAAAAACTCAATTTTTGACCAACGTCTCCTGATTACTAACAAGGCCAAATGATGGATGGCACAGTTGTGCACAAGTGTGAAGGTTTTGGAATTGACACCAGCAAGCGGCAGGAAATGCCAGTAGAATTAGATGCTGACAAGCATGTCCTGCTGTACATTATGTAACCTCTAAACTCCCCTTTGTGAATGTAACTTTTTCAAGGGGATGGGATTCTCATCTCAAAGAGACCACTCTTTCGAATTCGTCATCATTCTTCATTTCATAACATGTTGCGGTAGGATACAAAATAAATCAGTGCAAATCGACACAAATAACCATGAACCAAAAAAACTTTACGACTTGGTTAAAAGCAATTCCGTCCATTCCATTCCAAACTTATGTTTTCTGGTATTTATATAAATAATAGTGTTGACCACTGACAGAGCCTCAATATCACTACCATCGGCTATTTGACTGCACAAACCTATAAAGGTGTTGCTGTATTAAAAATAGGACCACGAGAAATCAGTTTAGGATGGTAATATGAGACAACAGGTGCAAAGTGATGACTTGTACCAAAGAGACCTCTAATTGCTGACCGTTACACACACGCTGAAACATTTGCAACAGGTGACATGACCAACACGCTAGGCCAATGTCACAATGGTCAGCATAGTGTGAGCGATATGAGAAATTGGGACCGATAACGTGCCCTGCTCTGTTGGTTGCCGTCACCTGGGTTCAGCTGATAGTATTTTATTATCTTGCTCAATGGGTGAGCAACTTAAATGACGTTGGTGGTCAAAAATGTTTGTCAGTGCTACCAGTGAGCTACAAAGGACCATGCACTTCCTAATCAGATGTATGACAAAAAATGCCATTTTAAATATGAACAAAATATGTGCATACCTTATGGCTTTTTTTTTCAATTGAACTGATATACATCAAATTATCATAATATATTTTATGCTCATGTATAAATGATCCAATCTTCAACAACAAAGGGTTTGAAGCAAGCAACAAAATAACCAGATATTGTGAATCTCTCCCCCGCTGCATAAGAATGACCATTCAAAGATGGCACAAAACTGCTAAACAGCGAACCAACTTTTAAGTGCAAGAACTCATTTTGCGCCTTTTTTTCACCAAAATCAACTCACTCAAAGATTTTAATAGTATACTATGTTGCTGCATGTCATTTAAAATCCTCCAATCAAGTGGCCGACTCACTCGCCTGTATGATACAGTGCGGTATATAGCGCAGGGAAATTCACCCTTGTTTTGTTGAAGGAGCCCTTGCAAAAGCCACTGCGTCTCCCATGCATGCCGAGTCCGCCATCCGTCACAACAGCTGCTTGTCCGCCATATGGGTTAGCGTCGCTTTTAATGGTGTTACATATGTCCAAGTTTGCGGAGGACACAACTCCTCATGCACTTTAAACGAAATGTCAAATGGTTCTAGTGAAGAACACACACAAAAAAAAAATGGTTGCGATTGGCCGCTCTTCAGTTCCCGAATAAGATTGTTAAACGTTCTTTAAATGTGTTTATGTGACCTGCGCTACGTTGAATGTGTGTTTTAATTGACTGTCGGGTTAAATTTATGTTGCATGTTGTTACCATGGAATCGTGACAAAACCATGACGGACATTTGTGCGTGACAGTAATATCCCAGTCAGTTCAAATGCCGGGCAAAGGATAGCATTACCGAGTGACTGACCAGGCTACGCTAGTGTGCTTTTCCTGGTGATTACGCAATCAATTCTTGTTCTTCCACATGATAAAACAGTTTTCATTTACTTGAGCGACTTACCAGCATGGCAAATTTTATCATGGCTGACCATATCGCTATATTCATGTTGCATGCGGATTGCCAGTTGCTCATCCCTGTTCCGTACTGTGTCAACATTTTCCTGAACCCTCACTTGCCGTCTTCTGATTCTGGATTCCATTGATAGAAACATAATATGTTGTATCTTTGGTATAACCTAACACCAGTATGTCAAACCGATGCTTTCTTTTATGCTCCAGGTGGCTTTTTCTTTGCAAAGCCCATGAGAGAGAACAATTATGTGACTATGATGGACCCTTTCCAGAAGAAGTATGGGAACTTCCTGAGCAATGCTCTGATCCTTCCTGCACTGATCGCTGATGTTCTGTGGGTGTCACGCACACTTGTCAGCCTGGGTGAGTTCCATCATGCTGCAGAACTGCGTGGCACAATTATGCGTGCGTGCGTCATGCAGACGTAAACAAATCTAGGCACACAACGAATGCTACACTTGGACAAAAACAACTGGATGATTATTGTCAGTGTAGTACACGTAGAATGAGGTAAAATCCTCAGGGATAGGATTTTCTTTTAATTAGGCCATACCGAGGCAGTACGGTGGGCAGACCGGTTAGCACCTCGGCGTCAGAGTTCAGAGGCCGTGGGCCCAGAACCGGGCTCCGGCCTTCCTGTGTTTTGTGAGTTGCATGTTCTCCCCGTACCTGCGTGGTTTTTCTCCGGGTACTCCACTTCCCTCCCGCAAACATTCATGGTAGGTGAATTGAAGACAGAAAATTGTCCGTAGGTGTTCATGTAAATGGTTGTTTGTCTATATGTGCCCTGCGATTGGCTGGCGACCAGTTCAGGGTGTATCCCGCCTCTTGCCCAGAGTCAGCAGCACACCGCGACCCTAGCGTGGATAAGCGTTCTGAAAATGGATGGATGGCTAAAGCCATGCCATTGATGTAGTGGTACTCAAATGTGCATGGTGAATGCAGTGTTTATTTGATATATTTCTTTGTTTATTTTATACTTGTTGAAACTATGCACACAGGACTAAATCACGAGTACCTGTATTTATGCTTGTGTGTTAACCTGTCAAGTCCTGCTGTCCAGTATAGTATGACTTCACTTGCACTGATGAGATTTTTACAATGAACTGTAATTTGTTATTACATTGTTCCTTTATGAGCTATAATATTTTGGACTGTAATTCCCACTGTTATTTCTGTATGCTGTATGTTGTATGTATGTGTGTCTATGTGGATGTAAGTGCAATGCTGTGCAGTGCGAATGTGCTTGTGTGTTTGTACGTGTGTGTGTTTTAATGCTGTCTTCTTTTCCAGTGGTATTTGAAAAAGCGGGTTAAACATCGAGCAGCCTGTTGATTGTGAAAGGTGATCAATTATTCAAACCAGGTTGTTCATATCATGAGAGTTTTCTATTTGACTGTCAGGTTAAATGATCCATGCCTTTACATAACGTCATGTAGGCGGGTGTGTGTGTGTGTGTGTGTGTGTGTGTTTGTAGAATGTTTATTCATGTGAAATCTGTGTTTGAGACACCATGGTCGCTCTCTTGACTCCACAAAAGGAATAGTAAATAGGACTGTTCATGAGAGGTTTTTGTCCAAACCAATTAAACCAATTTAGCCTCTGGGTGGACCCCTCACTCCTCAGTAAAACCTCCTGACATCTGGAGGACTGCTGTGCATCCCAAGTTTGTGCGTAGCTTGATACACAGTTGCACACACAGAGACAAAAGCAGATGCACACAAAGCGCTCTAGAATAGACGGTATGCTCAGCTTTTGGCTTAGGGTACTGTAAGAAAACTGTACTGTATCTGTTCTATACACTAGGCATCACTAGGTATAATGGTTTAGTGTGAGAAAGGATTTTACATGAAGGCAGACTTCATATGCTCTCAGGGCAGTATCCAGTATCAACAGTACACAGCCACAGTCAAATCTCTGCAGGGAAGGAAATGGGTACCGAGCACATACCTATGAAGAAGGTAGAAAGGTGTGTATGTTTGTGTGTGCGTGCATGTGGACATGTGTTTGTTCACCCACTCAGACGCAGAGGATCTAAAAACAACATGGGGGTATTTGAGTACCCCCTTTTCTCTGGCCTACCCTCGTGCAGCCCACAGGACCCAAAGAGGGCCCCCGATTCTCATTCACCTTTTTTTTCTTTCTTTCCAATCCTAAATTTAGTGCTGCGGCAAAGGGCACAGCTCAACACACAAGCGATAATAGATATGCCCCTAAAACTGGAAAGGATACCAAACAGGAATGATCAATTAGGTCTTACGTGATAAGAATGTATCCAAAGTGATCGAGTTCACAGCTGGCATCAGAATAAAACCTCACTTTCCTTACGGGATATCAATTCAAGAGGTAACTATGACTGTTGCTACTAAAAAGTAATGCACAGCATCATAATGATGGCATTCAAAGTTAGGTCAAATATAGCGGGGCCACACAGATTCACTGAAGTGAAAAACTACTGCTGTTTTTCATTAGAGGCATGTAAAAAAAACATTCTCGGGGGCCATTTGATGTATTTATTGCCGTCTACCTGTAGCTCAGTGCCCTGCAAGAAGACAGCTTTCTCCTTATGAGACGTTTAGCTTTTGTCCCCGAAACGTACGTACACTCACAATTGGGTTGTTTTATTTGTACAATATGAATACTTTAGTTAAAGGTAATATTTCTTTTCATTGAGGAACTTGGAGTGAGACAGGAAATTTTTATTCACCCCCCCCCCCCCCCCCCCCCCCACAGCAAATAGAGGTGGCTGTGGCATTTTGGAGTTTTGTCACCCAGAGTTTCATTTTATGTCACTCAGCACATGTGAATGTGGAGTACACAATGTCTTGTGCTTTAAAACCATTACACTGAGCTCACCTAGCACATTTTGGCATTTTAGTGCCAAGTGTGAACAAACTATTGACGACTGCAGTCAAAGTTATGTTAAGGTTATTAGGTAAGGGACTGTGTAGACGCGTAAAGACTAATAGACTAATATTACTAATGCATTAAGTGGGACGGGTGGGTATGGACTAGAAGAGTGAACGATCCGACTGTAGCAGTCAAGTTACCATTCAATACAAAGAAGTGAGAAAGTGCTTTGTCAATAAGTGTGTTGGGATCAGTTAGGGGTGGGTACAGTAGGTCAGAGGGTGGTAAGTGGCGATGGTGCAGATCTGACACTTCTCTGTTTAAGGGCATTGTTGTGGTGTGGCTGCAGGCTACGGCTGGGGGGACCCTGGCAATGTGGGAGAAGAGACAGTAAAGGTAGTGACGTTTTGCTTGCCTTGTTTGAGTAACAAGATGTCTTTTTTTACTCACTTATTTGCATTCACTCATTCTTTACAGTTTCAGTTGTTTCGTTACTACAAACCCAGATTTATTTTCCATAATTGTTTTTTTTTTTGAATTTGTAATGATCAGTTTTTATTATGAAGGGTTCTGGAGTCACAATCAATAGGCTGCTTCTGTTCTTATGGTTCTGTTTTTAATATTATTGCTTTATGTCTGCTTGTTGCATTAGGATTTGTTTTAAAGATGTTTAATACAAAACTGTAACATTATTGACCTAAATGACTAGTAATGCAATGCTATGTTATGCAATTGTAATACGTTGTTTTTCAGCATATGAATTAAATAACACGACCAAAATGTATAGGCAATTACATGGCTCATTAAAAGCGGATGCATGCACATGTGTTGTCTGTGTGTCTGTGTGAGAGAAACGATTTAAAAGCAAAAGAGAGGTTGAGAACATAATAACTTCAGTTGCATGTGTCTCCAGTGATAAATGTATGTGCAAGTGTTGCCCCATCCGTCCTCTGGCGCTCATCACTATGCTGTGTTGTTCCAGGTGGGACTATGGCTGTGATCCTGGACCTTTCTTACGCCTATTCCATTATCATCTCCGCCGTGGTTGCCATTGTGTACACGCTCTTGGGAGGGCTTTACTCTGTGGCTTACACAGATGTGATCCAGCTCATCCTCATCTTCGTCAGCCTGGTACGGAGCATCTATTCATTCTCTTACAGTCACTAAGTCAGAGAACCTTGTCTTCTCTGTTGTCTGCTGAGTATGATCAGGAAACACTCAATTAAAAAAAAAAAATGATGAATATTCCATTTACACAACACTTTCACACTCTGACTCGGCAGTTTTACCTGCGGCCAAGAGTCGATAGAGGGCGCGAGGGCGGCGCCCCACTGCTGCTGACATACATTGAAAAAGACAAAAGTGAAGAAAATGAAAGAGAATGTTATATTAAAAGATTAAAAATCATGTGTATATATTTTGAGATGAGCAGGATGAAGAAAATAGTTCATGATGAGTAAAATGAATTTGTTTATATCTGGTTGTCTCATCCTATGACATCACTTTCAGTTTAGGGCGCAGAGACGTTTGCCGTAACTGGAACACATGAAATGTGTGACGACTGGTCAGCACATCTGCCTCACAGTTCTGAGGACCCGTGTTCAAATCCCAGCCCCGCCTGTGTGGAGTTTGCATGTTCTCCCCGTGCCTGCGTGGGTTTTCTCCGGGCACTCCGGTTTCCTCCCACATCCCCAAAAACATGCATTCATTGAAGACTCTAAATTGCCCGTAGGTGTGACTGTGCGTGTGAATGGTTGTTTGTTTGCATGTGCCCTGCGATTGGCTGGTGACCGCTTCAGGGTGTACCCCGCCTCCCGCCCGAAGATAGCTGGGATGGGCTCCAGCAGCCCGCGACCCTAGTGAGCATAAGCGCTAAAGAAAATGGATGGATGGATGGATGGATATTTCCCATGACTTTGCTAGTAGATGAACTCACTTATTCTTCAGCTGATGAAATCTCTTTCAAATAATATGTATGAACCGCCACCATTTCTTTCTTGGCATATTGGCTTGACAGCAGAATATCTCCTTTAAAATGTATAATCCACTCAAATATTTCACCGCAAGGGTCTCCATTGAGCAATACGTGGTCGAGTAAACAGCCTGGGCTGGTTGGTAACCTATTTTAGGTTCCGACGAGCTAATGGCTAACAATGTCGCCTTCTAGGAACAGCTGTCACAGTAGCTCTTATTTTCTGTTTTGTTGCTCACCATAGCAGTCTTGCGCATGTTCCCCGCATGATTAATTAGCCTAAATAATGTTTGAGCTGAAAAGGTCTTCATCATCGTAACCGGAGCTGATCGACGAACCCCGCCACAGGCTATATTTAGTTTCTCTCGTGAAAGTCCATGATCGTTATGAGCAGATGCGCTTGGCAGAGTTGTTGTTGAATTGAAAGCCTCGATATTTTCCGAGATTTGTTAGCCTGACATGAGTTTCACAGTTTGGGAAAGTTCTTCCATCAACCCCATGATTCTTTGATAGTTGTCACGAAACATAGTGTAACAGTCGATCATAGCATGGCTAAGACTTGATTTTTAATTTCCAGACAGACTGCAAACATCCTCCACTAAGTGCATAATCAGATCATCTTAGTTTTGTGTTTGTGTACACAGTGGGTGTGTGTCCCTTTCCTGTTGACCAATCCTCACTCTTTGGACATTTCGCTGACGGCCTACAACCAGACCTTCCAGGCTCCCTGGGTTGGCACGGTGAACCTCGATGAAGCCGGCAAGTGGTTTGACGACTTCATGCTCCTGGTGAGTCATGGAGGACTTTATAAATACACATTGGGCAGTGAAAATAGCTCATGAGACGCAATATGCTGGGTTTTATGACTCTTGCCTCGAAAGGAGCTTCAAATGAAATTGATGGCAGCTGTTAATTCCCAGGGTTCATTAGCTGCGGATCAAAAAAGGGCAGCGATAATATTGTACTGAATATTCAGTGTTTGTGACAGGCTCTCGGTGGTTTGGCCTACCAAGCGTTCTACCAGAGGATCCTGGCAGCCTCATCTTACACCCAGGCTCAAATAACCTGCTTTGCCTCCTCTGCCTTCTGCCTGGTGCTGGGTATCCCCTCTGTGCTAGTGGGGGCAGTGGCTGCATCTACTGGTACGCCCACACATATTTGAACTCTTTATTGCAGGAGCATCTAAGCCTTTTCTATTTGTAACTCTTCCTTATTCCCTAATGATATCTCCTCATCTAACCATTCCCTAGATTGGAACTCAACACGCTATGGACTGCCAACTCCATATGAACGTGGCGAAGTAGGTTCTATCCTCCCTATCTCCCTGCAGTACCTCACGCCCACCTACGTGTCGATTATCGGGATCGGAGCTGTAGCTGCTGCTGTCATGTCCTCCATGGACTCAGCCCTGCTGTCCTCTGCGTCGTTGTTCTCGTCCAATATCTACAAGAACATAATCCGGAAGCAGGTGAGAATATCAACGATGTGTGTCCTAGGATAGGTTTTTTTTTTGTTTTCCTTACAAAAAAAGGTGCACTTGCTAGAGTATTATTAGCAAGCCCAGCATGCGGTTGTGTGTAAATAGTACATTTCATTGCTTACTGCATGAATATAAAACAGTTTTTGTTGTTTTTAGTTTCGGTGTATTTATTTGAAACACATCACATTACTATGTATCCTTCGAGTATGTTTAATGTTTTAACCTTCTTACTGTAAGTAACCCAGACACATTGCCTTTATACAGATAATAATGTTCACTTTTGATTGACATTGTCAGAGAGCAGTAATTGAATCCATTATTCATTATTGTGGTTTGAGTTCGAACTTCAGTGCGATATGCTGAGCTGTTCCGAATATCGTTGGCTCTATGTACGTAGCTGAGTTAACCGAGATGTGAGAAACAACCCTCAGTATGAGACATTGATGTTATGCACTACCGCAAAAGTGAGTATTATTACCTGGATAAAGGCAAAATTTTAGCTGCAGCTCTTGAACTGGATCGAAGCGACTGCAACTATACATATCGTTACGGCTGGTACGCGACTATATTAATCATAAGTAATAGCTATGAATGGATAATTATGTTGACATTGAAATCAGCTATGCGTAGCCACCTGATTTGGACCCGGAAACATCAGACGTCGGTTCATTCGAGTTTATCTTCAGAACAAAGATGGTTTGTTTGTATGTACGTGCCCTGCGATCGGCTGGCGACCGGTTCAGGGTGTACCCCGCCTCCCGCCTGAAGTTAGCTGGGATGGGCTCCAGCACGCCAGTGATCCCTGTGAGGATAAGCGGCTCCGAAAATGGATGGATGGATCAAATAAACATTGAGTCATCACTATACAGTTTTAGAAGTGCACGCATTTCCCAATGTTAAATCAATGTCAATGTTACCCTCATGGACATAGTTCAAACAATGAAAAATGGTACTTTGTAATATCTGGTGATGATAACACAAAGCAACTATTCTGTAGCTATCAGCATCGCTTGCTCACATTGAATCTTGTTTCTGATATTTTCTGTCTGACAATGAATGGCTCCTTCACGAGGTCTCTGAACAATGTTCCCAGTATTGAGACATGTTTACTGTTCTGGCTTATGTTTGGTTATTGAGTCTCTGTTATGACCTCTAGACTACAGTAGATGATCCCGCATTGAAAAACACATTTTGAAGCGCTGTCTCTCTCTTGTCTCAGGCGTCAGACCGTGAGATGCAGTGGGTGATTCGTATCTCAGTGGTGGTTGTCGGTCTGGCTGGCGCTGGCCTCACCTTCTTGGACAGCAGTGTGCTGGTCTTCTGGCTCGTGGGTGTGGACATGTCATATACCATCATGTTCCCTCAGCTGGTCTGCGTCCTCTTCTTCAAGCAGTCAAACGGCTACGGGGCCGCTGTGGGCTTCCTAATGGGAATCACCATGAGAATCCTGAGCGGGGAGCCGCTTGTCAGCCTGCCGCCCATCATCCACTTTCCCAACTGCCGCCCGGATGCTGAGGGCAAGCTTACCCAGTTCTTCCCCTTCCGCACCGTGATCATGCTGGGCTCGCTGGTCACCATCATGGTCATCTCTTGGCTGATGGCTAAACTTTTCAACACGGGGCTTTTGCCGGAGAAGTGGGACGTGTACAAGGTCAAAGACAAGCAAAACAAGCCTGTCGAAGAGAGGACCCCTGAAAACAACGAAGAGCTCTCCGTATCCAAGCAGCTACTGGACACCACCAGCTGCTGAGGGGCCTCACAGGCTAAAGATGGGCCGTGACGGGAGGCAGACACGATTGTCTGCTGGCCAGGAGTTGGCAGAGGGCCATTAACAACAAGGGCTTAACACTGTCAATAGAATCTGGACAGAATCCGTGAATTTGTGTCACATACTGTACAGACCCACATTGGCAATATGTCCCCAGAGTCCTCTCGCACCCATCTTTTGTTATCAGCTTCCTTCTACAATTAAAAATGACACAAAAAAAAAACAACACAAAATGTCAACTTAGCTTGTGTATGATAGTAAAGTACCCATTAACCA